>NC_134829.1:40566818-40886648 GCF_004210375.1 Tachypleus tridentatus
AATGGTTATACGAAGATATTCCTTTGTATAACTTTGAGCGAACATTCATAAATAAATAAAAAGTTGCGCTTACCTATTAAGATTATCAGTATTGCAAACTAGAGTCAAACTCCCAACTGATTTGCTAAAAACAAAACAGACTTACAAGCTAGACAATGAATACTGCATTGAACCTTGTACACCATCAATTCTTCTTTTCAGTTTCACAAATTATATAAATAGCTTATCTCTGTTAAACATGCTAACCAAACTGTTTAAAGCATCTCCTCTTAAGTCACTAAATAAAAGAAGAAATGTTTTCAGGTGAAGAGATGTAAATATTGACGATAAATTTATTCCAAACGATATATTATATACATACGCACTATTTTCAAAGCCATTTATCGTTTTCAATTAAAACAAAACTCTCCGCCGCTTAATAGAATATTTTACGAGTTATTTAAGTGTTAAATTAACTTCATTGCAAAAATATTACCAATAACGATGGGTACAAATGTTATTACTCGACATTTGTACACAATCTAGTTCTCACAAATCTCTGTACGACCTTCCTTTTCACAAACAATTAATTTTTCTTTACGGTAGATTTCATTTGTTTGGTTGTTTTTTTGAAATTCGCACAAAGCTACTTGAGGGTTATCTGCGCTAGCCGTTCCTAATTTAGCAGTGTAAGACTAGAGGGAAGGCAGCTAGTCATCACCACCCACCTCCAACTTTTGGGCTACTCTTTTACCACCGAATAGTTGGATTGACCGTAACATTATAACGCCCCCACGGCTGAAAATGGCGAGCATGTTTGGCACGACGGGGATACGAACCGTGACCCTCGGATTACGAGTCGAACGCCTTAACACACTTGGCCATGCTGGGCCCCAATTTATGAATATTCAGCGAGAAAAGATTCTCAGCTTTCGACGCTCCAATGCATCTTCTAAAAAATGCGGTTTTATCTTGTCCTTTATTCACTTCTATCTACTTAAACTGTATCAGAATCTTGTAAGTAATTTGCGAAAATGTTAGTTTTTGGTTATACATTATATTTTGTAAATCTACGACCCTCAGACTACGAGTCGCACGCCTTAACACGCTTGGCCATGCCGGGCCTAGATAGATTTCGTCACAGAGACCTTGAATTATATTGGTTTAACAGTAGATGGGCCTAATTCTGAATGTGTATTTGTTTTATGTTTAAATAGTTTATTTTGTTGGTGCAAATGATATTAACATATTACTAAATTAATTGGCATGGCCAGGTAGTTAAGGCACTCGACTCGTAATCCGAGGGTCGGGGTTCGAATTCCCTTCACACCAAATAAGCTCGCCCTTTCAGCCGTGGGGGCGTTATAATGTTAGATCTATCCCGCTATTCGTTGGTAAAAAAGTAGCCCAAGAGTTGACGGTGAATGGTGATGACTAACTATCTTCCCTCTGGTCTTACACTTCTAACTTTGGGAGGGCTAGTGCAAATAACCATCGTGTAGCTTTGCGCGAAATTTACAACTAAATTAGTTTACGTTTTCCAATGATTATATCAAATTGACTAACTGTTTAGGAAAATCTGTTTTTATTTAGCTGACACTTTACTAACTCCATAGTTTGAATTGTTACATTTCATAAGAAGCCCAAATTTTACCAATTTTTTTTCAGCCTGCCACCTGTCTGCTCACAAAATAAGGAAATTCATCTACTGAAGTTAGAGCTAGAAAGATATAATAGCCTACGTTTGACTGCTGTTGTTTCTCATATAGCTGGTGATAAAAACGAAGCGATATTTGGCCAATCCTAAACTATAGTTATATGAAGGCCCGGCATGGCCAGGTGGGTTAAGGCGTTCGACTCGTAATTTTAGGGTCGCGGGTTCGAATCCCGGTCGCACCAAATATGCTTGCCCCTTCAGCCGTGGGGGTTATTTTAATGTGACAATCAATCCCACTATTCGTTGGTAAAATAGTAGCCCAAGAGTTGGTGGTGGGTGGTGATGACTAGCTGCCTTTCCTCTAGTCTTACACTACTAAATTAGGGACGGCTAGTGCAAATAGCCCTCGTGTAGCTTTGCGCGAAATTCAAATCAAACAAACAAGTTATAGGAAATAGAGTTGTGATTGGCTCAATCATCTAAATCTTCTTTGCATATAATTCGATGAAATATATCTTTGCTATAGCTTTAATAACTTGTATTTGTGTCAAATAAATATGTCAAAAAGCAGCAAAAGTTCACAAAATAACAATAATTAGAAACATCTAATTGCTTTTAATAGGCACGCAATTACAGATGCTCTCAAGAGGTTCAGCAAGGTCCAGCCCAGTTCTATCTTTACAACGCTAAAATCAGGGGTTTCGACTCCCATCAATAGGCTCAGCAGATAGCCCGATGTGGCTTTGCTGCAAAAAAGAAAACACACATACGCACTCTATCTTTTGAAGCCTCTGGCTTTAATAAAAATAAAAATTGAATTGTTTGTTTGTCTGTTTTAGAATTTCGCGCAAAGCTACACGAGGGCTATCTGCGCTATAATATTTGATAATACATGAAAACTAATTTAGATAATCATTAGCCCAAAGGAAAAGTGAACCATAATTTTAATATATTTATTCAACATACATTTATTAACATATAATAAATGCTTTTCTAATCTTTTTCTATGCATAAAAACAAGTTGCGAAACTTGATAAATGTAAAAAATAATAACAACAGATACCTAAATATGAGACCTCCCTTGACCTCGAGGTCAGTCTAAATCCTTCCCCCTCTAATTGATCTTACCCATTTCAAACTTACGAACAATATAAAGTTCCGAATCAGATATTTTTGAAATAATATATTTATTTGTGTAGAACGCTGCATAGAAACAGATCTATTATTATACAAGTAACCATTTCAGAAGTTTATGTTTATATATATTATTTGGTTAAAGAAGACGATACATCATTTCCAAAGCTGTAATTTATAATTGTTTTTTTCTCGAATTTTTATACAAATCTTTACTGAACAGTAATCCCATTTTCATGGATCTGCTCTGGAGTTCTAGGATTGATTACTCTTAAATAGTTTTCGTTTTTTAATTTATTCTTGCTAATTCCAGGATCCTAGATTTTCTACGGACAGTACAAAAAGAAACTTACGTGAAGCTTGTACATAGATAAAAAAAGTTATTAATATATTTAGGGTTAACATTTGACTCAGAAACAAAATTTGTATTTGAGACACAGAATTTGCATGAACATTTGATATAACGTTAAATGATTATCGACATACTTACAAATTCGCTAAAACCGATCCATGGGAACATGTTGAAATCATGTTAATAATTTTACTGTAGGATTTTGTACTAAGTTATTGTACCGACATTTCTCCCTATAGGAGCTCATCACCTTTGTGTAATGTATGATTAACAAACCACTAGAAGTTCAAAGTGTAATGGTTATATCGACAATGAACACTTTTACTGAAGTACAAAACTACAAGATAGAAATGAATATTTAGTGGAATAATGAATTATTATTAATTATGCTTGTCATAAAATTCTTTAGGCCTAGTATATTTCTTATCATAAAATACTTTAGGCCTAGTATATTTCTTATCATAAAATTCTTTAGGCCTAGTATATTTCTTATCATAAAATACTTTAGGCCTAGTATATTTCTTATCATAAAATTCTTTAGGCCTAGTATATTTCTTATCATACTAGATAGAGGAGTTGCCAAATGTTTGTTCAAAAGATGTTTTAATTTTTGATCAGTAAAGCTGATTACGGTATGTTGTTGTTTTGAATTAAACACAAAGCTACACAATGGGCTATCTGTGCTCTGCCCAACCACGAGCTTCGAAACCCGGATTTTAGCGTTGTGAGTCCCCAAACATACCGCTGAGCCACTGGGGGGCGAATTACGGTATAAAATATACATTACATGGGTGAAAGTATGTGGAACCTTCTTCAATTAGTGGGTTCAGCTATTTTAGCAACACCCATTGCTAACAGGTGCATACAATCAAGCATACTGCCATGCAATTTTCATAGACAAATACTGGCAGTAGAATGGGTCGTACTGAAAAGCTCAGTGATTTTCAACTTGGCACTGTCATTGGATGCCACCTTTCCAACAAGTTAGTTCGTCAAATTTCTGCCCTGTTAGAGTTGGCCCGGTCAACTTTGATTGATGTTATTGTAAAATAGAAACGTCTAGGAGCAACAACAGCTCAGCCACGAAGCGGTAGGTCACACAAGCTCACAGAACGAAACCGTCGAGTACTGAAGCGCGTAGCGCGTAAAAATCATTTGTCCACAGTTGCAACACTCACTAACAAGTTTCAAACTGCTTCTGGAAGTAACGTCAGCCCAAGAACTGTTTGTCGGGAGCTTCATATAATGGGTTTCCATGGCTGAACAGCTGCACACAAGACTAAAATCACCATGCACAATGCCAAGTGTCAGGTGGAGTGGTGTAAAGTACACTGCCATTGGATTCTGGAGCAGTAGAAATGCGTTCTCTGGAATAAATCACGCTTCACTATCTGGTAGTCTGACGGACGAGTCTGGATTTTGCGGATGCCAGGAGAACGCTACCTGCCTGAATTCGTAATGCCTACTGTAAAGTTTTGTAGAGGAGGAATAATGGTCTGGGGCTGTTTTTTTCATAGTTTGGGACAGGCTCTTTAGTTCTAGTGAAGGAAAATCTTAATGCTACAGCATACAATGACATTCTAGAGAATTATGTGTTTCCAACTTTGTGGCAACAGGCCCTTTTTTGTTTCAGCATGACAATGCCCCCGTGCACAAAGTGAGGTCCATAAAGACATGGTTTGCCGAGGTTTGTTTGAAAGAACTTGACTGGCTTGCACAGAGCCTTGACATCAACCCCATCGAACACCTTTGGTATAAATTGGAGCGCCGACTGCGACCTCGGCTTTCTCGCCCAACCTCACTAAAGCTGTTGTGGCTGAATAGGAGCGAATTTTCGTAGCCATGTTCCAATATTTAATCAATATAACTTTAGTTAATATAACTAAAAATTTATAGCTGAGCTAAATGATAGTAAAACAATAATAAATTAACGGTAGGCAAAGCTGTATCAAAATAAACGTATAATTCGCTATCTCACAAACCGTTATAAGAAATAAAAAGTTGCACGAAAAGGGTTAACAAGAGAACATTGGCAACTTGTGATATCCACGGTTACATCTAGATAGTTAGGGTAGTCTACACTATTCAACGGCCCAGTATGGCGAGGTGGTTAAGGCACTCGACTCGTAATCCGAGGGTTGCGAGTTCGAGTCTCCGTCGCACCAAACGTGTTCGCCATTTCAGCCGTGGGTTTGTTATAATGTGATGGTCAATCCTACTATTCGTTGGTAAAAGAGTAGCCCAAGAGTTGGCGGTGGGTGGTAATGACTAGCTGCCTTCCCTCTCGTCTTAGACTGTTAAATTAGGAACGGGCTACGCAGATAGTCTTCGTGTAGCTTTACGAGAAATTCAAAACAAACCATTTTTCAACAACTGTTGAACTTCCTTTCTGTGTATGCTTGTAAACTTAGTGAAAGGTTTTCGTATTATATTTTACGTTTTTTAAATAAGAAATCTATGAAAATATTATTACCGTGAATTCAACAAATATTGCAATACTTAATACTTTTCAAACAGTAAAATAAAAATGTTTTTTTTATCTATTTTCCTGCGAAACAAAATTATTTACTAATTAGTTAACATATCTGTTCAACGCAGATGGAAGACGTAAGTGCCCCAAATAAATCGCGTGAAGGTTGTTGCTAAGCACAAAGTTAAACAATAGACTATCTGTGCTCTGCCCGTCACGGATATCGAAATCCGATGTTTTAGTGTCGTAAGCCTAAACAGTTACTGCTGAGCCATTGTAGTCGAACACCCTTTGTTATTTCCCAGTGTGTCCTATGAGTGCCTTTGAAATTTGGCAGTGATCAATAGAACAGTCCATGAAACACATAGAGTGACATAGTGGATCAGATCCGTAAAACAAGCTCCTTTATGTCATGGTAGACTCTAAAACTACTTGCTTGGTTTGGTTGAGATCGGTCAAAATATATAGGGTGAAAAGTGAACACAGACATAAGAATGCTCACCAGAGAGTGCCTTTGAGGGTGGAGGTTAAAACGAAGGTGACCACCCTAAGGCACTTTTCGGGAGAAAGGTTGAGAGTACATGATAAATTTGGTTGTTGTTGGTTGGAAAGTATAGGCGTAAAAAGTGGACACATAGACGGCATTTAAGCTTATGGATGAGTTATTGGGAAAGGAAAGGAACTTTTGCAATATGAATTTGTTACTGAGTTCCATTGCATTAAATATAAACAAATATTCGTACACGGAGGTCTAGTGGCACTGGTGTATAGTTTCGTTGTTCCTTACATGTGAAAAGTTTTTGGGTAAATTACGATTTATATCTTCTAATGCTTTTTTTTTGTTGAATTTAGGTTATACTGTGAAAAAGTTACTACATAAACAAGGGGAAAAATGAAAAATGAGGTTAGTGTCTGTTTATCCACTTACATCACAAAGTATGATTTGTTTTTAGTTTAGCGTATTGATTAAATTGGAAATAAAAAACAAGATTTATAAACAATAAAATAAACATCTTTTACAACCAAGCTAATTTTGACGAGATGTTGCTTGATTATTAGATTCAAACTCGTTTTGGTAGAGGTCGCTTTTTTGGAGGGAAATTTGATGAAGAGCATGATCTGATAATTAACGTCTTGTTAAAAAGAAGTTTGTTAATATTAGTTTTAGGCAGTTTGTTTTGTAAGTGCGAGTAATATACGCAACTAATTGTTTTCTTAGTGAAATTGAGGAGATGGTTCAGATTTTAATTCGAGTGTAAGTATATGAAAATTGAAATTAAACTTACGCTAAGTTACGGTTTAAGTGATAAACTCTTAACGTAAGGGAATAAGAATGGTACTGCTACTATCGTTTTTGATATTACATTACAATATTACTGTTAATTAATCACTAATTATTATTAGTTATTCCTATACTTTTAATTTCTGGAGGGGGTAGGAGGTTTGGCAAAAATACAAAGCGAGCTTATCTACTTGCCATTAAAAGTATAATTGTGTGTACAATGTAATGATTTAGTATGTAATTACTCGTAGTTTCTAATAGTAATACTACTATGTTACCACAGGTTCTACATGCCACCTGATTTTTGTGGAAGTACTGTAGACCATAAGTGGAGAATTCATATTAAAATATAGCTTTTGTTTGAGTATTTGTATTTTTAAGTTGTATCCAAATACTATGGTAGGGGAATATTATTTGTATTCAAATGCAGTGGCATAACATTCATATTCACTGATCGATTTAAATATTGTGAGTAGACTGTTTTTACACAGGAAAACCAACTTCCATTTCTAACCTTCTGACACATCTGAAGGTGAGCCTTTTTATTATTATTGTTAATATGAACTGTATCCTATGTAAATTATACAATATAATACAGGTAAACTGAATCTCCCATGTGTGATAAACTATACTTTATGTCACTAATTTATTATTATATGTTGTTCTTATTTTTATTGGAAACTATTATATAATTTGAATAGTATGTTTTGTTTATTATTCTTATAAATTACATTCTATGTTAAATGACTGAAGTATTTCTCATGCAGTCATTAGGCAAAGCTACAGAAGTCTGCATCTGACTCTGGTATTTCTGCCCAGGTGCAACAGCTCACAATAACTGCATGTGCACAGGATCAACCAAATATAAATTTACATGCACTTGTCAGAAGCACATCATCTCGTCAGCTTTATTGGTGGAGTCAGAAGGTTTTCAGGATCTAATGGCAGCCATGGATTCTCTGTGTATTCATTCCTGTTGCAGGCATCTATCCACAACACTGCTCGAGAGCATATTTGATGAAGTCCAATAAAAAGCCATTTCTCCACTGCAATCTGTATCTAACACCAATGTCATTATGAATAATAAGATTAGGAGACAAATGTAAAACTGTCTTGGAGTTTCTGGTCACCTTACACTCACTGAAAAATCCAAGCAGTTATTCTAGCATGTCAGCACTTTAATAAGTATTTCACATCCATTAACATTGCAGTTTAATAATAAATAATACAACTCTATTTAACAACAGGGGGACATATGTGACATATGATGATGAATCTAACATGAGCAAGGCTTTCTAATTACCTGAGTTTCAACTGAAAACACTTCCTAGAGCAAGAGATTGTGGCAGCTCATGTATAACTTGAGAGTCAGAAGATGAACTTTTGGATGAACCTAAATCAGCAGACAGTTTGTTTGAATTTATCCCCGAACATGACCCCTGCTTTTCTCATTTGCTACACCTTGTGGTGAGGGATGGCATGTAAACAGTTGGTCCACTGCCAAAGTTAATGCCCAAAAGATCAGTCATCATTTCCTACATTTGAAAATCGCTGCAAGCAACTGATCTGTTTGAGGTACAGGCCAGAGTTTGGTTGATAACATGAAAGTGATGGTACTCGGAAACTAAGATCATTACATCTTTATTGAAGATATTCCAGGAAAACTTTGTTAATCTAGATACATCAAAACTTATTTTTCATGATTGATTTGGTGATAATACTGACATCTTCTGAAGAAGAAACAGATCATTACCTCCAGTTGTGTAGTTCCTTGTGTTTATGGGCTAAGGTCTGAAACAGACAGCATACAGCCTAGATGTAATTTAATATCATGTCTCTGCACAGAAAAAAAAATATTAATACCCAGCTGACTCAGTATAAGCAAAAAATGTATTTGGCATTGAATCCAGAATTTGAACTTGAGTGGTTTTTCAAAAGAGATGCAAGTTCTTTAGTTTCTTTGCTGCCTTTAAAAAAACCAGCCACCTCATCTTCAGAGGATACACAGGTCAACATATTCCTCAATGTTCATTACAGCCCTGAAGAAAACAACTCTATAGGGTAGAAAACCTTCCTATCCTGTTCATGCTACCCACATGCCACCTGAGTGTTTCATCATTCTTTGTCCCAGTTGAACATTTATTTAGCATCAGAAGCAAAACCTTCAATCCTGATCTCTAACCTCACTAACGAGACATTTAGGTGACAGATGTTTATAAAGAACAACAAACAATTATAATATATTTAAGTCTCCTTAAGGAATATATTTTTGTGTTAAAGCTATTTCATTTTGAAAAATAAAAGCATTGCAATGTTATTATTTGTTCAAATTTTGTTTCAGATTCTAAAAGCTGGCCCGGCATGGCCAGGAGGTTAAGACACTCGACTAGTAATCTGAGGGTTGGGGGTTTGAATCCCTGTTGCACCAGACATGCTTGCCCGCAAACGCAAACTAACGTGGCAGGGGTTTAGTTTAGAGATAGAGAAATCAGAAGAGTTCTCTCTCCAACTGGGGTGTTCAGGAATGTTGTGGTTCCTCTTCGTCCCCTTTCGTGAATTGTTATTAGGTTTAGTTTTATTATTTATTTTTTAATAATTTTTGGCTCTTTTTTTTTTTTTGGGTGGAGGATGTCACTCTAAATGTTATCTTGGACGGAGGCAAAGGCAGCAACGGAGAAAATGGCCAGGTTCCTTCCCGAAAGGAAGAAGTCAAGCAAATATGAACATGAATTCAATTCAAACGACCCGACTCAGGGTCTGGCAATAAAGTTGTCTGGGCTGGGATCTAAAAATCCAATGCTTAAGTTTTTGCTGTGGGGGGAAACGGGAGTGCCCTGAGAAAACCCACTTTCAGAGGACAGGCGCTGAAAGTCATGCTTGCCCTTTCAGCCATGGGGGTATTATAATGTAACGGTCAATCCCACTATTCGTTGGTAAAAGAACAGCCCAAGAGTTGGCCGTGAGTGGTGATGACAACCTGCCTTCCCTCTAGTTTTACACTGCCAAGATAGCCCTCAAGTAGCTTTACGTGAAATTCAAAAACAACAAAAAAAAATTCTTAAAAGTTTGTTTTATAAATTAAAAGTATTGAAATCATACTGTTTACTTTTTTATTATTATTCTTATCACCTAACAAAAGTGTTCATGACTGTGTGTATTCGTATATGAATCCTTAGCATATTTTATGTATTTGTTTTTCTATTTGTGTTTGTTAACTGATCAACAGTATTTATCCCATCTGTACTGTAGATGTGTAGATATTATTATTACTAATATTAGTGCTGGAAGTCAGAAGTTAACATCATGTTGAATCTTTTATTTAAGATCATTTTATTAATTACTTACTAAATCTAATATTTTAATCACAAGATCTCAATGCATAATGACAGTTGTTGAAGCTTTACATTTGTGTTAGAGTGTCTTCAGTCACTGTTAAACTTGTTATCCAAATTGTTATAACCTTGCATTTACAGTAATTAAAGGTCATTTGAAAGTAGTAAAGTGGGTGTCAAGTCATTCTGTAGTCTTTCAACATCTTCAGTATGGCTATAATTTTGGAACAACAAAGGACCATTTGCCCTTCAGGGTTGACCATGTGCAACTGCTCTTTATGAAAGAAAAAAAATTAAATCCAACTTTTAATTTTAAGAAAATTATTAATTTCCTTCATGTATAATGCTAGCCTTCACTTCTGCTATAGATAGCTCATTCCATAATCTAGTCACCTGGTTAAAAAATGAAACTATATTCTCTGGAGTTTAGCTCATTTCTTCCATATCTTAAACTTGTGTCTTCTTATTCCGTTGTCTTCAGAACACAGCAGAGGACTTTATCCATATGATCTTGTAAATTTCAGCGAGATCACCCATTACTCTGTTTTTCATGATAGAAAATAAATCTTAAACTCCTTCTGAAATGCCCATTCACCTCCAGAATCATTTTAATGACCTTTTTTGCAAGTTAATGTATATATATATAGAGAGAGAGAGAGAGAGAGAATTACTTCTATTGACTCATAATTGGTATGTTTATAAATGAAACTTAATAGGAATGAAATAAAAATAACATATAACCCAAGCACTTTTGAAAGGTGGACTTTTCTTCAGGGGCAAAATGGGAGTTTCTCAGATTAACCCTGAATAAGAAAGGTCAACCATTTGAAAGCACTTGGGTTATAGGGTTTTTATTTCATTTATGTCAAAACTTCTTGAATCTACACGTTTTTCTAATGTCATGATTGAAACTTAATATTATGTTAACTTTGCTACTAGCAACTGCTGTCTTGATGGCTTTTATGGCCTTTTCACCAATCATTTTCTTCTCAGTGTGGATTCCTGTATGTGGCAAGGAGACCTCTCAGAGAAGGTTCTGTACTTTCAGATTACCTTCTCTGGGATCTAAACATCCACCCACGTGATTCTGTGTGTGGTGACCTGTGAAGGGGGGAGGAGATCCTGGTGATTAAGGAGTCCCACCCAAACACATTATTTTGGCCTTGAATTCCTGTGGACTGGTGGCTCCTCCATGGCAATCAGCTGGTCCACTTGGGCTAGGGTCAACCAAGTATCATTGTTGGATGCTATCAATGTGTGTTGTGGACATTGTGTCTGATGCTGGTGTTTGGGTATAGTGCTCATGACATTGCTGCAATGTCCTTGCTTAGCATTGACGTGTGTCCCCTTGTATGGCCCCATGGTGGATAGGATCAGTGGACCCTGAAATATTATTTCTTCATTATGGTTCCCCAACTCAAAATAAAATAAAAACATACCATAAGTAAATAACCACATCCTGAAGATTCTGAACAGCAATCTTCAACACCTTTACCTCATTTTCTGATATTATATTTTTTATCAGACAAACCTTTAGGGCAAATTTCTTCCTTTTTTTTCATTGCTGGTTCTCCTAAATCAGTCAAAAATCTACGTTCTAGAGACATCTTGGTGGAAACATCTACTCCAAAACAGAATGAACTCCTTGCATTTGAAACCAATTGAGGATATACCCATTGAGGTTACTTCCCATGCTGCTTTAAATTAGTCACAAATAGTTATTGTTGAGAGTTTTTGCAGTGAGGTGCATCTCTATTCTCAAAGATGGAATTATGATATTGACTAATGTCCTAATTTTGATGTTTACGTTACCATATCCACCTGCCACCATCAAAGTGGATTATCTCAACTGCAAGGTGCAGCCATATATTTTGAACTCTCAGATGTTTCCAGTGTCAGCGATTCAGTCACTTAAAGACATTATGTTGTGGTTCCTTGGTGTGTGCTTGTTGCAGTGGCAAGGATCATGATGCATACGAGTGCGAAATGGACCTTCATTTTGCTAATTGTAGTGGCTCTTACTCATCTTACTTTTGTTCTTGCCTAAGTTATGTGGAGAAAAAAGAGGCACATTTTTTTGAAAATGGTTCACAACATTTCTTACCCCATGGCTCAAAAGTTGCTGTCTACTACTACATCTTGATTGTATGCTGCTGCACTCTGTTCCACAGTTACAGTGGGAGTGCAGATGGATATCTCCATGTCACTGACATAGTTTTTTTAAACCACATGAATAAACTTTTGCCCTCCATTGTTAAGATGGTTGACAAGTTAGTGTCAATTCCTATCTCTATCCCCACCATTGCTTCCAATGGCTCCCTGGATCCACTTCCTTTGACTTCAGCTTCTGGCATTTCCTCAAGCCCATCTTTTTCTTCTGTCCACAGATGCAGAACAATTATTTGATTCATGCCCTCAGTCACTGGAATCTTTAGCTACCTACAGAGACCTGTCCATTTGACCCGGGCAGTATCCATGAAGATCACTAGTTTTTCTAATAAAGTAAAAATAGCCACTTTAATACAGTAGAGTAGTTGAGGTTTCCATTTTAATTTGGATGACATTAAAGCACTGATAGATTCTTATCATTCTGTGTGCCTTTTCTTACAGTAAATATTTCTGAAACCTGCCAATACAGTCACCTTTTGGCAATTTTATCTGTATAGAAATGACATGTTATGATGATGGATGGATGCATGCATGGAGGAGTGGCATTGTGCATGTGCCCACCCTGTCTTTGCACTCAATATGCCCTTTCCATTGGGCCCATGCACATGCTCAGCAGGTAAATCATCAGAGCCAGAAGAAATCTTGGATTAAGTTACAGCTAGCATTTCTTCTACTACCAGTTTCAAAGTCATATGGGACAAGATTCGGGAGGTCAAAGGGCAGCATACTTTTGCTCCCATTTCAATCTTGCTCTTCAATGGCCAGAAAGTTGCTGATGCCCAGAGTATCACTGATATTCTCATTGAAAACTTTTCTTGTGCATCTAGTGTTTCTGCCTCATCCCCCATCTTCATAGCCATCAGAATCAGGCAGAGTGATCACCCCTTTCCTTTTGGGCTGATTGTCTCTAGAAGTATAATTGCCCCTTTAAACTGGTGGAACTCAAGCTTGCTCTTCACCAGTTGGATCTGATAATATTCACTATGAGATGCTGCACTATGTCTATCCTGCCTCTCTTGCTATTCTTTTGATTGTTTTTAACTGGATCATGTAGGAGAATGCTTTTCCTGATGCTTGGCACTATGCTATTTTCCTCCCTTTTTCTAAACCTAGGAAGGATCCCAAGATTCCTTCAAACTACAATTTGATTACTTTGATGAGCTGTCTCTGTAAGGTCTTAGAGATGGTTAATGCTTGTCTTGTTTGGTTCCTCAAATCAAACAACCTTTTTGCCCACCAATTGTGAGTTCCAATGATAACGCTTCACCGTGTATCTACCTCATTCAACTTGAAATGCCAATCAGGGAAGTCTTTTCCAAATGTCAATATCTTGTTTATGTATTTTTTTACTTTCAGAAAGCTTATGATACTACGTGGAAGTATGGCCTCCTGTGAGACTTTTACTTAAATGGGTTGTGTGGCTATTTGCCCATTTTTAATAAACATTCTTAATGGACTGATGATTCAAAGTCTGAGTGGCTTCAACACTTTAACATTCTTTCCCACAGGAACTTCATGTCCCTCAGAGCTGTGTCTTGAGTGTCACACTTTTCATTAAAAAGATTAATGTAATCAATGGACAACTCCCCCATACAGTTCAGGAAGTCTCTATGTCAGTTACTTCCACATTTTGTATCAGTCATCAAACATGAGGTTCATTGAGCAGCGGCTACAGATTGCCCTCAATCATTTACTGAAGTGTACCACAGCAAATGGTTTTACCTCTTCTCACTCTAAAATTGTTTGCATGCACTTTTGCTGCCAACAGGATATTAACCTCAATCCCATATTGTCTAAGAGAAGTTGTGCTTCTCGTGGGCCCTGAGGCAAAGTTCTTGAGGCTTATCTTTGACTGTAATCTTACCTTTCTTCCACACATAAAGCAGCTATGTGGCAAGTGTACAAGGGCACTAAACATTCTACAGGTCCTCTCTTTCACATCTTGATGAGCAGATTGATGTTTTATGCTAAATATCTGTCATCCCCTCATTCTGGACTATGGGTCTGTCAGGACCTTGTCTTTAAAAATGTTGGACCCTGTTCAACATCAAGGGCTTTGGTTCTGCACGTGGCCTTCCACACTTCTTCAGTCCAGACTTTGTACTCTGAGTTTCATGAACCTCCACTGTACCTCTTCTGTTTGCAACTATCTTTACTGTATGTGGCAAAATCTTGTTCATCATCACAGTATCTCACCTGGGGTTGTGTTTTTCTTCCTTAGTGGGTCATGCTTTTTCAGAATAGATAGTCTGCCATTCCCCTTTTTGGCCTTTGTACCCAGACGCAGTTGTCTGAATTGGGTCTATCATTGGATGATGTTGCTGTATCCTCTGGTTGGCCCATCCCACCATGAATTATTACCATCCCCAAACGTGACTTTGCTTTGAGTCATCTAAATTAGGCAGATACTCCCAATTGGAAGTACCATCTTCTACTTGCCAAACAGCTTTGAAACCATCCTTCCATTCTCATTTATACAGATGGTTCAAAATCAGGTGACTCTTTGGGCTCTGTCATAGTTTGTTGTGGTTTGGTGGTTGCACATTAGATCTCTTCTATAGTTTCATAGTTCACTGCATAACTGTATGCCATATTTTTGCCATGGATCACAAAAAAGTTATGCAGTACATGAACTGTACTATTTACACCAATTCACTTAGCTCTCTACTGGCCCTGGAGTTGTTTCACATTAGATCTCATCAATATATAAAACTGGCTCATTTCTCTGGATACTGGGGCAGGTTGGTATTCATGGGAATGAGCTCACTTACACTGCAGCTAAATCCATTTGTTCTGGTGCTATCATGACTGTGCCTGTCCTATACATGGGCTACAGTCCTGTGTTCAAAGCTTGGTTGCATGCCATTTTGCATTTGACTTGGAGTAAGCAATGCCATAAGCTTTTCCAGGTTAAATCTTCTATTGGACTTTGGAAGGAGGAAGTTGTCCTAGCTAAGGTACCCATTGGTCACAGTTTTTTAATTCATCATTTTCTTTTATCTGGAACTGATGTACCAGTGTGTGGTCTGTGTGACACTCAAGTCACAATAGCCCACTTTTTACAATCATGCAGTCATTACAGCCATGAGCGACAGCACCATTTTAGACATAATTTTGACGGACGATGCCACTGGTGATGGTGACACTGTCCACCTCACTTGTTTTTATTTTTAAGGGTCATTGGCCTTTTTAACTCAAAGTTCTCATCCAAATATTGGACTTTGTTTTAAAATTATTCCTTTTTATGTGTTTCACCAATTTTACTTGTAATTTTTTACCAGTTGTATGGCACAGATAGCCTAGTTACTCTGTACCAATAAACATCAAATAACCAACTAAACTAATCATTTTATTAAACTTGTGATCCAAATTGTTATAACCTTGCATTTACCGCATATGACTAGTAGTCATTTGCCAAATAATGAAGTTGTGTACAAGATGTTGGTTAATCCAAGTAATTCTGTAGCATCTCAGCATTCTCAGTATGGCTATAAATGTACAAAACTTTAATGTAATTGGTAAACGTTATTAATTTTCAATTAAAAAATACCACTGGTAATGTGGCTCTGGTCTTTATATATATATTCTCACATACACCCAGTTGCTGTGTATAGTCAAATGATATTGACTTGATCAGATGTTTTGGCTGTACAATTAATGCCTTTTAAAAAAGCAAAAGGGTTTAAAATCTTAATATTAATCTCTGTTTGTATTATAGCTATAATCTTCTTTGATACGAATGAGTCTAATATCAATAAATGTTTCAGTTGTAAGTGGTGGCAAAATTGCACAAAATGGTTCTATCAAAGTATTAACACTTTGGTACTTCTAACTGTTCTCCCCTTTTTTTAGGTTTCCTTAACAATATAATTAAGAGTATTAGAAAACTACACAGATACAGAATAAGTCATGGACAGGAATAGCAGTTTAAGCTGGAAAGCTTTATGCAGGCTTTTTCTCATGAAGAATTACTTCATTCTTTATAATGTTTTCTGGAAAGTCCATATTGTAATTAGATAGTGTGACTAATGATTTATGTGTAGAATTAAAATTTCTTTTGAAAAAGATAAGAACTGGACAACTTAAATTTATTAATTAGTTACTTGTGAGTAGTGATTACATGCCATGTAAACTAGACTAACCAAAGTTAGTGTTTCCAATTCTGTTTTTGATTAAGAGTCAATTAATTAAAATTGAAACATTGATTCTCACAAAAATAATTAGCTAATCAAAAATTATCCTTTTTAATTACAATTTTCTATTACTCTGTTTAAGTAATCAAAATGTTGCTGTTATGTTCGTTTGCTGTTAAGGTATTTCTAGTCCATTTGCATCATATTTTTCACCTTCTTTTGAAAAATAGGTATTTGCTTCTTTAAAATGTATGCCTTCAGTTTCTGCAACAAATTTTGTCAGAACACCCCTACACACCCCTCAAAAATTGTATCGTAATCTTGAACTGAAAATTAAAATCTTGCAATAGTAACCAACCTAGCAATGTAATTCATGTCAAGTTGTAACCTCTGGTAGTAATTTTCTCAATTTTTTTGACACAAACAGTGGCTGAATTTTCATTCTATGCTGAAAACATTTTAAAGGCAGATAAGATTGTTAGAAGAAAATTAAGGTTTCATAGGAGTCAGAACATTGACAAGTTAGTATATATGTAAAAATGGCTGGTATGGGTATAAAGTTCCATGTAGAGGATAATGAAACCTGGAAGTAATTATGACCTTCATTCTTAATTGTGATTTTCTCCATTTCAGCTTTTACCCTACCTGATGGGCAAAAACACTTATAATTTTGTCAAAATTTTATAGATTTCTGTCAAACTTTTACACAAATAGCTTTGATATTACAACAAGGAATAAACTGAAAAATGGATTGTATGAAGTTACTCCCTAACTCTAAGATGTCTGTAACTGGAGGATTGATTTGTAGTGTTCAAAATAAATACAGTTTTGGTTTTTATTCTGTTATAGTCTGATATTTGTGTTCATAATTTTTCTCTCTTAATCTTTAAAATGATGCATAATTTGATTGGATGGTGTTATTAGTTTTCAGTATATTGTGTTTTTAGGTTATTTTAATCTGAGCCATTAATATGTGCATACTAAAGAAATAACTTGCATAATTAATTGGAAGTGGGCTGTTTTGTGTTAGTTTTAAGTTCATCAGTTTGAGATACTTAGTTTGTTCTAGAGTCCAAAACTAGTAATACAAACATCAGTGGACTATAAGTACCTTAGTACAAAGCTACATAATAGGCTATCTGTGCTGTGCTCAATTTTAGACTTACAAGTTGTTATTTTTCTCTTCAAATTTGTTAAGCTTTGGGTGTTTTGGAAGGGATAGCTTGTGATTCAAGGGTCAAGGGTTTGATTCCCTTTAACCTGTTTGCCTTATCTTTTTCTGATAACAAAGCCTCTAAAACTATCATTTGCTGTCACTAATTTTGAACTACTCACAAGGAGAGAGGCAACAAGCTACCAGCAACCAACATATATTGTTCTTTTTCTGTGTAGCATAGTGTAAATAACAACCTCACTTGTTAATTAATAGGGCCATCAGTTAATTATTCTTCAAATACCACAAACTGTGCAACACTAGAGAGGAGTGTGAGTGAAAATAATTTCTAGTATGTTATAGTGTTGATGTGTGAAAGGTTAATATGTGGTATACATGTAAACTGGTGCAGCAATTATTAAATATTTTTTGTCTTAACATGTGTTTCAAGAGTGGTAATGGACTTCACATAACTGTGAAATTATTCCTATTGTATATTTGGATCATAAAGTAATCTCATTGTCATACAAGAATGAATCTTCAGCAGTAAATGATAATATTTGGAGCACAGTTATTTTACTGATCATGAAGTGCATACAGGTTTTGAAAGAATCTTATTTCAACCCTTCAGTGTGGATTTCTGTACAAGGTGAGGGGATCTCCCAGGGAAGGTTCTGTTCTTTCAGTTTACCTCCTCTGGGATCTAAACATCCACCCACATGTTTGCTGTGTGTGGCAACCTGTGAAGGGGAGGAGAGGATCCTGGTGGTTGAGGGGTCCAACCCTAACACACCACTTTTGTCTTAAATTCCTGTAGATGGATGGCCTTGGGATGGTCCCCCTTGGGTTAATCGGCTGGTCCATTCGGGCTAGGGTCAACCAAGTACCAGTGTTGGATGTTTTTGTGGACATTATATCTGATGCTGGTGTTTGGGTATAGTGCTCACAAAACACTGGCATTGTTGCAGTGTCCTTGTTTGACATTGTAGTATGTCCCCCATAGAGCTCTGTGGTGGGTGGGGTCAGTGGGCACCGAAATTTTCCTTTCTTTGTTGTGGATACTCCAATTAAAAATCTTCATAAAATAGTGAAAAAACAGTCCATAGGTAATCAACCATGTCTTGAAGATTCTGAGCAGCAATCCTCACCATCCGTACTACTTGTTGCACCTCATTTTCTTATATTGCACTTACTTTCAGACAAACCTTTAGGGCAAATGTCTCCCTTTTCCATTCACTAGGGACTAGAGGGACTTGCTGGCTCTCCAAAGTCAGTAAAAAAGCTTTGATCTGGTGATATTGGTGGAAACATCCACATCTCAACACAGTGAACTTCTGTCGCATTCAAAGCAATTGGGGATATACCTATAGAGGTTACACATCATGCTACTTTGAATTCATGACGATGAATTATTGTTGAGAGGGATTTGAAGAACATCCCATAGTCGGAGATTCTTGCTGGTTTCTCCACCCAAGGAGTTTCTGCAGTGAGGCATATCTCCACTTGCAAAGGTGGAATTATGGTGCTGACCAATGTCCTCATTCTGACATTTACGTCACCATGTCCGCCTGTCACCATTAAGGCAGGTTGTCTCAATTGCAGAGTACGTCCGTTATTTCCAAACCCACTCTGATGTTTCCAGTGTTAACGGTTTGTTCACTCGAAGAAGTCGTGTTGTGGTTTCTTGACGTGTGCTCGTTGCAGTGGAAAGGACCGTCATGCCCATGAGTGTGAAATGGACCCTCATTGCATCAATTGCAATGGCTCTCACCTGTCCAACTTTTATTCTTGCCCTAAATGGTTGGAAGAAAAAGAGGTACAGCATTTGAAAACGATTCATAACATTACCTATCCTGAAGCTTGAAAATTGCTGTTCACCACCTCATCTTGGACGTATGCTGCTGCACTTTGTTCCACAGCTACTGTGGGAGTGCAGACAGGATCTCTCTGTGCCTCCTAAAGAATCATTTTCCGAACAAATGAAAAGTCTTTTGACCTCCATGGTTGAAAAAGTTGATGAATCAACTTCGACACCTATCTCTGACTCTGTTATACATTCCATCAAACCCCCAGATCCAGATCCTTTGGTTCCACGTACAGGCTTTTCCTCGGATCCATCTTCCTCTCTCACCCCAAGATGCAAAACAATCATTTGTTCATGTCCTCAGTCTCTGGAATCCCCTTCGAACAACAAAAAACTACTCAATTGACCCAGGGCAGGATCCATGGAGATCGATATACCTCCCTCGAATAAGGAAAGTAAGGAAAAAAGATGTTGTCATAAACAGAAGGGTTCTCTGCCCAGTTTGCCTACACATAAATAAAAATGGCCACACTGATACTATGGAACTGTTGAGGTTTACATTCTAATCTGGATGACATCAAAATACTGATTGCTTCCTACCATCCTGTATGTCTCTCCTTATAGGAAATATTTCTGAAACCTGCCGATACAGTCACCTTTTGGCAATTTTCTTAATACAAAAATGATAGGTTATGTGATGGATAAGTGCATGGAGGGGTGGCACTATTTTTTGATCAGCATGTGCCCACTCTGTCTTTGCCACTCAACACACCCTTGGAGGCCACAGCCAATCATGTTTCCTTGGGTCATACCATCACTGTTTGTTCTCTCTACCTGTCACCTGGAGAGACATATGATCAATCAGACTTTGATGTTCTCATTGAACAGTTGCTGTCTTCCTTTTTCATCCTGGGGTACTTTAATGGACATCATTCCCTCTGGGGAAGTGCCGATATTGATAGGAGAGGTCTCTCTGTAGAGTGTATACTCTTTCATCACAACCATTCTCTTTTTAATACTGGTTCTCTACTTATTTTCATGTAACTAGTCAGTTCTTTACTGCTTTTGATCTCTCAATTTGCTCCCCTTCATTATTTTCTCATTTATCATGGAGGGTTGACAATAACCCATGAGGCAGTGATTATTTTCCTATAATCTTGAGAGAGACTGGCCGTTGTCGATGCCACCCAACCCGTGTGCCCCAGTGGAAGCTGGATCAGGCAAACTGGCCCTCTTTCACTGATCTCACAGAACTTGATCCTTCCATTGTCTGTAAGCCATCAATAGACAACTTTGTGGCAGCAGTAACTGACTGTATTATACAAGCAGCTGCTCAGTGTATTCCTAAAACCTCAACATGTTTTCCATAATATCCACATCCATGGTGGAATCCTGCCTGCCACATGGAACGGAAGGTTAAAAAATGAGCATGGGATGCTTTCTGTAGATATCCCACACCCTCGAACCACATAATTTTCCAGTGGGCCCATGCACATGCTCGATGGGTAAGACGTCAAAGCCAGAAGGAATCTTGGATTAAGTTCACAACCAGCATATCCTCTACCACCAGTTCCAAAGTCATTTGGGACAAGATTCGAAAGGTCATTGGGAAATATCACTCTGACCCCATCTTGATCTTGCTCTCTGATGGCCAGGAAGTAACTGATACCCAAAGCATTGCCGATACTCCAGGTGAAAGCTTTTACTGGATACCTTGCACTTCTGCCTCTTCTTCCACCTTTTTAGCAATCAAGACTCGGGCAGAGCAATCACCTCTTTCCTTTCGAGCTGATTGTTTCTATGACTATAATCGTTCCTTTACACTGGTGGAACTCAAACTGGCCTTTCATCTGTCTGGTGGTAGATCTGTTGGACCTGATGATGTACACTATGAAATGTTGCACCATCTATTTCCTGCATCTCTTGCTAACCTTCTGGTTGGATTTGGCAGGAAAATGTTTTTCCTGATGTCTGGCACCAGGATATTGTCCTGCCTTTCTCCAAGTTTGGGAGGATCCCAAGATTCCTTCAAACTACTGTCCAATTGCTTTGATGAGCTGTCTCTGTAAGACCTTAGAGAGGATGGTTAATGCTCATCTTGTTTGGTTCCTCAAATTAAACAACCTCCTCTCACCCACCCAGTGTGGGTTCTGATAACAGTGCTTTACCATGGACCACCTGATTCAACTTGAAATGTCAATCAGAGAAGCCTTTCTGAAATGACAACATCTTGTATCAGTATTCTTTGACATTGAGAAGGTTTATCATACAACATGGAGGTATATCATTTTACGAAACCTCCATATATATGCATTACGTGGCCATTTGCCCATTTCTATTAAAAATATTTTAATGGACAGGAGTTTCTGAGTTTGTGTAGATCCAACACTTTCCCGTTCTTTTCTACGGGATCTTGGAGTCCCTCAGGGCTGTGTTCTGAGTGTCACACTTTTCAGTATAAAAATTAATGCCATCACTGAACAACTCCCTCTCACTGTTGCAAACGAGCTCTATGTTGATATTTTTCACATCTCATGTCAGTTGTCGAACATGAGGTATATTGAGCGGCAGCTACAGAATGCCCTCAATTGTTTACTGAAGTGGACCACAGCAAACGGCTTTACCTTCTCTCTTTCTAAAACCGTTTGCATGCACTTTTGCTGCCAACGGGTTATTCACTATAACCTGAACTACACATCGGTGAAGTTGTGCTTCCTGTAGTCTCTGAGATAAAGTTCTTGGGGTTTATCTTTGACTGTAAGCTAACCTTTATACCACACATCACACAGCTATGGGTCACATGTACAAGAGCATTGAATACCCTCCGTGTCCTCTCTACCACCACTTGGGGAGCGGGTCGACGTTCTATGCTAAAGATATATTGTGCTCTTATTCAATCGAAACTCGACTATGGATCACTGGTATATGGTTCTGCCAGACCCTTGACCTTAAAGATGCTGGACCTTATTCATCATCAAGCACTTTGGCCCTGCACTGGGGATTTCTGCACTTCCCCAGTTCAGAGCTTATACATAGAGTCTCATGAACCTTTTTTGCACCTCCACCAGTTGCAACTGTCTTTACAATATGCTTTGAAACTTTGTTCCTTACCAAAGCATCCCACCTGGGGTTGTGTTTTCCTTCCCCGGTGTGCCATTCTTTTTCAGACCAGATGGTCTGCCATTGCTCCTTTTGGCCTTTGTATGCAGGCACAGTTCAATGAATTGGGTCTGTTCTTGGATAATATTGCTGTATCCACTGGTCGGCCCATCCCACTATGGCATCTTACAGTCCCCAGTTGTGACCTGTCTTTAAGTTATCTGAGAAAAGTGGACACTCCTGATTGGAAATACTGTCTGCTATATGCTGAACATCTTTTGATCCATCCTTCCATTCCTATTTATACAGATGGCTTAAAATCAGGTGATGCGTGGGCTCTGCCATGGTTTGTTGTGGTTCAGTGGTTGTGTGCAGAATCCTCTCTACAGCTTCTGTGTTCACTGCTGAACTGTATGCCATTTCTCTTGTCCTGGATCACTTTGAAGCTAAGCAGTACTCGAACTGCATGATTTATACTGACTCACTAAGCTCTCTACTGACCGTGGAATTGCTTTACGTTAGTTTACATCCTGTTCTCGCCGATATTCACAACCGACTGGCCCATTTCTCTTTAATATCTACTTCTATCCCATTTTTCTGGATACCGGGCCACGTTGGTATTCGCGGGAACGAGCTCGCCGGCACGGCATCTAAATCTATCTGCTCTGGCACTATCGCTGCTATGCCTGTCCCATACATGGACTATAGTCCTGTATTCAAGGGTCGGCCCCATGCCAACTGGCAGTCAACTTGGAGTGAGCAACGCGAAAACAAGCTTATCTAAATAAAACCTTATATTGGAATTTGGCCGTCGTGTTACCGTGAGGATGAGAAAGAGGAAGTTGTTCTAACTGGACTACACGTTGGTTAATTTTTTAACTCATCGTTTTCTTTTATCTGGAACTGATGCACCAGTGTGTATTTTGTGTAACACTCAGGTCACAATAAGCCACATTTTACTTTACTGTTATCGTTATGATTCACGACGATGGCACCATTTTAAGCATGTTCTGTCCCAAGGTTTGTCCATAATGTTAGACAATGTTATTGGTGATGGTGATACTGTCCACCTTGGTAATGTTTTTAGTTTTTAAAGGCTATTAATCTTTTTAATGCCATTTAACTTTTCTAATTTATACTTTACACATTTTTAATGTAGCTCCCTTTTAAAAATCACAGTTCATCTAGTTCAATTTGAAATTAGAAACTGACCGTAACATTAAGTAACTCGAAACCAGGACTGGAAAGGCCAACTTCAGGTGACTGACAGTGGTTGTTGTACTTACCTGTTAGTCTTCCTGGCGAGTTGTGATTATTACAGTCACGCTAGAGAAAGTCCTTTACAACTTGAATTTCTGTAGTTTTTCTCTTGACGTTGTAGACTAGATGTAAACATTGGTTTTACGCTATTTATTTATTTATTTATTTTTTTAACTTTGTTCTGTTTTACCTTAATTTCCTTTTATGATTTTTACTTAATTTACTTTTACCTTTTTACTGGACGTTTGGTGCAGATAGCCTAGCTGCTTTGTGCCAGAAAACACTAAATCTTATTTGAAGCTCATCCCAAGTCTTGTTATAGATTTGTGATGTACATTTGTTGTTAAAGAATTTTTGATTCTAGGAATAAATTTAGCAGCTTGAGAAACAGCCTCAACTTGAATTCACAAGCATAAAAAATCAAGGTTATATGTCCATGGACAAATAGTTTTAAGAAACCAATGTTTATAATAAACATGTCAAAAAACATGCATTTACCTTCTTTTTTGTTGATATTTTACATTATGTGGAATCAGCTTATGATGTAATTATATTGAGTTGTTTGGTTTAAATTAATATGTAGCTTATCTTTTCAGGCCAACTAGTGAAGATAGTGAATCAGGTGTTCCAGATTGGGCTGTGGTGGAATTACAAGGAGATTTGGAATCAAAAAATGGTCAAGAATTGCATGGTTCCTTTGTTGGAGACTTACACTATACAAAAAAGGCAAATGTAAGTTTTTGTTTTATTACACTTATTAACAAAATAAAAACTTTATAGACTACAAGGAATGAAGTCAGTCATAGGTTACCAAACTCCTAAAGCAGTATTTGAATGTGTGAGTTTAATTGTTCATTTTTAATTTTCTAAAATATATTATAACACTCAAAGAATAAGTTAAAATATTTTCTGATTTAATAAACTGGTTGTTGTTACTGACATTAAGTACACTAGAGGGAAAACAAAGCCTACTAATCAAGATGATAACAAGGATAAAAGTCATTTTATAAGTCACATATGGAATGCACTTCTTTCAGCATTAGAGACATCTGAAAACAATGTATTAGTGTTTGATCACCAGTTTGTGTTATGGTAGCTAAAAACATATTTCCTGCAATATTTTATTGTTAATGTTTTGATGGTAATCTCTAATTTATTTCATGTGGTTATTCTACTGTTAATTTGTTTTGCTTGTGTTCTCCAATATTGTTTTGATTTTAAATAATTTGTATTAATATATTTCAGCACTGCTGGTTTTCAGAACTTTGATGATGGGATAAGTGAAACCTGAAACATTTTAAGTCTTATAAATAAATAATTCTTATCTTAATTGTCATATTGATCTCTATTGAAATTGATTGTTATAACATTTTAAAAAAATAAAAAACTGGATGTATACGTGTGTGTGTGTTTCATAGGCTGGCTTGTTGCACTTACAATTTGCAAATTAATTTTGGCTTTTTTAATACAGTACTTTTCATTATGCTTTTAGCTGTCGTTTCATAAAGTATCAAGTAGTACATATGACTTGATTAAACAAAAATCAATCACAAACAAAATGTTTAATGTACATCCTTTTCATTTGTGTTGTAGCTGAGGTTTTTTTGTCCTTTCTGCTGTAGGGTGCTATTTTACTTATTGGACACCACATGTTGTTTGGAAAAATCGTAGACATGGATAAACCTTTCATTGTGCTACGTAAGAAGAATTATTCTACAGAACACTGTCATGAAGCAAATGTGTTGAAGTCACAGAACTCTCCTGAGCACTTGCATGAAGGAACTTCAGAAGTGTCTGCTTGTATTGAAAACTTAGATGATAAACATGCTTATTCCACTTATTATGAAGTGCATGCAGTTGTTCGAAAGAAGATCTTATTCAAAACTCGACCCAAGCCTATTGTTGCCAATGTCCCAAAAAAGCATATATAAGATACTAATATACAGATGTAAGATACAATATTGATTTTTATAAGAATCAAGTGTGCATTCATGATGAAGATGCGAAAATATAAGCATGTTTTTGAAGTGGGATTTGCAGTGAACGTGTATAACTAGGTTTTATATCAGACCACAAGTATACCAGAGGTGGAGAACATGCAAAATAAAAGTATGTTGAATTTTTCAGCAATTTTCTGATTGTGTGTTATATTTGAATTATGAATTAATATAGAAGTGGATGGGTTAAGTACTAAACATATTTAAATGTTTATTTTTTCAAAGATTCTGAATATTAATCTTATTTACCAACCTATCAAAATGGAATATATTATATATCTAATTCTTATTTTCTACAAAACTTACAGAATATAATTAAATATATATTATAAATAATTAAATTATTATTGCAATAATGGATTGTAAAACTTGTTTTAATAATGACATGTACATTTAATAATGTACCACTAATGTTGTTATTAAAAAAAGGTATAGACAGTCTGGGGTATGGGTTGGCTTTATGGTAGAGTTCTGGATTTCAGAACAAACTGGGCTTGAATCTGTATCATAGCACAAAATATCCCCTGCATGTTAAGGTGTGTGTATATTGTAAGAGTGATAGTTAATTATTTAGCATGGGCAATAAGATGCTGCTGATTGGCTACCATCCCACTGGTCATTAGATTGAAACTAGAGATGGTGGTCAATAGAACTTTTGTACCTTTGCCATAAAATACAGAAGGAATTAGTTTTTATTTAAATGTTTTTTTTTAAATGCGAATGACTGTCTGAAAAATACATATGTGCCATTCACTTTGATAAAGAATATGGATATCACATGTTTTGTGGCAGGAAGCATTGACCTGCTGAAACAACACATTAGCCTACTGAATAAATCCACCAATTATGGCCTCTAAAATACATTAAGTTGTATTAATGTTCCTGGGCATTTGACAATCAGACATTTCATAAAGGGTATACCTCAGCACAAAACCTCTACCACAGCTATTTACAGTTGATACAGAATAGCCTGAAATTGTATCAAATTATGAAGACGATAGCAATGTCAGGTCTTATATGAAGTGGTGGTATAAAATTAGATCAAATATTTCCTTTAAATGAAATTATTCAAGCATTTGTAAGTATGGTGTGAGATCTGTGTAACTCGGCCCTTCAGGTATACTCACGTTTCTGAAGAATGTCCTGTACAGATTTCAGAAATACTGTATTCTCATATGTTGTCACAGGAATGCAGTAACTAACATTCTTTCCACAACCCTAATGAATGGATATTCACGTTAATGTGTTATTTTCTATATTTCATATGGCTAAGTAGTATATATTTTTTCTACTTTATTTTACCATATGCTTTCTGAAGTTAATGAAATTCAAAGCATTTATGAACACTGTGTGTATCTTAGCACTACTGATTTACTTTTCTGTTGTCTATTTATACTCACGGAGTTCTTTTGGTTGTCACATGTTCAAGGTATTGGTTGTACCTATACTCTGCTAGACATTTTATTAAAAACTTTTTAAAATGAGTTTTGTTCCATGTTGAAATTTGCAAAATTGAAAGTTCTGGAAGATTCTTATTTGCTGATGGGATTTTTTCCCATATTTTTCTAATTTTCACTATATTTTTCTAATAATTACATAATTATATACTCAAAAAAAATTTAAAAATGCATTTTTTTTACTGTAAAGTAATTATTTATTAGCCAGTGTAAAACAGTAGTACTAAAGAGTACATAGAGAGTTTCAGTGTCTTTCATATTAACCAGACTTCATAATTCTGTTTCTATGTTACACTTACTGTTGAAGGCTTGATTCTTTGCAGTGTTGTGCAAATGTAAAAACCCTTGGTCTGCAAAAATTTTAAACATTATAAAAGTTACATCAGTAATTGTTACTGCTAAGTGTATTTTCATGAGAAACAGTAAAAACTTACTGATAAGTCATGTAATGAAGCTGTAATAAGTTGTAACGTAAAATATAATTAAACATCATTTGTTATAACATTAGTTATTTTCAAAACTAAACTGTATTGACTGAAGTTATATCGAAATGGAATAAACATATGCTACTGATTAAACTTAACATATATTGGCTGATTCTTTGTTCGGATACATTTAAGGTTTGTGGAGAACAGTCTTTTCTGTCTGACTAAAAGTCCAGACTGATTGTGAATCTGAAGATTTGTAGTTTGCATCTCATTACTGCAAAAATATACATAATATGACTACAAATTTTAGGATGGTGGATAGACTACAAGGTTTCTGTTTCAAATGTTCAAGCACAGTTACAAGAGTTTGATAGTTTTGAAGGGGGAAACCTATTTAAATTCTCTCAATGCCAACTTGTTAGACTACTGTAATCAAACAGCATGAATTCACTGTAATAACTAAGCACATTTATATTATCTACACAATCTTTAGCAAAATAAGAATTGAAGTTTTTTCTCATGTAGTTAGTTTCTCAGTAATTTTGACAAATACGCGTGTTTCAAGAAAACCATTGAAATTGTGTAATTTTATTTGCTTATGTTCTCTAAGCCAGCTAATGTATATTTTGTCTGATGGGGTATTACAGATGGTAATACTGCACATCTGTGTGGAAAGGGTCAACAAGTGTGAGAGAATGACTAATCACAAAATGATATTCCTATAAAACAGAGGATTCAGTACTTCCTGTATCATAACAGAGTTTCAGTTCTACCTGGTTATGTGATGTGTAGAGATTCATTTCAAGAGACAAAGTAGCTGATTGATTCACAGGTCTAGAATAGATCGTTATTCACTTATCTACACAATTACGCATGATGTTTTTTCAGTATTAAAATGAAAGTAAATAAAGCTGACAGTAATTCTATGATTGCATCCTTTGTTGTGTATTAAAGATAAGTTAATTGTTATCAGTAGATTTGAGATCACACGTTGAGAAATTTTCAGTCTGGACCCATTGCAGTGAAAACAATTCAGTGACTTGCTGGTGTGGAAATCCTATGTATTAGGTTGAGGAATAATTTGTGAGCGTTTTTAAATAATTTCATTCAAGCATTACATGCAAGACTATACAATACTTCAATGCATGAACGCATTACACCCAAAACATTTATTATGATACTTTATTTCATGTAATACCTAGGTATATAGTATGCATTGTTTGAAACGAAATTGCAAGAAATTAAATGCGAAAAGCAGATGGTGTCGAAAATGCTCAATTTTGTCCACTTGACATTCCATTTAATGAGCTGAAAATGAAAGCAAAAATTAAAGACATATGAAAATCAAACACACCATCTATTAGAGCAAAAAATTATCTACCAAATGACATGAAATATTCGTTTCATTTATGAATATATTTTTTTAACTTGAAAAAACACTCACGAATTATTCCTCAACCCAATATTTGTGGGATCAATTCATTCCAACAATGGTTACTCAACATTACATAGGTATGAGTGAACTATGTTTGATAAAGCAACTCTGTCAGGTTTGTTAGATCATTTCAACAATGGTTACTCAACATTACATAGATATGAGTGAACTATGTTTGATAAAGCAACTCCGTCAGGTTTGTTAGATCATTCCAACAATGGTTACTCAACATTACATAGGTATGAGTGAACTATGTTTGATAAAGCAACTCTGTCAGGTTTGTTAGGCAAAAGGAAGATATGTTAAGGTGCTGTGTGAATTTTAAGCAGATAAACATGGTAATTTGTTTTTGTGCCTTTCTTTTAATGCATACAAACAGTTGAATGTCTGAAAGTGCTAGACGATTTCCATTGGTCTAACATATTGGATCTGACATGTGGCAAGTCAACTTGGACAACAAGAAGAGGATTAATAGAGCTTGCAACACAGGTAATGGCTTGTATCAATTCCACCATGTTCAGCAATATAGAAATTTTTTAAAATATTTTGTTTACTTAGTTCATTTACATTTTAATAAGAATCATCTTTCTATCTCAACTTAGTAATAATTATGGTTTTTGAATCAAACACGCCCCTTCAGGAATTAAGTGAAAACAAGGAGCACTCAGAAATAGTTCATCTTCAGTTTCACACACAAAATTAAAATGTAGTTCTGCTGAGGAGTAAAAGATATTAAAAGTCATGCATCTGATATGATACGTGCTGACAGTTAAACTAATGAGTGATTATTTTATATAATGTAAGGTAACAAGGACTTGTGCATTATAACTAACTGAACTAGTTGGAATTCTAATTAGATAAATGGCTGATGCAGCATCTGGGAAATGCTGTAAACTTGATACAAAAGAAAACTTATCTAGAATGCAGTAAGAATAATTTTATGTTAAGACAATATAACCTTCACGAAGTAAAGATTCTGGATTAGGTCAGGGCACTTGTCTCGTAATCTGAGGGTCACAGGTTCGAATCCCCATCACACCAAACATGCTTGCCCTTTCAGCCATGGAGGCACTATAATGTGACGGTCAATCCCACTATTCGTTGATAAAAGAGTAACCCAAAGTTGGCAGTGATGGCTACCTGCCTTCCCTTTAGTCTTACACTGTTAAATTCAAAACAGCTAGTGCAGATAGCCCTTGTATAGATTTGCACAAAATTCAAAACAAACTAAACTAAACCTGGATTACAGGTGAGTATCCTGTGACAATCACTGGTTAACTTTACAGCAAACCTAATATCCTGTGACTATCGCTGGTTAACTTTACAGGAAACCTTTTTCATCAGTCAGAAATGGAGATAAACCAACCAATTATAACAGCTCTCCACATTTCATCAGAATATATAAAGAGTGATTGTGTCATATACACACTGATCTGAAGATGAAAGGCAGAAGACTTTTGAAATGTCATTCTTTACACCTGTGTTTCCAGAACAGGCAGTTTGCCATTCATTCAACTATGTTTCATAACCATTGAAACTGTTTCATTCTAGATGTCTTTCTTCTCTGTAGCAGGTGATATTTACTCTGCCCAAGATGATATTGTATTAATGTCACACATCTGTTTTAAAAGGGTCAGTGACTGTAATATCCTTCACTGGCATGATAAATAATATCTATATGTACAGCCAATGAATGCTGTGAGAAAATGATTTGTCATGTGGCAGTTCTATCACAAAACATTTATCTTGAGGTGGAAAACTGTTGATTTATTCATAGATCTATTGGAGGGGATTATCTACCATCTATTAAGTACACGTGCCATTTTTTGCTTTGTTTTAATATTATTTCACTCAAAACTACAACATTATATATATCCACTCTCCTTATTTTTCATGCACTTTAAAACTCAGTTAAGTTTTTAAATAAAAAGTGTTATATAAATTTCCTGCCATTAAACAAACTTGTTTAATATTTTATGTAGATTTGAGTAATACGGAAGAGTTTGTATTCATAAGTTGATACATCTTTGCATAAGATATTGTTAGCTCTGGCAATTTGTTTTATGGCAGTGTTGTGGTTATAACCTTTTTGTCATAATGTTTATGAAACAAATTAATGCAACTTTCATGGTTCTTACTGTCAGCGCAAATTATCTTAAAACTAAGAGTAGTTTTATCATGGAATACAGGTCAGCGTTAGAGCTACATTTAAATAGTAGATCTGAGTAGCAAAGAAATCCAAAGTAAATTTAATAAAGTTATTGAAGAGCTTACATATCTGTGAAATAATGATAGGGAACCTTTGTTTTCTGCTTATATGAAAAACATGCCACAATGGATCATCTCCAGACTTTATGAGAAATATGCCACAATGGATCATCTCCAGACTTTATGAAAAACATGCCACAATGGATCATCTCCAGACTTTATGAGAAACATGCCACAATGGATCATCTCCAGACTTTTGGTTCCTCTGTATAATTTTCTGACAGTCTATTTCCAAATTTTCCATAGAATTGCTAGCATAGTTGAGAACATTGGTTTTGATCCTAGGTTTAACAAGCTGCAAACTCAGGTACAAAATAATAAAATCTGATGAAAGTTAAAAAAACAATAACAAATAATTGAATGAACCTAGTAATTTGACTCGACAATTATGTAAAAGTTATTTAATAAAAAATTCTGATCAAGTTATCTTTATATATCCTAATTATACGTTGAGATAAAAAGTTTTGATTCATGATTTAAATTTTGGTATTCTAAGTAGGATTGTTTTAACAACAAAATCAAATAGTTTATCTGCTGTGTTCTGTGCAGAGAATCGAACCAGAGATTTAATGTCGTAAGTCTGTACGCTTTCCGCTATCCCATCGGGGTATCCAATTATAATTAAATTTAAAGTTTTTTTCATTATTTATGAATTGAAAACATTTTCACAAGTAATGTCACATCAACATATTTGTAACGATTCAGAACAATCTTTTAGCAATGTTAGAATTGAAATTAATGGTTTAGCCTCATCTGTCTGTAATAACTAATAGTAATTACAAACTTTGAAGAGTTTGAAGTTTTAAACAAATTACAAAATAGTAGCATTGCTATTACAGTATGGTATACTGATAAAAGGGAGACCAAATTGCAATGATATTTGCTAGAACTAAAGGAAATGCCCTTAATGAAGTATGGTATTGGAGTATTATAGCATCAGGGATTCAAGTTGGAATCTATCAATTACCTAATGTTCATAAAGCAGGTTATCCTTTATGTCCAATATTGAAATTTATAATGACGCTTTGCATTTCTAGAAGAATCGTTAAAGATGTTCACCAGAAATGAATATACCTTAAAAGATAGTTTTGAGTTCTGTCATGAAATTTAAATTTGATAGTAATGTTTATTATGCTAATTTTTACATTGAATCATTATATCCCATTAGAAGAGATTATACAGATGTGTAAAAATTTGATTTGCAGCAACAATTCCAATGAAGTAAGCATTCAGAAATCAGTTTTGTTTTTAGTCTAATTTCGTTTCGTATTATCAAACAGAGGATGTCGCCACAGGTTCAAGAGTGGCACATCTCTTGCGAACTTCTTTGTCTGTTTTTATAAAAAACAATAGTTGGACAAGTACCCACAATGGTTTGAACCTCTTCACTGTCGCAAGTTTGTTGATTACACCTTTATTATTAAAAAAACATTCTGATCAGGTTTCCTGTTTTTTGAGGAACTTGAACAGAATCGTAACCTTCCATTCCTGGAAATATTGATAAATACAAATAATAATGGAAATTTTAAGTGTGGAACATATAACAACAATTTCACGGGAATTATATTCCGATTTTGTAAGTTTCATTCTTACCATTTTAAAAGAAAATTTATATACTCATTCATTGTGTGTATTGAATTTCGCGAATAGCTACACGAGGGCTATCTGCGCTAGTCGTCCTTAATTTAGCAGTGTAAGACTAGATGAAAACAGCTAGTCATCACCACCCACCAGGTTACTCATTTACCAACGAATAATAGAACTGACCCTCACATAACGCCCCCACGGCTGAAAGGGCGAGTATATTTGGTGTCACGAGGATTCGAACCCGCAACTCTCAGATTACTAGTCGAGCACACTATAACCACCTGGCCATACTGGAGAAAACATAATAAAGATACGCAGTTTAGTTATTACTTCTATTTTAACGAACGTTGAAGACTAAGTCCATTGTTTGAAAACTGTAAGTGTAAGCAACAGTAAATTAAGGATTTAATGTTTGTATGCACGGGTCGTTGGATTAATGTTGTAACATAGGTTCATTAACTGTAATGCAATTCTTTGCCAGTAGTGTTATACTGTTCATGACATATGTATATACATATGAAATCTGTTTGATTGTAGACATAGTTAAAAAGACTTTTATTAAATTAGTATTAACGAAAAATGATTTTTCTATCGTTTTCAAAACAACGTGTTAATTGTGAAACATTTTAAAATATTTGAGTCTATATATATATATACATTAGCTCATAAGACCTCGTTCACCGATGTAAGAGCAGCATCTATAAACTGAATGTTTACTCACTCACTCTGATTAATGAATGGATGGACAGTAGATGTTGAGAAGTCTCTAGGGAAATCCGACATTTCTGTTGTAGTGTTTGCATGAAACCTTGTGCAGCAGAGGGTAGCTACGTGCACGAGGCTTTAAGACACTCAAGAGGCGAATTCCGCTGAAGGCTGCGAAACTACGTGTCACTTTGCATTTTTTATTCATAAAACATCGTGTTGACTACTAATGCCCTTTTTTGTCGAGCGTGGGTTTGGATGTTCTATATTCATGAGTTGGCCATCCCTTGCAGTTAGTATCTGCTCTGCTTGAGGTTTGTTATGAAAGGGATTAGTTCCTGAGAGACTGCATCCGTCACAGGAAAGTTCACCATCTTGTGTTGGTGCACCATATCGAACCTCCATAATAAAAACACAACATGCATTATATTTCTCAATGCCGTTTTGACAATAATACTCTCAATTTGTATGCAAAACCAGTTTTTAAAATTTTTGCCAGCACCTAGTAGACAGCCAAGACGTCTTCAATGAAGTCTACGAGGTGTAGAAAGGAACGTCAAGAGAAGGTTTGACTCTGTATAAAGAGATACGAAAGGAAACTGCGTGGTGAAAGTCAGCATCTTTAATAAAGCTATCAACTCGTTATGTTCAACACTTGACTTGTTTCTCTATAACAACGAAAAGTATTTTAAATAAACAATAAACTACAATAAGTTATTTTATGAGTTTCTTTTCCTCTTTAATCTAATCTTTCCAGATTTAATGTTCTAATAACTCCTAGTGGAAAACAAAGATGATATCTTGGATTTTACTGTTTTAAACTTGTTTTTTTCTGCTGGCTCCCCGCTAGTACAGCGGTAAGTCTACGGATTTACAACGCTAAAATCAGGGGTTCGATTCCCCTCGGTGGGCTCAGCAGATAGCCCGATGTGGCTTTGCTATAAGAAAACACACACACTGCTTTTTTCTGACTCCCCTTCCAGTGGAACAGTGGAATGTCTGCGAGCTCACACCACGAGAAACTGGTTTTCGATACCCGTTGTGGACAGAGCAGGAATAGCCTATTGTATAGCTTTATGCTTAGTTTTAAAAATAAATCTTTGTGTTTGAATTAAGGTAATAATAAAACAACTTTAGGTCAAGAATGCGCTCTTTTTCTTTAGCGTTAGAGAAGAGCATTTCCTATATAAATGAACCCCAACTAAACCATAAATACTTGAAATAAATTCAATGTAATAAAGCACATACTTTATCGAAAACCTGACCAATCGGTCGTAGTTAATTTTGTTTTTAATAAAATTCTGGTGTCATATTAATCTAGAATAAATTATAGACTGAATAATTAATTAAGGGACTAATAAGCAAACAAACAGAAACCTTACCAACAGACTTTGATATTTTATGTTTTTACTCTGAACTGCTTATGGGACACAGTGGTTAAGTTTAGGTAGCGCCTGTAATCCATAAGGTTACTTCTGATCTTTATCACGCTTGATTATTATAAGTGTTATCGGCCGGTCTCAATGGAGACAAAACCTAAAGTGAAGATGACCTTTGTGACACTAGACGGATATCACCAGTTTAAAAGGATGATGTTTCGGTTGGTCAACTAAGCAACGACATTCAACCTCGTGATGAGGAATATCTGGCACAAAACACCACCATCGAACATTATGTGAACAACATTCTGACCCACACAACCAGATGGGAAGACCGCCTGAAGAAACTTAGAGTAAGTCAGGGCAGCAGGTTTGACCATAAGAATATCTAAATGCTACATCTATTGGAAGCAAGGTGGGCAACAGACAGACGGCCACGGAAAAAGGCTAACCCATACGCAAGAAGTGCTAGCAACGACCAAGCAACAGGTCAGATTCTTCCTGGGGTTAGTGGGGTACTACAGAATGTTCACCCCAAATTATACTGAAGTTACTGCACCATTAACTGTCCTGACCAAGAAAGGTCAACCCAACAAAATGAAGTGAGAACAACCACAGCAGATGGCATTCCAGGAAATGAAGAATATATTAGGAAGTTTGCCAATCCTTAGAATGTCAGACTCTAATAAATCGTCCATTGTTCAGGCCAATGTATCAGAACTGGAGCAGTACTTCTGGAAGCAGCTGCAGATGGACTGTTTCCATTAACGCGCGTCAGTAACAAGCTGTTGAGAAATGAGAAGACTCGATCAGTGATTGAACGAGTGTCTGGCTATCATATCTGACACTTGGAAATTTCAGAACATTGTCTGTGGAAAGGAGTTCATCATCCAGACGGACTATCAGCTCCTTCCATACATTAAGGGGTGCAAACTTGACAGTACGAGAATCACGAGGTGGCGTTGTTCTCCCAGAACTACAGGTTCTGCATTGAGGCCATCAAGGGACTGGAAATATTGGTGCAGAATGTATTAACGGCGCATAAGCTGAAATAGGTTTTGTATAAAGTGAAAAGGTGTGTAGATTTTTCTTCAAGAAGGACTTTTTGTAACATACACATTGTTTCTGTTTAAGTTTGATGCGAGTTTTATATTTAGTTAGGAGCGATAATGTATCACAGGTTTGTTTAGGTAACTGTTAATTAATCATACACTGTGTAATTCAGTAGTAATGAATTAGTGTTTGTTTCTGAACTTTTCTTGTTCTTTTCATTGAGTATTATTGCATCATAATATCTGGTAGTATATGGAATGTTCCAGATCTTTGTCGGGATATAACTACGCATGAAAAATATAGTTAGAAATATTTGGATTCAGACTGCATGATTGTAAATTTAGTCATAAAGATCATATAGTGACGATTTTTAAAATGAACTTATCACTGATTATATTGTAATAACAGATCAGTGAAGAATAATTCGTCTTGACGATTGTGTCCCAAAGTAAATGAATCAGCCTTAATGGAGTTTGACGAAAAAGAGAATTGTTTAAAGCTCTGGACACAACTGTGATAACAACAATGTAACGAACATTTGTACAAACGCTTAACTCATTTTCATATATTATTTTAAAACAAGCGTACTATTTGGTGTTTGTTCTTAGTGGAAATTTGCATACCAGTCACCAATGAGTCACATACACCCACTGTAAAGAATGCGGCCCATACTAAAACCTGACAGGTATGAGTGAATTTTGCTGTAAAAGTTTGTAGGAACTGATGATTCTGTGTGCAAAGGACGTTAAATATTTCACAGAATTTTGTTTGAAGTAAAGCGAAACAAAACTGTCAAAATGAATGCACAGTTTGGTAAAGATTCACAAATCTGACATATCGTTTCCAACGTAGAGCATTTTAATTACAAGCTGTATATATTTTTATATAAAATCACTTTCCTTAATTGCACATTTAAAGACAGCTTTGGGTTTTTCTGATAACATTAGAAACTAGAGATTTGATGAAGATGTTTATTTAGCCAGTCTAGATATTGACCCTTATATGAGACTATTGACCTTTGTATTATTCTATTTTTAAAGACAATTTTTTTTACAATCCTTTAGACGATTGATAAAACTTGCACACAAAAATATGTTAATTTTTTTTTAGTTTAATGCTGAATATTTGTGAATAAATTGATGGAATCAGCATGAGGTCCAGTTTAGTGCCTGGCGCACAAACATAAAGATTAGTTCAGTGAAATTTGTAAAATTTAAGACTTTTAGACATAATAGTTAAGTTCACCTGTGAATACCACCTTTTCTTTACACAATTATGTTCAACAAACGAGGACATTTTGATGATGTTTTGGTTTTTTTCATCAGAAACCCACACACACCGGACTATACGCTCAATTTGACAGTTGTGTTCCACTTTATTTCAAAGAAGATGATGAGAAATATCTTACGTTTCGTGCATTTTTATAGTGAGGTTTTCTCAGACGAAAATTCATTTTTAAACCTAATTCCTTCCTGAACAACTTTGTAGATTCTAAAACCAATTGAATTATTCAATGACTACCCCTATCAGGTCACTGAATTATGACATTCCAAAGCTACGACGAGCGACCTCTTTACTACATACAGGCTCAAAACGAATTTTTTAAAAGCAGAATTAAAAACCATAATCAACAGATTCTATACAAAAATTCGCCTTCAGTGTTGATTTCTGTAGAAAAATCAAAACCTTTGGAATTGTATACATTGCATCCCCTCGTTTTCAACAGAATCCTGCCATTTATAAATTTTGCTGTCTAACCTGTAGTAGTTTCCAGTAGAGGGCACTTTGTAAAGAACTAATGTCACACATTATATTTTTAATTTGTGTCTTTGGCGAGAAAGAAAAAAATATGACACTTGATAAAAGGAAATTTTTTTATAAGTTGTCAGTAATATGAAATTTATACTGTAAACATACTCTGACAGGTGCATAGAAATAACAACCATTTGAAAATGTAACAAACAAAGTATGAATATTAACTTTTAAAGAGGTGAATTTTTAATCCAGTCACATGATTAACGAGAAAATGAAATTTAATGTGCAGTATTGTCAGAAGATGGCAGCAGGCTACTGGACTAAGCCTCTTTTTTATCATTAATTTCATGCAAAGTTACTCCTGAAGGTTTTCGTTACTGTTTAAACAGATACTGAAAGAATGTTTCACGTGTGTTTTTCAAGATCTATGAACAAAATGTTTTAAAATAGTTTTTTATAAAGCAAATACATTAAAGATTTAATTATAGGTCGCAGTTAAGCCATTTATAAAAGTTATATTATTAAACGAATTATAATATACAGCAGTTACTTTTAAATTACAAAATTAAGTTACTGTAATTATGTGGTTAATTAAATTGTTCAATCTATTACTCTCCATCACATCTGAGTGATTAATCTTCATTGATTTTGGTTTAAACAGTGTATTATTTTTTAACTTTTTTAAATTTAAACATGCAATTTTGAGATTTCACAAAATAAAACTAGTCGTAAGAAGACTCAAATCTACAAGGTTATCCACTTCAGTTACGTTTATTATTTACTCTTAAAGTGTTTGTTTGTTTGTTTTGAATTTCGCGCAAAGTTACTCGAGGGCTATCTGCGCTAGCCGTCCCTAATTTAGCAGTGTAAGACTAGAGGAGAGGCAGCTAGTCATCACCACCCACCGCCAAATTTTGGGCTACTCTTTTACCAACGAATAGTGGGATTGACCGTCACATTATAACGCCCCCACGGCTGAAAGGACAAGCATGTTTAGTGTGACAGGGATTCGAACCCGCAACACTCAGATTACGAGTCGAACGTCTTAACCCAGCTGGCCATGCCGGGCCTACTCCTGTTGTCTTTAGTACACCATCATTTTGACTTTTGATTTTCTTGTTTCAAAAGTCAAGAGTTTTTAAGTGATTCTGTCTAAAAAAAAAAAGCTTCATAATTTATCACGTGCAACTCAGTTCTGTTATCATACTTCATATAGGAAAGTAAAGACTTCTTAAAACTTTTAATAACTGCAAACAAGACAAGAGGTCGATAGGAAGTTATATAAAATATCAGGTACAAAAATTATACGTCAGAAAATCCAAACGATTTAAACTAGATACCGAGACACACGCGCGTTAAACTGAAAGACCACGTCGGAAACTTTTGTGTCTCGGATATACCCGTCCCTAATTTTGAATTACTAACTAAAGGAATAGCAGCTAATTAGGCCCGGCATGGCCAAGTGTGTTAAGGCGTTCGACTCATAATCCGAGGGTCGCGGGTTCGAATCCCCGTCGCATCAAACATGCTCGCCCTTTCAGTTGTGGAGGCATTATAATGTGACGGCCACTCCCACTATTCATTGGTAAAAAGGGTAGCCCAAGAATTGGTGGTGGGAGGTGATGACTAGCTGCCTTTCCTCTCGTCTTACACTACTAAATTAGGGACGGCTAGCGTAGATACCTCTCGTGTAGCTTTGCGCGAAATTCAAAACAAACAAAACAAAAAAAAGCAGCTAATTATTAGCATTCGTCAGTTCTTGACTCCTGGCACCGAATAATGGTATAGATTGACTGTCACGTTTATAACGCACCCAGAATGTGTGGATGTGTTCATTAGTAACTCAGCTCCAACCTCGGTCCTCCAAACAGTTTTCCCAGAAGATAACCATTAAACCACAACTTTTCCTTCTTAAACTATAAAAAATAAATCTACAAGTTACTTCAGAGTTCTCTTTCAGAACTTGCAGTGCATACATGAAGGATTTACACATTTTGATAACATGTAAAACCTCCAAGTAAACACTATAGATTTGCACATTTTGATAATGAAACTAGAAGAAACTACAAAGGCAAAAAACGTTAGTTGAAATATTAATTTCCTTACAATTATTTGAAGTGTAAGGGTCGTTTTTGTTTTGTAACTTTATTATAAAAATACTTAATTGTAACGGAAGTAATTGAAGCTTGATACATTTGTTTTGGAACCACTGAATAGATGTATCCAGTTACAGTTGCTGTTAGTTTTGAAATAACGAGGGTTACTATATTAATAACTAAAAACCTCTGAATCAAGTCAATATTAACCAATTCCAACTACAATATAAATAATTATTACAGTTACTGTACGAAAAATATAGAAACATCCATAGTAAACAAACTAATAACAATCCAGTGAGAGGGCTATACATACTAAAATTGTTAATTTGACTCCGAAAGTTTTTCTTAACTCCAATTTTAGTCCATTCGCCTCGTGCATCACAAAGTTAGGTACTCTCAAATTTAAAGTAAAAACCAGACAACAAGAACAACAAAAGATCAACAGTCTTCTGCTTATATCACATAAATATGATAAAATTTGAAACTCGGTTCAACGAACGGCAGTTTCCTGTTCAAGAAAGACAAGTATAGAAGATGACGTTTCTTTCCTCTTGTGGCAGAAGACTATCTAAACGTCATTCTCTATACTAGTGTTCCTACAACAGGAAATTGCCGTCCATTTAACCAAATTTCATCATGATTGATTGTTTGGAATGAAGCACAAAGTTACACAATGGGCTAGCTATGCTCTGCCCATCACAGGTATGGAAATCCCGGTTTCTAGCAGTGTGAGTCCGCAGACATGCTGCTGTGCCACTGGAGGGAGGGAGAAATTTCATCATGAATACCCTCCCTAAACAACCAAAGAAATGTTCAAACTGTTTTTAAGATCCTCCAATAGAGAGAAAAAATACTTTAGAAGTCCAGATGAACACAATTATTGCTGAAAATGTGTTTTACTTTAACATGAACTTGTTTTCTGTTACTCAAGGTTGTCGCCAAGTGAATGTTCTGTGGGGTGATGCGAACGAATACAAATACGGACCACCACTAAAATTAAATTCCATGCACGACCCCTTATAATTTATTTGCAGGTTAGGAGTGGAACGTTTATTCTTGGCACACACATTAGGTATTGAACGAAATGAACGGTCAATGATCCCGTACTAATCAGACAAACGCCATACTATAATAACACGTTATGGCCAGGATATATCTTTTATAATTTCGTTTATGCTGGGACAATTAATTTTGCTTTCGACGATCGTAAAGTTTTAGTCGTAATACGTGCAGTATTACGTGTATATACGCACATATTTAAAAAAAAATTCACCATGAACACGAACGAATATCACTAAGAAAACACTAGCGACATCTTGTTCGTTATTCATTTTCACTATTACAAAAAAAATCAAAGTTTATGTGTGCTGCTTAACACTATTTTGATACTTGTTTAAACACAACATGGAAAATATATAAATGTTAGTTGAATATTACTTGTATATGATCACAAAATGATTCGTGAACTTTTAACATGCTGACTGTATTTCCTTTTTTCTCTTATTTCTTTCTTTTTTTAATGTATATGTTGCATGGCCAGGTGGCTAAGTTGCATAGTCAGGTGGTTAAGTTGCATGGTAAGGTGATTAAGTTGCATGGCCAGGTGGTCAAGTTGCATGGTAAGGTGATTAAGTTGCATGGTCAGGTGGTTAAGTTGCATGGCCAGGTGGTCAAGTTGCATGGGAAGGTGATTAAGTTGCATGGTCAGGTGGTTAAGTTGCATGGCCAAGTGGTCAAGTTGCATGGTCAGGTGGTTAAGTAGCATGGCCAAGTGGTCAAGTTGCATGGCCAGGTGGTCAAGGCAAACGACCCGTAATCTGAGGGTCGCGGGTTTGAATCGCCGTGTACCAAACATGCTCGCTCTTTCAGCCGTGGAGCGTTATAACGTGACGATCAATCCTACTATTCATTGGTAAAAGAGTAGCCCAAGAGTTGGCGGTGGGTAATGATAGCCCTCGAGTAGCTTTGAGCGAAACTCTAAACAAACCAATTAATGTATATAAGGTATAATTACAATTCACAATAACGTAAGGAAATACAGATCTGGTTATTTATCATTTTTGTACTTCAAACTTCCACTTTTCTTTGTTTTTGTGATTAATTTTAAGAAAAGGGACTTTTCGTATCAAACTAAACATTTTGTTATATTGTAATCTGTCCATCAAATAGGAGTCTTACATACACGAATAAGAAAAATAATGCTGTAGGTACTTCAAAGCCAAAAGGTACAGAAATAAGATAGGGATTAATACACAAAGTCACTATATAAGTAGCCAGATATTTCCAAGAGAAACTTTTATCTACAATTATACGTTGAATTCCTTTCATTTGCATGAATTCAAGCTTGAGTGAAAGTATTTGAATTGGATAGTGCTTTAAAGTCTTACAATGGCCAGTTCCCATACACTTGTACAATTGATTCAGTGGCTGATTGTTGTGTAGATATTTTTGTATGGCTTTGTGTATTCCTTGTTTCAGTACTTTTTTACCATTTTTGCATCATTTTTGGTTTTTATTTCTTATTTCTCTACGTTTTTAATACAATCAATATTAATGAATGACAGACAATATGAAGGCAACACTTTTAGCCTGGCACGAAGAGTTGTTTTGTTAGAGAAACTCTACACTGTTTCTCTGAGCTAAAATACAACAGTTTGGTGTGTAAGTCATCACAACAAGTTCAAACATTAATAAACTAGCCTAGCCCTTCTGAATCCAGAATCAGAATAATCGATAAAACGTTTAGCTGTTTTTCTACTATAACCATGTGTTTTTGGCTAAACTGGAAGTTTTAATAGCTTTTGAAAACCTATGTTAGAAGTTTAACAAAGTTTCTTAGATTTTTATACGAGAGGTTTGAGACTACGATGAACAATATATAATGTCATTTTTTACCTTCCCTCTCTCAACATACAAAGTACTGCCATTCTTAGTTATACATATAGTCATATGCTAAACACAGCGAGCCATTTGTTTCGCTAATCGCATATTTTCGTGGTCGAATTTAAAGTTTTTCGACTGCATATGGTTGTGTTAAGTTTTGTTTCGGTGTATGTCTTGATGAATACTGAACCTAAACACTGACAGATTAAAGATATACATATATAAATATATATTTTTTCTCCCAGATGTATTTTTTACCACTTTTCTTTAATTTAAACAGAGGTTGTTTCATAACTACAAGTAGGCATACAAACTATTTACTCAATTAAAAACAGATATTATTTAATATAAAAACAAAAAAAAATAGATGGAATGGACTTCTTGAAGAGCTCTAACCCGACGTTTATCAGAAGGTGAACTTCATTTGGTAGACAATCGTATAACTTCGAGTCTCTAGTGGGAGTTGATTAAATGTTATTATAATATTATGTACTCGACACAAATATCAGTACAACGACGATATTGGTAAGGGTGATTATTACTGACAGAGACATTCGGTGGAACATCATGCTGCTAGAGATGGTTGTTACCAACTGGTGGTGCAAAGAGACACAGAAGTAATTAGAATAAGTCTATTGTAATGGTTATTACTGACTACTGCTAGAGCTAGACACGGAGATCAGTTACAAAAATCATATCGCTAACAATTGTTGTTACTGACTGTTGCTACGGTGAACACCAACCTTAGTTACAAGATGTATAAAGTTTAAAACGATCTTTTTTTTTTTGAAGAGAAATCATATTGTGCGTCTTGTTATATTTAAACCAAATTTAAGTGTTTTTTTATGCTCCTTACCCCTGTAAAAGAATAAAATAACATGCTGCTACAGGTAAGGTTCAACAGAAACCAATTTAATGAACTGAAACAACACTTGAAGGAGATTTCTCACATTCTAAAAACACTGTTAATTAGCACCTGGATGTGATACTAATGTCCATGAACAATAAAACATAAATTATAATATTATTTATTTCGAATATCCTGCAATTATATCAATCACTAACTCTCTTGTGACTCACTTTATGAAGCTTGCGGCAGGGAAGTTATTCACTGCGTTAGATCACGAGAGTACATCTCTTGCTTTCGTAAACTTAAATAATCGTTTGCTACATTTGTAGTATAAATACGTCATCGCTTAGGGACCTGATGTTAGTTTCGTTATACAGACATATTTATTCCAAATACGTATAATTACCTGGAAAGTATGTTAGCTTCTTGATGTTACTAAAGATTTAAAAATTCATAAACTAATCGATAGAATGAATAATAAATAAACGGTAAACAAAACCACAATGAAAAACTAGAAATTTTACGTCTACTGACACACACACAACAAATATTGGTGATTACACCTACATTGCAAAAAACTTTATTTGTCTATTGTTTCTTGATAAAGTAACAAATCTGGCACAGTATGTCCTTCCTGACGCTCACTTTAACAATGCAGTTGGAATATCATAGGTAGGGGAACAGGTTTACAAAGATTTCTTGAAAAACGCAGGAAGCTGTAACTGATCTTTTCTTTAGGAGTGACATTTATCTTAATATTTTCTACACAAAATATAGATGAAACTTTAACCCTTAATTGATAGTTACATAGGTGTGCCTGATCTTAACATTTTATACATAGGTGTGCCTGATCTTAACATTTTAACATAGGTGTGTCTGATCTTAACATTTTATGCATAGGTGTGCCTGATCTTGACATTTTAACATAGGTGTGTCTGATCTTAATATTTTACACATAGGTGTGCCTGATCTTAACATTTTATACGTAGGTGTGCCTGATCTGAACATTCTAACTTAGGTGTGCCTAATTTTAATATTTCATATGTAGGTGGGCCTGATCTTAACATTTTATGCAAGGTGTTCATAGATAAACAAGGTCAGCTGATCTTAAACTTCCATAAAACATTCTACTGAGAGCGGAATGTAATCGTTACATAATATGAGTACCTGAAGAAAGAATATCAATAGTAAATACCAGTTCACCTTTGTAAGGTTATAAATGATCTATTGTTTGTTTTTGATGAATTTATGTTCAGAGTCATTCACATTAAAGGCTAGTAGGACTTACTTCCCTTGGGTTGAGAAACGACATATTTTGACATGCCACATGGATTCCGCTCGACTTACATGTCACCACAAAGCCGTCAAGTGGGTTTTAAATCTTGTAGAGGGCGCTGTGTTGTTGTCCCGACATAATTAATGCAAATAGTATGCATATTTAAAATTAGCTACGAAAAATAAATACGGATGATTGAAATGTCGTGCAGCAGTGTATTCTTTTGAAGGAAATGAATCGATGTTGAATATGTGTGACGACAGCTTTAATTTAGAGCTAAACAATTTATATATATATCGTAAACTGCACAAAATAGTTACCTGCGAATATGACTAACAGTAAAAAAAGATCTTTCACAGTAGGCTTAACCTTTACTGTCGATACCTTGAGCCTGTTTTACAGTGAGTTTAAATATCATTGTCGACATTGGGCCTGTTTTATGGACTTTTCTGTTTTGGTTTAGCTTCCAGACGATCATTTGACTGGAAACGGAACGACCTTTGGGCTCGAAATTTCGCCCTAGGATCGATCAAAATCATGGTATATCTAGAACATAAATTTCACCGAAGAAATATCTATATTAAAGAATTCTGGAACCTTACAGACGGGTCATTAAAATTGTTGAAATATTGTATGCAGACCATTTGGTAAATACGGACTAGATGTTTTCGTATGAGTAGCTGGCTTGAAAGTAAGTATAATAGTATAATTAGTTATTTAAATTCCGTAATATGTTATGCTTTAGTAACACAATGAAAAGGCTGACCTAGAGGTTCTTAAGTAACATAGTTGCTACTAGAGGGCACTGTCAGACAATGATTAAGTAGAGAACTTTAAAAAGTAACATATTAACGCCATTTCTCAATACTATTCGATAGGAATAGCGTGTCTTATTTCTGCTCTGTTCCAAAACATATGAAATTCTTTCTTATATCTATATGGTGTGATTTTTATATACTGAGAATGGATAAAGGATTCAGAAAATGTAAAACTTATGCGCAACGAGAAAACTGTTTGTTGCATGTTTTCTTACGTGTAAGTTTTTTCAAGTTCACGATTTTTCAATGCTATGTATTACACACTACATTCGACTTCTCCCAACTAAGATGCATCAGAACTTAACCATCTCTCGTTTTTCCTTTTTATGTTGATCTTACATAATTCTCTACTGTGAACACACTCCCTGTTTTCAGTTGTGAGCGTGTTTTAAAAGTATCAATTAATCTTGTTCAAAGAGAGAAGGCAAAACCTTTGTGGCGACTGTTGCTTATGGCTGGCTTTTTTCGTCTTCATTGGGGTTTAGATTCATATATGGTTGGCTACCTTTCCTCTAATTAGTAGTTTGAAACTAAGGACGCTCGTATTTGAACACTAGGGGTCTCTGTCTTGACTTTTTAGCCCACAGGTGCATAAGGTACAGTTGAGATGGGAAATATTTTCGCTTGCTCTAACAATCCCTGGTTTCATTTCTGTTTCACCATTATTTTCTATTTTTTTTTTCATTAAGTACATGTAAAACATGAGCAATTAGTTCGAATACTGTTTCTGCTAGTTAATAAAATAATATATATAATTAAAGGAGTGGCATGTGTGTGTGTGTGTGTGCATGGAAAATTATTTAAGCTTCATTAGACTGTGCAAAAATAAAATTAATAACACTAAAGTACACCATACATTGCAAAGGGGGGAAGCCTTCTTTTGAAAGCAATGTTTATGTGTTAAGTCTTTATGTGTAAATTTCTTCATTTATTTATAGACACAAAGTCCATCAGTTTGTCATTTTTGATCAAATTCGGCTCAAAAGTATATTTTGTACTCGAAGTGCTTAGTGGGTATCACGTATTGTAGAACAGTTTTGATCTATTTAGGCTTAACCTCGCAGTCATTGAGACGCTCTGCACGGCCATCATATTTGTTCGTAAGTCTGCGTAACTTACCTCACCCGTAAGTAGCCTGCTTTAGTTAATTAATGTACACAGTACTGCCTTCATACTTTATAAATTTTGTGCATTTAAATGCAAAATATCACGGTCCGGCATGGCCACGTGATTAGGATACTTGACTTGTAATCTGAGGGTCACGGGTTTGAATTCCTGTCGCACCAAATATGTCCGTTCTTTCAGCCGTCGGGGCGTTATAATGTGACGGTCAATCCCACTATTCATTGATGAAAGAGTAGCCCAAGAGTTGGCGGTGGGTGGTGATGACTAGCTGTTTTTCCTCTGGTCTTATACCGTTAAATTAAGGACGGCTAGCGCAGATAGCCTTCGGGTAGCTTTGCGCAAAATTCAAAAACAAATTTGAGTGAAATTCGAAACAAATAAACAAAATACCACGAATTAAAAAAAATTCGTTTCGTCGACATAGTTTATTCTTAAACAACGCTGGTGTTGAGAGTGTATGAAAATATTAAAATCTCAAAATATTTTGTTTTTAAATCATACTCGCGGATTTCCACGGCGCCGCAAATCATTTACGCTATTCTATGAGCAGCTCAGAGCTTGTTAATATTGATGTATATTGAAGGTACAGAATGGCTGAACACGAACCATACGTCACTAGATCATGAAGAGTATTTGTCCCAGTTAGGGTTAGAGCCCTGCAGACATTAAACGCACTATTGTTTTCTGGTCTTATCAGACGTTTCACCTAATATTTGTTTCGATACATATGTGCTTAGCCTTATATGGACTTCCTGTTGACGAATGAAGCTCCATCAACAGTAAAGTTACAGCGACGAATTCTCCATTATATTACTAATACTTTCCACGTAATAGGTTCAAGTGGTCTGGAAAGGAGTTAAGGTTTTATTATATATTATTCTTTAGTTTCACTCAGAAGTTCTTAATAATGAACTGGTAAAAACTAGTAAATAAACTGTTTTTTTACTGTATAAACTTACAAGTGAAATTAAGAACAATACAATATGCCAACCATACTTCATCTGCCATATCCGGTGCCGAAACGGCCTTTCGTTGAATACCAGAGCCCATCTTGCTGGTTGGGATACGATAAACATAGGTGTTATTTATATATCATAACGTTTCATGAACAGCAACTTTTTTGGTGCGAATTAGATTAATCAAATGAATGTTAATGCTCTCAGGTCATCCCATATGTAATGTCCGAAAATTTAATACAGAAAGTGCATCATCATTTCTGTTTGTAGAAGGCTTTGATGACTAAAATATGTAGTAGGACGTGTATAAAAATATTCAGACAAATAAAATAAACTAACCCAATTCCACTTTTTCAGATCATTAATCAAATAAACCCTTATGGAGATGGATGTGTCTGAGGAGCACATTAGGCATATAATGCTTTATGAGTTTAAAAAAGGCAATAGTGCAGCAGAAACTACACGAAACATTCAAGGTGTTTATGGTGCGGAGTCTCTTAATGAAAACAATGTCGAAGATAGTTTCAGAAGTTCAGATCACGTGACTACAGCTCAAGTGATGCGCCACGTTTAGGTCGTCCTGTTGAGTTTAATTATCACTTTCTGCTGGCTGCACTTGATGAAGATTGTGCTCTTACAGTTGAAGAACTAACACAGAAGCTCAATTCAACCCATTCAACAGTTTACCGTCATTTACAACACCTTGGAAAGGTGTCAAAATTTGGAAAATGGGTCCCCTATTATATCAGACTTCTATTATCAACAGTTATAGAGCTTGAATGTTGCACTGAAAGAAAAGAGACCTGCTTTGATCAATCGTAAAGGTGTTATGTTACATCAGGATAATGCACAGCTCCATAAAGCAAGGATCACATCTGTAAAGATTGAAGAGCTAGACTGGGAAAACTTCCACATCATCCTTATTCTCCAGACATTGCCCCATCTGATTATCATCTGTTCTGAAGTTTGCAGAACTATCTTGATGGAAAAGAACTTGGAATACATAAAAATGTCAAAACTACCCTCTCGACATTATTTTCGTCCAAACCCCAAGAAGTTTATAGAAGTGACATTCAGAAGCTTGTGAATCGTTGGCAGGAAGTAATTAATAATAATGTAACATACATTATTGATTAAATGACATTAAAAGCGTTTGAAATCCTTTCTCTTTTTCTGAACCTAAAATCAGACATTACTTAAGGGATGGCCTGATACTAAGCTAACTTGTCCAAGTGAAACTAAACGAAAAGAGAGTGATTTTGTAGCATTCTACAGGTACCAAAAACGTGGAAACACAATAATCTAAACGGCCAGGTCAGAGGGCACTATGGTTCAAGAACCAGCAGTCTGAAGCAGCTATTATTAAGATAGTACCGGGATTGACTAGCTCTCTGCTGAAAAAGGATATCTTCTTTGGTAGTGCTATGTCTCGAACCAATAGACCATGCTCAGATATCTATATTAAGAAATAATCAAATATAATCTACCTATATTTGTTAATTTTTTTTAAACAATAAAATAATTTCTTTCTTACAAAGATTTTGATGCTGTCAATATGTTTTGTTGTTTATTCAGTTACAAAGAAACAAAAATTATGTATTTATTTCCCTTTATTTATGTCGGGAAGTTGTGATTATTTAATTAGGTTTCGTTCAATTATTTTAAACGTGTTTGCAACTCGCCCCCTGTCACCAACATCTCGACTTAGGCGCTCAAAACTCAGTGACATCAGACAACTGAGTAGCACGCAAGACCGGAAGTAAACAAAAATTACGTTCAACATGATATACGATTATTGTTCGCCGGCTGATAAAGGTGGATAAAAATCATTTTATTTTTGTTACTTTAACAGAACAGCGACATTCATTGTGCTAGAATAATACAATATTCGCGAAGCAAGAAGCTACAGCGTTTCACCAAAACTTAGCAGATAAAATTTCAAAACTTTAGTAATAGTAACAATAATAAGTTTTTAAATATGTGAGTTGGCCTTGCGTTCGATCGCAACAGAAGTTCCTAAAAGCTCTCTACGCCACAGCCTTCTTCCGCGCGTTCTCGTACCTTGTAGTCGGCACGCCTGCGCTCATTTCCTGCGGGGATGTCACGTCCCGCTGGGACTTTGTCTTCGTGACGTAGCTACGACTCAGAGCCCTGTTTATATTGAATATCACCCTTCGCTGCCCACATTCAGCGTTTGTGCCTGTCTGCGAATAATATTACCACGTTGACTCCTATACAGGTAGGCTCGGACGAAACCAACGGCTTTGTAAAGCGGCTTCTACTAAACAACAAATTAACGTTAATATTAATCTAATTTACGACATAACTGTTTTGTTTGTGGAATCCAATCGTTCACGTTTTCTTCTCCGTGGCAACTGGAAGAAGTTCGCACCTGTCAGTAATCGCCACATACTGTCATGTCCCGGCGAAAACAGGCTAAACCACGCGCGCTTAAACGTAAGTAACTTCAACATTGGCATTTTGTATGACATAATATTCAGTACGCAGTTTTACCGCATTTTAGACGAAGTATATTTTAATGTGTAAAAGATCCAGGTTAATTTTGTGAGAAGAATAGCAGAAGACAGTGGTTAACAAAACAAGTTTTGTTGATACAATTTACAAATGAAAATGAACTCATCAGCTGTGTAACGTTTTGTTTTTTTTAATAATTATTAGATGTAATCAGTGTTAATATCTTATTATAATGAGATTAAATTATAAACCTTTACACATTTATGCTTATAAATTTGGCTTATTTTACCGCTTGGGTTAAAAGTGTTGTGTTTGGGTGAGTGTATTTTCTAACTGAATCAGTGACATTTTAACAGCAACTTTGACTAGCGACTTTGTCTTAACTTCGTATGTATCTATCTGACAGGCTAGCCGTCTTGTGAATGAAAGAATGCCTACTGTACATGTTATATATATAGGAGACGCGTTCAGGAAAAACGCACAATGAATAGTAAATACAGGCTTAAAAGTTTAGGGTAACTGTCTTGCTTGGCATTATTATTACAATCAGAATTAGCGAGCGAATTGGGCGTGGCTACGTGAGTGCGGTATGAAATATCACTCATCAGCACAAACAATGCTCTTGTAAATCAGGATTTAGTGGCTGGATCCTGTATTTGGATTTTGTAAGACAAAACTGAGAACGAAGCTAAACTTGTGGATTCTATAGGTCAAGTTGATGTTTAGATTTTCATCATAGGGTTACTTTATTTGAAGTTTTTTTTTTTTTTTTCAGTTAGTTTCTGGTTTACTTTCGTGCATGGACTTATGTTTTGAAGAGTGGTTCGCAAAGAGTTTTGGAAAGGGCTTTTGAAAATAAAGTTATTTTAATGTTTGTCTTAAAATGTGTATATTAATATAGCTTAGTCTCTCCCGTTAGGGCCTGGCATGGCCAAGTGTGTTAAGGCATTCGACTCGTAATCCGAGGGTCGCGGGTTCGAATCCAGGTCGCACCAAACATGCTCGCCCTTTCAGCCGTGGGGGCGTTAATATGTGACGGTCAATCCCACTATTCGTTGGTAAAAGAGTAGCCCAAGAGTTGGCGGTGGGTAGTGATAACGAGCTGCCTTCCCTCTAGTCTTACACTGCTAAATTAGGGACGGCTAGCACAGATAGCCCTTGAGTAGCTTTGTGCGAAATTCAAAACAAACAAACTCTCACGTTATCACCAGATCTGTATTTCTCTACAACCTGTGGAAACTGCTATCGTAGTTCGCTTGGACGTCACTACGTCCAAAGAATCCGCAGAGCCTGAGGTCTCCCAGTGGTTTAGGGGAAACTCGAGGCTCATATCGTTAAAATTATGAATTCGATTTTTGCGCTAAAAGAAACAAAAACTGAGAGCCACTGCACTGGAGGCACGGATATCTTTCGTAGCTGTAGGAAGATAAGAAACAGATTTATAGTGTTAATAAAACAAATGTTTGCACAAGGGGACATTTATGTGCCGTTATTTTATAAATGTAAGTATTCAGTGTTTTGTAGTATGTCACAAGAGATTTGTTAGGCTTCGTAACTTGAGCCAGTGTAGGGTCCAGCAACTCACAGGTGCTGATATGTTCAGTACGACTTACTCTGGTAAAATACTAAATTTGACAATGCAAAGAAACAAGATCTCATTCGTTTTTGTACAATGTTCTGGTGGATTTAGAACTTACCAATTCAAGAATAACAAACTGTATAATACACAACGAGATAATATTGCTGTTTATAGTCTGGTAAAGCACTTTTGTTTGTTTGTTTTTCAGTGGAAAACTGAATGATCCTAATATCCCCGTAGATATTTTGAATATCATCTCAAGAATAAAAATGTACAAATGAAAACAAAATGCCCCCCCCCTTCAGTGGCAAGGCGATGTGTCTGCGGACTTATACCGTTAGAAACCGGGTTTCGATACCCTTTGCGAGCAGAGCACAGATTACCCCATTGTGTAGCGTTGTGTTTACCTACAAACAAACACAACAGCGTAAAAAATGAATTCGTCCACCACTGTTTTTTGAGGTCATAATTCAAGAGCGGGCGATATTTAGGAGTTAGAGGGCGTAAGCGAAAAAGTAGAATTTGTTCTCATGAATGTGGTGATTTTTATTGTCGACCAGAAATTAATGCTAACTGTTTTAAGTTCCACGGCTGGTAAGCTCTCTCTCTGTTGCCTTTTGTTTATATGTCTGTTTTGTTTAGATATTTAATTTGATAGATTATATGTGGCTGCTGAGTTTTTTGACGAAATATTTTTTGTCACATAGTTGTCCGGGTATTTTTGACAGACCCTGTTTTATATGGTTGATGAAAAATCGTAATATAAGTCTTTTTCTTGTTAGTGTTTAGTTCTGACTTGACCGATGATTTATTCGATTGTTACATGACCGAAGAATATTATTGATTAGATATTTTGTTGTTATACGTTGATTTGAATATTTTATTATAAAATAATTTTATAGATTCGCTATGTTTTAACTGACGACCATGGTTCTTGACAATAACCTTGCATCGTAGTTCCTATTGCAAAGGGCTGTCATATCCAAAGCATACAGTTCATTCTTGGCGGCCTTCCATAATCCATCTAATGTACAAAGACGACGGCTCTCCATCGCCCGTTTCAACAGTTCGACCACAGAAATTCGAATGCAACTTGAGTGCTGTGTTTTCGTATGGAATAGCACGAGTTCCTGTTTCGTTCTTTAGTTGCTTAAGGTTTACGATTGTTGAACGTTCCGAACCAAGTCAGTACTTATGTGTGGTACAGAGGGGACAAGAACATTTTATTGATAATAAACAAAGCTAACCTCTGAATTTCCCCCCCTAACCATTGAACAGTAGAAAATTGTATAAGACTTGTTACACTTATCACGCACACATACGCTTTGTCGACTATCACTACGTATTTCCATTGTTTTTCTTTCAGCTAATTACCACTCACACAATTTTCTACAGTCTTTTCCTGGATATGATGTGGAAACTGCTTTTGTGGCTTTTTTAGATAAGAATCCTTTTGATTATGTTGCATACAGTTCGTGATAGACATGGATAGATTTTACTAATGATCTATAATGCTCGTGGGTTTTAAGTTATTTCAAGAGGATGCAATTTCATTATCATGGTTGGGTGCGACTTGTTGCAAGTTTGTTTTTTTTTGTTGTCCTGGTACTTTAAGTTAATCGATATAATTTTATTTTAAAACCATTAAGTACAAGAGATATCCCCGTCTTAAAAGTATGTTTCTTTCTCAGATCTCAACACATCTTTAGTCTTAATATATTAATATTTTATGTCGGAAAAGATTGTCGCATACGTTTTCCAAAAACGACCACTTTCCAGTGACATCACACTACCTACAGAACACCAACCAACATCACAATGTCATTCTAATACAATCAGTTCCAATTTAGTATAACGTATTGAGCCCTCTTTGTAACTGATAAATATTGTTGGTGAGGTATTATTCTGTTTTTGTATAATTGATGATTACTGTTGATTAGATATTATGCTCTTATATAATTGATGGGTATTGTTGATGAGGTATTCTATTTTTACATGATCAATGGGTATTCTTGATGACATATTCTGTTGTTTTATAATTGATGGGTATTGTTGATGAAGTATTCTGATGTTATATAACCAAATAATATTGTTGATGGGATATTGTAGCTTAGATAACAGGTATTCTTAGTGAGATATTATTCGGTTGTTTGATGACTGATGGGTATTTTACTCTTATACATATATATTGTTGATGAGTATTGTAATAGGGCTTTCTGGTATAATTTGATCGATTTGTTCTTGTTGAGATATTCGATTGTTATAGGATTTGTGGATATTATTGAGAAGGTGCCTCATATATACGTCCGTGACTGATGGATAACAGTCTTGAAACCTCGAAAGGAAAACCAGAATAATTTTATTAGAGAGAACACTGACAGAAGTGACATAGCAAGCTCTTGTCAAGTCTTCACTAATGATATTACAACAGCTGATTCTACAATATCAAGTAACATTATATACTCTCTATCTAAGGTATTTTCAGAATAGAACACATTCATCGTTCCTTTTTTTTTACACCTAAGAAGATGAAGGAAACAGATGTTAGATTCTAAAGAATTGGGGGGCTTGTGTCTGCTATTTTCATGCCTCAGTGAATGAGCCTTTAAACGTAAGGGTTATAAATTATGTCTCGAGTTCTGACAAAATAGAAAATAGGGGTGTACACCTGCTACCAATACAGCAGTCACTTCACCTTCCTCGGGGCAGCTGGTTTCCTTGCTCTAGTTTTATATTTTCGTTTAGTAATCTATACCATAATTGTTGATTTTGTTTTTAAACCTCAATATCCAATTCGTTGCGCATATAAAATTATCCTAATGTCACATGGAAGTTTTTTTGTTTGTTTTTGAATTTCGCACAAAGCTACTCGATAGTTATCTGTGCTAGCCGTCCCTAATTTAGCAGTGTAAGACTACAGAGAAGGCAGCTAGTCATCACCACCCACCGCCAACTCTTGGGATGCTCTTTTACCAACGAATAGTGGGATTTACCGTCACATTATAACGCCATCACGGCTGAAAGGGCGAGCATGTTTGGTGCGACGGTGATTCGAACCCGTGATCCTCGGATTACGAGTCGAACGCCTTAACACGCTTGGACATGCCGGGCCCCACTAGGAAGTTACACACCCTTGTTTGTCTGTGTTTTCACTTCTACTTCTTTTGTTCTTTAGTATGTCTTAAAATAATAATGCCGCGTTAATGGAGTTTGTTTAGGGTGTGGTGCCCCTAATGATGTTTCTGACAGTTCTGTGGTTCTTCTTTACGCTTGAATCCTCTCTCAATAACAGACATTCATCAGTGATATATGCCACTCAATACAGGTTGTGGCCCTGGGTAATAACGTTGGAGAATGTGGGCTTATATTCAGCTGTCAAAATATTATAATGTCATATTTGTGAAATAATGATAGAACTAAAGCTGACAAGCCCCAGTACGTAGATAAGAGACTACACCTGTCATTCTGCAGTTTCGATGTATTGGTGACTCTGTGATGTATCAGTAACGTTGTTTTTCATGTAGTAGTTTTGTAGCAACGAAACGCATGCATGCGTTCGTCCAGTCTGGTACGTGATTAACAGTGGCGTTGTTACACAGCCACGAACAAGTTGTATTTTTATGGTAAATTTTGCTTATTTATAACCGTGTTGTGCAAAATGTGAGGCACGCCCTCCAGGGGAATAGGGGCACAAAGAGTCGGTAGGGGACGCACAATTACGACTATGGGAACACGAGAATTATATACCTGATAATACAAATTTAGAAGTAAAGAAATTAAAAACCTACCTACGTTAGAACAAAGTTGTCGATACAGTTACATTCTACAAACTAGGTTTCTGATATTTTTTTCACAACCCTTTTATCTTTGGAGTAATAAGTATTTTCAGTTTTTAAACCGACAAACTTTAATCAAGAATCTGCTACTTGTTCAAAATGTCAAATGTAAACCACGACTTTCAACCTACTGACAAATATACATTTTCTTATATTTCTGTTTAACTCTCTGAACAGACAGATACTGATTGAAGCAGTTTCGTTTATCACATTTCACGTTAAATCAATTTCTTTAGTCGGCTTTAGGCATGTGGGGAAATATACATTTACAAGAGGTATGTCTAAGTTATCGAGTATTTAGCGGTAACTGTAATCCCCCTCGCGAATGTATTTATCAATATATTACCCAAGGGGTCTACTCCCTTTTCATTTATATTCGTTCGTGTAGGTTTGCCTTTAATAGTGTGTTTATTCACGTTTTTCCCTCAGTACTCTGAGCTAATGTTATTTACAAAATGTCGTGTTGTTTACTTCCTTCATTATGTGTAGTAATTAGTTTTAACGCTGCGTGTTTAATTACTGCATTTAACATAAGAGGTGCTTAACTTAAATACAGTTGAGCTGTATTAAAGTTGATATGTTAGGCTTAGCTTGGACCTTACTAAAGGTACGTTTCCCGAACAAAGGCCCCACGCTAGTACAGCGGTATGTTTACGGGTTTACAACGCTAAAATCAGGGGTTCGATTCCCCTCGGTGGGCTGAGCAGACAGCTCGATGTGGCTTTGCTATAAGAAAACACACACACACCCGAACAAAGTTAAATCTGCGACAGCGCCCTCCAGTAGCACAACTGTATGTCTGCGGACATGGAATGCTAGAAACCGAGTTAAGATAGCCAGCCCAGTGCGTAGCTATGTCCTTAACTACAATAAAATAATTATACAACAGTAGTTGAAGTTGATAGCTAGAGTTTCAACGTTCCGCACGTTAGATATATTAATTAGTCATTGATGTTTTCATTAGTCGTGCTGGTTATACCATCTATATATTGAATGTCGTTAATTATTTATTTTCATTTATGTTTGCTATTTTACTTTCATTATAAAGGCTGTTTTGCAGCGTTAGCTAAAGACACGTATTTAGAACTAATTTAAACTTTCGCCCGGTATGGCCAGGTGGTTAGGGTGCTCGACTCGTAATTGCATGTTCGAATCCCCTTCACACCAAATATGCTCGCCTTTTCAGCTGTGGGGGCGTTATGTAGTGACGCTCAATCCCACTATTCGTTGGCAAAAGAGTAACCTCCGAGTTGACGGCGGGTAGTGACGACCAATTGCCATCCCTCTAGATTTACACTGCTAAATTAGGGACGGTTAGGGCAGATAGGCCTCGAATAGCTATGCACGAAATTAGACACAAACAACCAACATCTGAACTTTATAAGTTGTCTAAACCTCGGTGAATATGACAAGGATTAAACCAAAACATATCGTCAACATGTTTTAATCTAACTTGGGTAGTGGTAGTGATTAACCATGCAACTTATATTAGGCTTTACTTGATAGATTATTTAGCTAGAGTATTCATGATGAAACTTGTTTGAATGAACGGCAAATTCTTCTTCTACAACAAGCAGTTGCCGTCCATTCAACTAAATTTCTCCACTGTGTTATTTATAGCTTGGACACTGGCAAAATTTAACTTCATATTATATGTTTTAACTTAATTTTGATGGTGGAATAATTCACTGAACAACTTATGATTATCTTGGACACTGGCAAAACATAACTCAATGTTATATATTGTAAAGCATCTTGGGTAGTGATAATGATGTTAGGCTTAGCTTAGACAATGCAAAAGTTAATCCAGTGTTGTATCTTTTTAACGTGACGTAGGTGGTTATAATAGTTAAATATACAGCTTACGTTAGGCAGTGGCAAAATTCAACTTCATGTTGTATGTTTACTGTAGAGTAATTGGTGAAAATTACTAGCTTCACGATGTACTTCAGGTTTAGATATGCATGTTAGTTGTGTAAAGACAATATATATATATATATATACATATTTGGTTGCATGTTCAGAATCCTTTCGTACACTTGACTTTTATTATAAATAATGTATTTACTTTTGACTTACTCTCGTATTTTTTAAAAAGTTGTCTACTTACATTTATAAACACATACTAATTTTTCAAGTAAACTAGGTAATTAATCTTATTTCAATTCACCACGTAGAGGATGAAGTCGACGAAGGTTACACCGACGAAAGCCCTGAAGAAGATGAATCAACGATAGCGCTACTCTTAGGGAGAAGAAAAAAAAATACTGGCCACATAATTACAGGTTGGTATGCTAGGTGTTTAACCAATGATCGTTAAGTTATTAAAAAGTAAAATTCCATGATTGATAGATTTGTAGTAACAAGGTGATATTAGTCTTTGTTTGGAGCTCCTGCTCTAAACCCGTTCTCATAATTTAGGGCTAAGTGAAAAAAAGAACTGCAGTGGTTATGAAACAGCGCCCTCTTCTTGTTTCCTTTGGAAGAAAGTACTTAATATCAAATTTAAAAGACAAAATGAAAGGTCATTTGTTCGATAAAAATTAACATAGAACATTAAATTCAATAATAAGGCCCATACGTATTTTTTATTGAAGCTAATAACATCTGAGTATGTGACGTCGATAAAAAAACTTATGATTTATGGATATACATAGCGCATGTAAACATGTACATGATATAATTCAAATAAATAGGAAAGGTATTGTTTTTCTATTTAAATGCCTATTTGTTTTGTAGATGTACTTAAAATTTGTGTTTATCTTGATATTTAAGTTTTATTAGGTTATACTATCTGTAGTCAGTTGAAAAGATTAGTAAACTTACAATTCAAAGGTTTCGACAAGAAAACCACGAAAAAAAACCCTTTGTGCTAGCTATTGGTATTTATGCTAACAAACTGTTTTTGTTTTTGTCAACCGGATAACAGCTAAAAGTAACTGATATAAAATCAAAGTTTTCGTATCAAATGGAGTTGGACATGGAAAATATTTTTTTTAAATATAAAAAAGTATCAAATGGGTAAAATAGTCGTTTCTTTCGTCGTAAGCAAAACCTCCTACTAGATTAGTAGGAGTGATTATTGAAGTGATGGCTTTTATGGAATGTGTTTTACATCAAAACCTTTGCACACTTACTAATATATACGTAATTTATTTGAATACTTGACTGAAACAAAGTGTTTGCTTTTTATTGTATCATAAATATGATTTTAATTTTCTCTTAGTTTGGTTTGGTTGTTGTCAAACACAAAACTATGCATTGTGCTCTGCCCATCACAGGTATTGAACCCACATTTTGGCGTCGTAATCTTGCAGACATACCTCTGAGCCACAGGGGAGGGAACTTAGAAATCTAAAAAAAGTCTCGGGCGTTGTACTAGAATATTAATGTTTTTTTTTCTCTCTGAGTGGTTGGTTCTTTTAATAAATTTTGTTGATAGTTGGTCTCCAATACGTAACTCGCCAAAAATTTGGTACGAAACAAATTTAAAAGAATATTTTCACCACCAGTGGAAGTTTATTGTTTTCCATCTGAAAAATTCCCTTGTAATCTGATCACCAAAAATTTTGTTTCGTGATAAACAAACAGAAAATTAGCATAAGAGACAATTTATTTTAAACTTGTAATTATGCTTCGAAGGCATGAAGTTTTCTAGAACAAAGTTTGTTGTACACTTGTGTTAAAACATATTATGTCCTCTTTATATCTTTCTTTTGGTGTTTTCCTTCTTTTTTTTTTGTATATGCTGTTATCCAATTATTTTGGAGCATTCCTTCGTTTCTGTGTATTCTTTGTTACTTGCTTTTGACTTATTGTATTCTCGTGGTTTCTGTAAATATGTACTTAAGTTTGGCTAAAACTAAAGTTAGTTTGTTAACAAGAATAGCAATAAAAAGCAGAGATTTTTATGACTATCCACTAAATTGCCAGTACAGGACATAACATGCATTCCACTTCCCTTTATCATAGTTATGGTGGGTTTCTGCTTGTTAGGTGTACCTTAGTTGATAGGAACTATAGATTCTTCAGATAGGAGAAGTATTTTCGTTTTTTTGGTTCAGAGATTATTTGTCTTCAGAGGAATTTTGATTGGATGTTTAAGATGAACCTCCACTTACATGGATATAACTTGGTTCCATCTCTTTTAAAATATGTAACAATCTTTTCTGAGACATGTAAAATGTTAAAGAGAAAGACATTGTTATTGAAATATGTTTAATCAAGCTTGTATTGAATATCCGACTAATTCCGTAGCTAAGACTACGTTATTTAACCTGGAATATTTATATTTTATATTTGTTGATATTTATATATTTATTTACTTGTTAATCAATGTATGATACTTTCGAACATGCGCTCCACATGATTGTTATTGTAGGGGCTCCAAACCGGGGACCACGGTCATTTTCTTATCACAAAGTGGTGATTTCTTCTGCTATAAGCATACTTATTTATCACATGGTGATGACGTCACTTGAATACACATCACTTACTTATCACACAATGGTAACATCCTCCGAACACACACATCTCTATAAGCATGTTGTATCACACAGTGGTAACATCTCTCGAACACACGTATCGCTATAAGCACGTTTGTTTATGATGCAATGGAGACATCTGAACATATATCACGAGAAGCACATTTGTCTGTTACATACTGATGACATATTATTAATACACATCAGTTTAAGCAAACTTTATCACACAGGTTGATGGTATTGATTATTATTTGATTATTTGGAATTAATCACAAAGTTACACAATGGGCTCTCTGTGCTCTGCCCACCATGGGTATCGAAACCCAGTTTATAGCAATGTGAGTCTGCAGAAATACCGCTGTGCCACTGGGGGCAGGCTCATGATATCTCTGAATACATACTGAATACATTTCAGTATAAGTATACATGACATTGAGGTCGGATAAAGCAATAAAGTTTGGTTAGTTTGAAACCACTTATTTAACCAACCAGAGGTTTTATTAGTAGACTGAAGTGTAATGATCAAATCATCATCGTAAATGTAAATTAATTTTCTTAAAAAAATTAATATTTGAATTACCGTTGTTTTGTGTAACAGTTGAACGTTCACTTTCCGCGTGGAATCTGTAAGCAAGTTTGGTTTGTTTTGAATTTCGCGCAAAGCTCCATGAGAGCTATCTGCGTTAGCCGTTCCTAATTTTGCAGTAAAAGACTAAAAGGAAAGCAGATAGCCATCACCACCCACCGCCAACTCTTGGACAACTCTTTTGTCAACGAATAATGGAATTGACTGTTACTTTATAACGCCCCAGGGCTGAAAGGACAAGCATGTTTGGTGTGATCGGGATTCGAACCCACGACTCTCAGATTACGAGTAGATTAACTTAACCACGTGGCCGTGCATGTAAGAAAGTGGTCTGTATAAAATACATACGAAAATGTTGGTATAAATGTGGGATAAAAAGCACTTTACAGTCAAAACAGCAGAGTTGGAAGGCGACTGCCAAACGCCCTTCTATTTAGCTATGTAAATTTTGTACTGGAATGTAATGAAGACATTATTGGATATTGTTGTTTATATAATAAAATGCAAAATATAACTAGCCAGGACACACAGTTAATTAATTATTGAATGTTACTATCTGAGAATAAAACAACTAAATTCGAAACATACAACTAATTACAAAATATCTGCTGTTATTTATGACAGGATACAGATGATAGAATCAAGTTTGTATTGTAATGAATGAGCTTAAAAAATTAGGACAAACTCTGAAAATAATACCTGAATTTCAATATACGTAAAAAGTAACAAACAAAATCGTTCAAGGGGTTTTCGAGTTCCTGGTTTGAATGGATTGATAAAAGTTACTTCATAATATATATATTTTTTACTTATTATAAGAAATTATGAATGAAATCAAAGAATAATAAGTAATAACATGTCAGCTTCGCCATCTCTGCCATATCTAGTGCCGACGAGATCTTTCGGGCAATACCAGATCTCATCAAGACACCTGGGACACACCCGACATAATAGACACTATGTCATCAGTTCAATGAACAGAAATTGTAACGTTTGTGAATTGGATTGAAGTATGCTGTGACGTATCTAACGCTATCGGGCGCTCTTTCACGTGATTTATTCAGCTTTTCTGAACGTCCTCTAATTAAAGTGCATTCTCAGCGGGTGTTTGAAATCTCCAGGTTATTTAAGGACGAATGATTTGTGTTAACTCTTTTAGCTCCAAATCAACCAGGATCTTATTGACAGGAAAAAAAAAAAGGAGAGATTTTGTGTCAATTGTTGTAATTTCAAATCCGCATATTCTTAATGAGGACAAGACGATGGTTGTGTTAACTCTTGTAACTTCAAATCGGTCAGGGCCATATTGACAGAAGGACGATGGCTTTTGTTTCAATTGTTCTAATTCTAAACTGGGCGGATTCTTACTAACAGTGTGTGTGTGTGTGTGTGTGTGTGTGTGTGTGTGTGTGTTTTCTTATACCAAAGCCACTTCGGACTATCTGCTGAGCCCACCGAAGGGAATCAAACCCCTGATTTTAGCGTTGTAAATCCGTAGACATACCGCTGTACTAGCTGGTGCTTTACTAACAGAAGCCAAAGAAATTTTGAGTAGATTCTTGTGATTTCAAACCAGTCAGGTTCTTATTCTTATGATAGAAGGACGAGGCAAATTTTGTAACTCTAAACGAAGCAGATTTTTACTGATGGCAGAACAAAGGATGTGTTTTAACTCTTATTATAACACCGAACTAGTCAGTTTTTTTTTTATTGAAGGAAGAACGTGGAATTTTGTGTATACTCTTATAATTTCGAACTGGACAGGTTCTTATTGTCTAAAGGACGAAAGATTTATGTCAACTCTTGTTCCTCCAAAATGAATGACAGCCACCACAGCATGTTTGACGTTCTTTCAAAAGGATAATAGAAGACATTGATGGGAGGTTATCTATTGAGACTAAGTAACAGCAGGCGTGTATAGAGCTAGCCCAGGAAACTCTCGAATGCACCATACCGGGCGAGAGTGGGCGAAAAGACGCTTGGCTTATGAGAACTTAATTCCGTACTTGGCACCAAAGGCAATTTTTTCCCTATAGAATTGGGTGACGGCAACCCACTGAGAGGCAGGTAAAACCTGAATAATAGCATAAATTATCTACGGTAGATTTAAACTTTAAAGTAACACACCTACACACATATGCTCACACCACACATACATAACACTTTAAAGGTTACTTAAGAAAACATCATTCGAACCTCCTTCAGAACCACACAGTTCTCCACGTATTCATCCTGCTGAGCCAAGGTCAACAAAAGCACGTGCTATCGCCTCACCCTCTTGTTGGCTAAAGATTAATGACTACTGTATCTCGCATGTCGTAGGATTTTCAAATAAGCGTTGCCATGGTAGTTTATTGACCCATTTGTTATCTAATAGCACTCAGTGCAAAATGATTTGGTTAGGTACGGTTATGTTTTCTATTCATTTGGTACAAGACAGCTTCTAGCATTTTAATCCAGTCATATATCTGCTGTACATCTAGTTATTCCATGTTTACTTTCGCAGACCAACAATTAATTTAATTTTTATTATCTGATGTGTTAGAATGGTGTTATGTCTCTTTGTATATAAAAGTAACATGAAAGTTTGTTTGTTTGTTTGTTTTTGTTTTTGAATTTCGCACAAAGCTACTCGAGGTCTATCTGTGCTAGCCGTCCCTAATTTAGGAGGGTAAGACTAGAGGGAAGGCAGCTAGTCATCACCACCCACCGCCAACTCTTGGGCTACTCTTTTACCAACGAATAGTGGGACTGACAGTTACATTATAACGCCCCCACAGCTGAAAGGGCGGGCATGATTGGTGCGACGGGGATTCGTACCCGCGACCCTCAGATTACGAGTCGAACGCCTTAACCCACCGGGCCATGGCGGGCCCGAAAGGGTATCGAAACTTGATTTGTAGTGTTCTACGTCTGTAAATTACAGCCGGGCCACACTGGGGTGATGGCTATTGTAAGTTGTTATTTGATTTTTATATTTATTAATACTTCTTTGTGCAAAAAAATGCATGGCTACTTTTTGCCTTCACTTAGACTTTCAACCAAGCATCGAAGAAATATAGCATCAAAGTGAAATTCATATTTATATGGAAAAATATTGTTTCTATATTTGACGTAGAATACTTATTTATGTAGAACTTCCAGTTGAAAATCAAGCCCTATCCTACAAGGCCCGGCATGGCCAGATGGTTAAGGCACTCAACTTGTAATCTGAGGGTCGCGGGTTCGAATCCCCGTCACACCAAACATGCTTGCCCTTTCACCCGTGGGGGTGTGATAATGTGATGGTTAATCCCACTATTCGTTGGTAAGAAAAGTAGCCCAAGAGTTGGCGATGGGTAGTGATGACTAGTTGCCTTCCCTCTAGCCTTACCCCCCTAAATTAGGGACGGCTAGCGCAGATAGCCCTCGAGTATCTTTGCGCGAAATTCAAAACAAACCAAACCCATCCTCCAACGTCAGTAAATCATCCGATTGCACGAAAAATAATAATAAATTAGACTACTATAAATAACAGGTTCATAAATTATCTCAAAGCTGACTTAATTTAGCTAACTTCACACAAAGTTTCACACATAAGCCCAGACATATATATGTATGTATATAAAGTTTTCGCCATTTTTCCTTTCATTTTTGCCAACTTCCTTTAACATAGAAATCCAGATATTTCATGTTATTATTCAGTTTTTCTCGTTTCGTACACTGGTTATTTTTGTTACTGCTATATATATTTGTTAAAATCTTGGTAGTGTTTTATAACTATCTAATTTGCATGAAATTTATATACCTACATTTCTGAAACATAATTCTGTGTTACGATATTGTGGTTATTTTTAACGGAAAACTTTTTTTTGCTTATTTATTTTAAATATTCAAGCAAAGCTAAACAAGAGTTATTTGTGGTAACCGTACATAATTAATATTCATGTGTGGTGTTTTGAAATGTCACTTACCTAAACCGACTGACAGACTAATTGGAAAGCAGCTAGACAACAACACCCAACACCAACTCTTTGGCTACTCTTATTGGATAGTGGGATTAAACCTTCATTTTTATAATACATCAACAACCCCATAGTGGGAAGGATGATTTTGCGACAACGGAAAGTAATTCATGGCCCCCTCAGATTCAAAAGTCATTATTATGCTATGCTTCACTCCTCCTTCGAGACAAACTCAGCACGTTTATGATAAAAGTCAATGCGTATTCCATTATAAAGTCTGTAATTTCCCCCACTTAAAAACGAAAGCACATAATTTTTAATCAGCGAATACTTGATTGACTGTTTCCACGATTCACAAAAACAAATCTCTTTCATGTTAGGCCCGGCATGGCCAAGCTTGTTAAGGCGTGCGACTCGCAATCTGAGGGTCCCGGGTTCGCATCCCCGTTTAGCGCAGATAACCCACGTGTAGCTTTGCGCGAAATTCAAAACAACAACAACAACAACACCGATACCCTTCCGTGGTAAAGAGAGTACACATAGCATTGTTTAGCTTAGAAACAACGAAACAAAAACCAACAAACAGTAAGTGTGGATGTTTTGTTGATGTTTTAATTTTTAATACTTTGGCAAAATCAAAATTGTAGCGGATCTTCTGTAAAGAAACATTACAAATCATGCTTTGTTGTAAGGCTATTAAGATAGTTTACAGAACTGAACAAAACATAGGTTCAAAGCAGGAACTACAATATAGTTAAATAACGTATCTCACAGATTAAGCTATTGCATTAGATTTGCATTAGAATGTGAACTGTCCTCAGTGGCGTAGCCAGGTTTCTTCTCAGGAGTGGCAGAAAATTTTAAAAGGAAGCTATAAATTAAAAAGCTGAAATTAATCTGAATTTGCAATAAAATGGCCATCAAAACGAATTAAGTACAATAGTACTTGCAGAAGTTTTATTATTTTTTGTTATTAAATAATGCAAAACTAGTTTGTTACATACACTGCTGGGCAAAATCTTAAGGCCAATGAACATAAAGAAAAAATATGCATTTTGCGTTGTTAGACCCAACCACTTATTTGTGTAGAGCTTCGAAAGATGAAAATAAAAAATGGGAAAATAAAATAAAAAACTTTTTAGCATTTAATAGGGAATATATGAACACCATAAAATTAGCCTAAATACCAGCTGGTCAAAAGTTTAAGACCATACCAAAAAGAAGTTCTAAACAGGGTAGGAAATGCCCAACAAGAGGTCTCAGTAGTGAGTTGCACGACCGTCATTGCAAATAACTTCAAACATTCGCTTTGGCATGGTCGATATAAGCGTTTGCAGAAGGCTGGCTGGAATGTTATTTCAAGTGGTGAAGATGGCTTCACGAAGATCATGCATTGTTTGGAATTGACGTCCATTTCTATAGACTTCCCTTGCCATCCACCCCCAAACATTTTCAATGTGTTTCAGTTCGGGCGCATACGCACGCTGAATGGTCCAAAAGAATCACGTTATTCGCCATGAAAAAGTCTTTTGTCCTGCGGACATTGTGGATTGCAGCGTTGTTCTGCTGAAAGATCCCGTCATTTCCACATAAACGAGGGCCTTTAGTCAATAAGGGATGCTCTCTCCAACATCCCAATGTATCAAGCTGCTGTTTGACGTCCCTGTATAACCTGAAACTCCATTGTTCCATGAAAGGAGAAAGCACCCCAGATCATGATGGAACCTCCTCCACTGTATCGTGCAGAAAATGTCTCTGGTGGGATATCTTTATCGTACCAGTAACATTGGAAGCCATCTAGACCATCCAGGTTAATTTTTTTTTTTCTCATCAGGGAACAAAACCTTCGTCCATTTTTCTACGTTCCATGTTTGGTAATTCTCAGCAAAGTTTAACAGAGCTGTTTCGTGGTGTAGAAGGAGGCGTGGCCTTTGAAGACGTTTACGGTTTTGAAAGCCTTTCTCTCGTAGATGCAGTCTTATTGTTCTTGAGCTGCATTCTGCTTCCGTAAGGGCCTTAATCTTATTCGACGATCGGATGGTGTCTTGCCGGACAACCCGTCGAATCCTCCTGCTCAATGCTGAAGAAATTTTCTTGGGCCGACCACTTGAAATTCTCGTTCCGTATCCCTCAGGATCTTTTAAGAAATTTACAACGGCAGTTTTACTACGCCCAATCTCACCAGCGATGGCACGTTAAGAGAGACCTTGCTTTTGCAGCTCGACAATTTTGTCACGTTCAAACTCTGTCAGCTTTTTAGCTTTGCCATGTTTTTACCCAATGTAACAAAGGAGATGTCAGTGGGAGATGTTGACAACGCTAATACTTGAACACAAATGACTAAATTTCGTTACGTGTTTACCGATTAACGCTTCGTTTCAGTATGGTCTTAAACTTTTGACCAGTTAGTATTTAGGCTAATTTTATAGTGTTTACATTTTCCCTATTAAACGCTAAAAATGTTTTTTATTTTTATTTTCCCTTTTCTTATTTTCATCGTTCAAAGCTCTACTCAAATAAGTGGATTAGTCTAAGAACGCAAAATGCACATTTTCTTTATGTTTATTGGCCTTAAGATTTTGGTCTGCCATATATAAGCTGAAAAATAATTAATATACCTAGATTTTTCAGGGGCCGGGACCTCTCTAGGCTACGTGTCTGATTGTTCTTTGAGATTAAATAAAGATGAATGAACAGTAATTAGACAAACACGAACAATGTATTCACTTTTTATAAGGTCCGGCATGGCTAAGCAAGTTAAGACGTTCAACTCGTAATCCGAGGGTCACGGATTCGAATTCCGGTCGCACCAAACATGCTCGCCCTTTCAGCCGTGGGGGCGTTATAATGCGACGGTCAATCTCACTATTCGTTGGTAAAAGAGTAGCCCAAGAGTTGTCGGTGGGTAGTGATGACTAGCTGCCTTCCCTCTAGTTTTACACTGCTAAATTGGGAATGGCTAGCGCAAATAGCCCTCGAGTAGCTGTGCGCGAAACTCAAAACAATTTTTATAAAATTTGATTTTTTAGCGCCAGCAGAGCAGCACCCAGAATTGCTCTGAGTGTTGTTTTTTCTCTTTTCCAAGTATAAACTTTCAGCTCAAAGCTGAAACGTTTTGTTCTTACTCAAGTTTTGAATATATTTCATGTGTAATTTTGTAAGTTTTAATGTAAACTTAAGGTTTTATTGGGTTTCCAAAATTACTTTAAAAAGTCTATAACCAGTAGTGACTAAACCCTCCGAGGATGGGCTACAACTCTGTATTTTGTTGAATTTCTGTACATTTTATTACTTGTTTTAAGCAATGGCATAATGGCTCATAGAATGGCTGTAAGTTGTTTTTTTTTCAAGTACAAAAGTTTAGTTCGTAGCTCTGTGATCTTTTGAAAGATTTTATATCTTCTTACAGTTTTGGATTTAGGTGGTCAAATTCTTTCGACTGATGTATCTGATCACGCTCAAGGTCTCACAGATTAATTTATTATAATCCTGGGCTGGTAGAGATCCTGATGAGTAATATAATTGAATTGAGTATACTCACACCCCAAACTTGGCTTTGCCAACGCATTAGAAATATAGCTAATAAAAAGGTGGGGGTAAAAGTCTTATGGATTACTTTACCTTAATCCTGCTTAAACGAATTTCGAGTGTTCCAGCTGTTGAGGATTCTTTCTAGTTTTTTACAGCTATTTCGTAATCATCTTTTGCAACACAAAGGGTTGAATAGGTAAGACATATGACAACCATAATCAATATAACGTCATAGTGGAACAAATTGTATTAGGACTACATTTTGATATTTCTAAACATTTCGTATATAGTTTGATGCCATCGATAGTTGATCGGTATTAGGAATGGTATATAATAGCATTTTCCGACGTAAAATAATGGTACAATTAGATCATAACACAAATATCCTTTGCATTTAATTACATTAATATACAAATAAATATGGATCATTTGGGGTACCAGGACCATTCATGAAAAGACTTGCAACAAATCGCACCCAAGTCCTGGTAATTAAAATGTGCCGTCGTTTAGCAGGTGTGAATCCACGAACACAACTATCGGTGGTAAAAGCGCCAGATTAAAGTATGGTGCATACTCAAGACGATTCTACGTCTAGAAAAACGATACAAGTCGTGTGCACGTTTGTTGCATAACATGTTGGATGTCTTTTGTTTTACAAGTAAGTAACAAATACTTTGCATGTATATTCGTGACTCGATGCCGCAAAAATGCGTTTCGTTCTTTCAGGTTGTGGGTACGCTAAAACAGTGACGGTAAAATCCCACTACTCGGTCAGACAAGAGTTATGAACGGCTACGCGCAGATATATAATCCTTGTATAACCTTGCATGAAAATTCTAAACAGACACACAGTCGCCAAGAGCTTCATAATCATCGAATGGTGATCTGCAATAGAAGCCTGGCATGGCCAGGTGGGTTAAGGCGTTCAACTCGTAATTCGAGGATCGTGGGTTCGAATCCTGGTCGCACCAAACATTCTCTTCCTTTCAGCCGTGGGAGCGTTATAATGTAACGGTCAGTCCCACTATTCCTTGGTAAAAGAGTAGCCTAAGAGTTGGCGGAGGGCGGTGATGACTAGCTACCTACCCTATAGTCTTACACTGCAAACTTAAGGATGGCTAGCGCAGACAGCCCTCGTGTAGCTTTGCGCGAAATTCCAAAACAAACTGTTATATTGCTATCACACGCAATAGAAATGAATGAGTTGAAAGTAATGTCAGTCCCATGCTGTGTCTGAACCCTGAATTTTAACCGGAGTCTTTTCGGTCTTTTCATAGAAAAACCTTGGTTTAAACCACAAAAATGAATGACAGGACTCTTGTACAATGCAATGTTGACTGACAATTCGCTGCTTGTTTTGGGGAAGAAAGGGCAATACTGCAAGAAGCCACTACTAAATGACTGTTTCTAAGGGGATCTGAGGATATGCTCCCCCCAGAAAAATGTTTGAACACTTAAAACTGTGATATTGAATCCAGAGCCATTTTAACTGCAAAAAATGTGATGTATTAAAAGAAGCAAGTTTTAGTTGCAAATATACATGCCATGAAAAACTGGTCAGGCTGTGGCCTCGCTGGCTTAACCTTTTCATACGGCTCTGGGGGACGGGAGCTTGAAAACACGAAACTGTAGCCACAAGTGAACAATGATTTAAACTACAGTAATATAAATTAAAGCATGTTTACTACGAACACCAAAAGGGTATTAAAAACAATAAAAATAACTCAAATTTTCAGAATTTGTTACATGATTTTTACATCTGTGTGTTTGTTAGCAAGATGTCTTGAAAACGGCTGAATGGATTTTGACGAAAGTTGGTACTCATCTGGAATACGACTAAACTTAGGAGTGATTAATATTTGGAGTGTCACGATTAAAATAAAGCTACGAAATCCCAAAACATTCGTAGCTGTTAACACGGGGTAGATTTTTCACCCATGATATTTTGATAAAATTTAGTGGACTTATGTAGAATATTATTCCTCATTGACCCGCCAAAAATGGTTTGTGTCCGTTGATAATGACGGACATATGAACGCATTTTTCGTATTGTTTGAGCCTCGAATATGATCAACGCTGCGTGACAGAAGTATACGCTCTACTGTGTGTCCTTCTAGTTTAAACATTTAATTATTTCACACTTGTAGTTTCTTGTCTACTTGTTTGTTGTAATAAATCTGTTTGTCACTTTTCACACTGAAAAACTGTCAACAAAACAAATATTCCAGTTACCCGGAAATGGAGGGGTGGGGGCTTAGAGTATGATCGTAAATTGTGGGGAGAAAAAATAGAAGAGAGAGACTACTTGTTTGTAAAAATGTGTGAAAAAGAGAGACGTATAGCAGTGTAAAAACTGATACGTAAATTAACTCTACGGTACCATTCCTTGATGTACATGTAATAGAAAGCGTCTTTTTTCTTTACCCATGGTAGTTTTCATTTTTCTGTATACGATGGTTTTTATCTCCCCCCCCCCCGGGAGATTGTGAATGTAATTTGCATGCTTAGTGAGGTTTGAACGTTACCATGGCAACTGAAATCCCACGACGACTACCTCAACGAAGCCAGAAGAAATACTTGATAAATCAATTTTCCCCCAGGGACAGGCGAAAGAAACGGGCACATTGTTCACTTTTTTATGTTGATTAATTAAGTTTGAATTTCATACCGTAATGAAAAGTGATGTTCTAATATAAATCAAACATTGAATCTCTCTCCAGGAAACTACGTGAAAGAGTAATCTGAAAGACGGGTGCAATTTGAATCTATTAAAATTTACTTAACGAATACCTACCACAAACGACGACTCGTATCTAACCTGTAAATAATCAAGTTAACACAAATTCTCCGAACTTTAACATTTTTCCTGATCCGGTCAATCTTCGTTTGTTTATATACATTCATCTTAAGTTCAAGTAATCCTATCATTTTCTAGCAGCTCTCAAAACGACGTCCCTTTAGCTGCAATTTCCTAGCCGTGCTTTGAAAACAGTCAATTTATACGCGGATAAGAAAAGTCGTTCAACACGAGAGCTCACGTCAATCCACGAGGGACTCGAGCTTACCGTCGCTATTTTCTGTTCAGCAAACGAAGCTCCCTTAATCCCGTCTCAGTTGTGGAAAAGTTTTGAGAAATAAATTAAGATGTTCAGCTAGAAACACTGGACTACAAAATGGATTATGGACCCCACGGTGCCTCCATGGTAAGATAACAAGTCCTTGTAGCAACTGGGAACCCCAAACCAACCGTGTGGGATCGTTGTGAAGTTAAAGAAGTGGGATATTTGGGAGCATATTGACGGCTATTGGGTCGAGTCAGTGGCCCAAGAAATTCGATGCAATAAAATGGATGGTAGTGGGTGGGTAAGAAAGTCAATGTTAGAAACTACCACAATTCTTTGGTTTAAAAACACTTTTCTCTCCCCTCCCTCCCTCCTATACAGATTCAACTATAGTTTAGTCTTCTCTGCGTGATATGTCTGATGCTAACAGCGGGTGTATGGGACAAACACGGTAATTACGTTAGCATCTCTAACTGTTCCCAAACGGTGCGTGTATTACTCGTCGCCTGCAACCAACCAGAAGACAACGCCGCGGTGAAAACCTAGCTGTTTCATTACTTCTGTTGTTTACAGAAGTAAATAATATGGAAAATACACTTTAAAATATAATGAAACTACGCATCTTTCAGTAATAATAATAGACAATTTATTGTTTTCAGTTTAGGAATAGTTAGTTGTTTAGGAGAAAAATTATTTTGGAAAATTCTGTTTGTCATGCGTCACCTTAAACTACAGAATTAATGTTTTGTTAAAGTTTCATGTTTCACTGCTGATTAGAGAATCAATGTGAAAGTTGAGAATTTTTCTTAAGTTACATAGCGTTTATAAAAATCAAACAAGTTCTGAATTTGTATGGGTTCAATTCATTCAGAAACAACAACTCTAACAAGAAGTTAAGGAAGTGAGCATAATTTTCGATTGGAGATAAAAGCGGATCTTACCTTTATGACATAATTTCGTACTGAATATTGCAGAAATTGTTATTTTCAATGTGTTAATAAAACACGCAAGACCAACTTCAACAGAGGGTAAGTTTGTAAAACTCACCTGGCCATAGTTTTAAAATCATAATATTTAACATATGTCTATTCTTTCCTTTATTTCTTTCATTCCAACAACAGTAACCTGTTCTATTCTCGCGCAAATTGTACTTCTTGTGAATCAATAATTGGTTATTTCTTCATACCAGTCCCGGCATGGCCAGGTGGGCTAAGGCATGCGACTCGTAATCTGAGGGTCGCAGGTTCGCATCCCCGTCGCGCCAAACATACTCGCCCTATCAGCTGTGGGTGCGTTATAATGTGACGGTCAATCTCACTATTCGTTGGGAAAAGAGTAGCCCAAGAGTTGGCGGTGGGTGGTGATGACTAGCTGCCTTTCCTTTAGTCTTACACTGCTAAATTAGAGATAGCTAGCGCAGATAGTCCTCGAGTAGCTTTGCGCGAAATTAAAAAACAAACGAACAAACAATCTTCATACCAACAACACTAACGCGTTCTTTTGTGATGCAATTAAACCTTCGTCAGTTCAACAATAATTATATGTATCTCGTAAAATATTCAGCATTTATCTTATGTCTGACGATACCTATCTGTTCTTCCGTGACGTAATCATTCTTTCAGTAGGCTTAAAAGATCAAAATTTCTCTTTTAAGAGGAAAAATTTAAAATAACAAACATGTTGTTATCGTTAACCCTAAAATACATCAAAGGTAAAGAGTGATGGTTCGGTGGTTTACTCCAGAACTGTGTTTCAAGAAAACTGGAAGCACTAGCATATAATTTATTGGCTGGTCAGAGTGACTAACATGTTATTTCCCATTGAGGTCATGGAGAACGACACGATAAAAGAACGAAGTCCTGGTATGATTTCTCTGATGTATCTTTAAAAAAAAAATCATGCTGAAATTATCTTTTACAATCGCTCTGATAACGTTAATGGTAACAAGTCAAAGATCGTATGAAAACAATTAGTTATTTTTTTCATCTCTCCTACCTTCAGACCCTCGCTAGTACAGCAGTAAGTCTACGGATTTACAATGTTAAATTCAGGGGGTTTGATTCCTTTCGGTGGACTCAGCAGATAGCCCGCTGTGGCTTTACTACAAAAAAAACAACACACACACACATTCGTCACTTCATATTCTAAATCGTTATTCTCGAGTTCTGTATTTCGTTTTTTAAATTTATTGTATTGTATTTCCTGTTGTGTATTAGTTTCAATTTATGTTTCTACTATCTTTCTTCGGGCTTGGCATGGCCAGGTAGTTAAGGCACTTGACTCGTAATCTCGGGGTTGCGGGTTCTAATCCCCGTCATACCAAACATGCTCGCCCTTTGAGCCGTGGAGGCGTTATAAGTGACGGTCAATCCCACTATTCGTTGGTAAAAGAGTAGCCCAAGAGTTGGTGGTGGATGGTGATGACTAGCTGCTTTCCCTCTAGTCTTACACTGCTAACTAAGGGACGGTTACCGCAGATATCCCTCGTGTAGCTTTACGCGAAATTCAAAAACAAACAAACAATTTTTCTTCATGTGCTGAACTTTTAGCATGACCATACGTTTATTTGTAGCTTTCATTATTTTTCTTTTATGATTTGTCACTACGTAACAAATGGCAATAATCATAAGTCTTCAACTTCAGCCTGACTTCAAGAACAACAATCATCAGCATGAAGAATAAACTATTCAGTAAAAACCACGTTCAGTCCCTACTGACTCTCTTTATTCTATTTTTTAGTTGTCTTTATATCAGTATCTCAAATTATAGTTTTTGCTGGTATCTGTAAAAAATGTTTGTTTCTTGTTAATCTTAAATATTATCATATTTTTGTGTTCATACCATCAACAACACCTCCAGTCACTAATTACACCCACACCATTACCTTCATAATCACTTTATGTTCGTATCTTGAACATGAATTTCAGTTTGTATAACATTCCCCCTGTTTTCTGTTCATTTTCACAGTATTACCTTTAATATCAACTTCCATAATATTTTCTTTTGTATTTTTATATTCCTACCATTGACATATACATAATTTCGCTAAAACCACAGTATTTCTTTAATTTTATTCTTATACTTACAATACTGCTAAATGGAAAACAGTCAGCAATACCCATCGCCAACTGCTAGGCTACTCATGTCTGACAGAATAGTGAGATTCGACCTTCAACTAAACCACGGCCACAAAGTAGGAATTGCTCCTCAGTTGCATAGCGCTATGTCTGCATACTTTTACTGCTGTAAACCGGGTTTTGATACCCGTGGTGGGTAGAGCACAGATAACTGTTTGTGTAGTTTTGTACTTAAATACAAAACAAGTAAGAAATTACATTATTGCGTTAACAAATTACAAACTAGGAAGTCTCGGATTCCCAATCCAGACAGATTAATCACAAGGCCACACCCGGCTCAGTTTGGTATGTCTGATGTAAATAAAAAAAGGATTTGTAGCTGATTAACATACATATTTTTCAGCACTGATGTTTTACTTCGATTAGTTATTATCGCTGGTCGCCAGATGCATATTAGAGATTCTGGTGAACTGCACGCCTTTAATTATTTAATTAGTTGTATATGATAATTATATATCCGCGGACCTCCTAAAGTGGCAGGTTTGAGAGTTGGCACAAACAGCAATTGACATCGTATCTCTCTCTCTGTCTTCCATTGCAGGATTAGAGGACACGACAATGATCTTTACTCCTAAGTGTGATCTGGAGGTACCTACTGTTACCATGGGGATCGAAAACAGTTTTGAATCAGGTTAGTTATTAAGGATGAGCATCTCCAAGGAAATTATTTTCTTTGGCTCCTGGAGAGAAAGTTTGATCTTGTAAATCCATAATTTTTATATTGCACGTGCATAAGAACTGTCGTTATTATAGTGTAGGTGTGAGGTGTAACAGGTATGTTTTTGTACAAGCATTAATAACATATTGTGATTGGTATGCCACAGTCAGGTGTGATAACATATCCTTGTAGTTAGCGCGGTGCACTACAGAATTATGGTTAAGTAGATGTATTAAAGTAATTCTGTGTTTTCGTTACTTCCAGGTGTTGAGTCACTGACATGTAACTTAATTATTGTATGCACTAAAGTTTTGTGGTTAACATATTTAAAAAATGTAGTTTTTATTACCAGTTGTAAAAAAAACGGACTCGGATCATTATAATAAATAGTCCAAGGCTATAATGAGATTAATTGGCTGAGAAATGAGTTAATTGGATTATAATATACAAGTTCAAATTTAATGTGTTTTTTTTCTAGAGCGAGTTAAGATACAGGAAAAAAATAAATCGAGTTAAGTCGTGTATTTATTTATTATTAAGCACAAAAATACATGTGGGGTTATCTGTGCTGTGCATTATTTTAGGGTGTTTTTCTTAAGTACTAATGTTAAACTTAAGTTTCGATGCTATTACGTTTATTTTTATTAGATGTTTTATCAGAAGTTGATGTTTCATAATTAACCTAATTGCTAACTTGTGTTGCGTTTCTTCAGTTAAGTTTTTACCTTTTGCCATTTGTTTGTTTGTTAGCTCTGGTGTTATTATCCCGAAATGACAAAGCGACATGTCTGTGTGGACTTATAATGCTAGAAGCCGGCTTTCGATATCCGTGGTGCATAGAGCACAGATAACCCATTGTGTAGCTTTGTGATTAACTTCAACCAAATACACAACAGGTTAGACCTTTTAGAATGGTTTCTACCAGTAACAAATCTGACGGCGACAAACTTTCCCGTTAGGATTAACGTCGACAGTAGAGTCATATGTAACGAGTAACGTATAAATTTCATTGAACTTAAATTTGTAGAATAGAGTTATGGTATACAGAAGTATAATTTTTTGGTAAGATAACATAAGATTGCGTTTAGTTCTTGTATTGACTCATCACAGGCTCGGCACTGCCAGGTGGGTTAAGGCGTTCGACTCTCAATCTGTGGGTCGCACGTTCGAATCATCGCCCCACCAAACACGCTCACCCTGTCATTCATGGGCGCGTTATAATGTGAGAGTCAATCCCACTATTCGTTGGTAAAAGAGTAGCCCAAGAGTTTGCGGTGGGTAGTGATGACTAGCTGCCTTCCCTCTAGTCTTACACTGCTAAATTAGGGACGGCTAGCGCAGATGGCCCTCGTGTACCTTTGTGCATAATTCAAAATCAAACAAACTTATGACATATTTTAAATGTAAAACACATTGGGATAGCTGGAGTGTAATGGGATAAATTAGAAAATTGATAATATTTTTGTTTGAATTTCTTTTATGTTTTATATACTATTAGAGATAATGTAACCAACAAAGACATGGACCTACAAGCAATGTGGTACAAGTAAATTACAGAAAAATGGACTTAAAAGGTAGTTTATATCCCATCAATAATTCTATGACTAAAATGGACTTTTAAGTGATTCCTAAACACTTTTCAGAACATTATAGTGATTACAGCCAGCGTAATAAAATTCTTAGTTTTTCAACTTGCCAAAAGAGAGTGCACAATAGACCTTACGTAAGTTGGGAAATATATATTTTTGTTGTTTTTAGAGCTTTTTACATATATAATTTGTATATAGCTGATAATATATTGGAAATTTGTATTTTAAACTAACGCCAGAGGTCGCTAGGAATAACGAGAAATGCATAAGAACGATATTGTCTTTTCTGGGGTTTGGCATGGCCCTGTGGTTAGGGCACCCGACTGTCAATCTATAGGTCGTAGGTTTGAATCTCCATCGTCAAACATGATCTCCATTTCAGCCACGAGAGCGTTATAATGTGACGGTCAATCATACAATTCGTCTGTCACTGCTGAATTAGGAACGACTAGCATAGGTATTTTCCGTGTAGCTTTGCGCGAATTTCAAAACAGACCAAACTCGTTCTCATTTTCGTAAACATATAACGCGATAGAAAATAGTCCTGAGAGATTAAACCGATATCTATGTTTTATTATCAATATTATTTAAACTGCATACTGTGATTTTTTTTTTTTTTAATTTCGTGCAAAACCACGCAATGGCTATCTATGCATAGCCGTCGCTGATTCTGAAGCGATGGACTAAAGTGGTAGTTAACTACTTATTAACACCCACCGCCAACTCTTGGGCTACTCTTATCAGAATTATTTCACTGTCACTCTCGTAGAGCACCCAAACCCAAGTTTGTTTGCGGAGTCATAAACTCGTGGAGTCATAGTCTGATTGCACCAACCACTAGGCCACATCCAGCCCATTATAATTAAAGAAAGAAGATAACCGTTACTTTAATATGGATATTAGATTTAGAAAAAAATAAATACTTTCGTTTCTTACTTCTAAAATATTTTGATTATTCAGTATTGTATTGAAAACCATCAATGCACGGAACTGGCAGAAGCTGGTTAGCGCTGGGACAGCGGTAAGTATACGGATTTGCAACGTTATAATCAGGGGTTCGATTCCCTTCGGTGGACACGGTAGATAACTCGATGTGGCTTTGCTACAAGAAGAATACACACAAACACACACAGAAGTTGGTTAATTTGCAATCATGTAAATGTCTATATTCGTTTCTAAAAAAAATGAATTTAATTACAGATATATCAACGTCATAGACATGAGAATTATACAGGATAGCAATAATATAGTCAATTACAAAAGAAAATATTCTGATTAAACCAATGTCTATCCTTTGCCCACCCTAGAGAAAAACTGGTTGATCGCCGTCTAGTTAGTGTTATAAATAGATTACATGCCATGCAAGAAAAAAAAACGAAATCCTTTAGGGAGAATTTATTTTCTAAAATGGTTGTATTTTTTTAGCCAAGAAAATTATCATGCGATTTTAGAAAGTTTGGCTAGTTCCCAAGTTTCTTGACAAAAATCGAGTTTCTTACATTTAATGTAATTAAAAAAAAAAGGAAAAGTAGATTTAGTTGTCTGTTTTTGTTTACTCAAAGGGCCATTTAGGCTAAGCACCAGTGAGGTCTTTAATTCAGGATTCTATCTTTATTATGTCTCAAAATCGATGTAAATAGAATCTGTTGGAGTTGGATAAAAATGAAATTATGGATATGTCACTTTGGAAAAGAATTAACTCTTATGAACAAGCGTGCATTATTCTTTAACTTCTTGAATACAATATGGAATAATATACCAAATGTCAGTGGAAGTTTGTTACGTTGGATGGTGTCTGATACTGAGAGAGGTTATAATAAAAACAACACATTAAAACACAGATTGTTTTATAACGTTTCATGTTTTTGAGCAATGACTTATGATGATATTTTTTGGTCTTTTTATTTTATTATAACTTACGAGTGAAACAAACATTGAAATATATCGTTAGAAATTTCTCACCAACTAATATTGTTAAACTCAACCACGACGGACGTTTATAACGTTGATGACGTTGTTATCACGTACTTGTGTGCATGACAGTTGGATAACATACGACAGTAAGGGATCATGCACGAGTCACGTGATTACATCACGTGCTATACGATGTCAAAAGGAAAAAAAAAATACAGCCAATGCAAATCAGGCATAAATGGTTAAGCCTAAATAATAAGTAGCTGCATTTGGCGAAATTAAACGAATTTGGTAGATATGTAGGTCTTTCAAAGTTATAAGTGCATTCACTTCACAGCGAAGTGAATATACTGTGACAATAAATCATCTTTGGTGTTTTTGGTAAGTAAGATCCAAAGCTTTGTTTAAAAATTTCATGCACAGATATACAATGGTTACCTGCATGTTGCTGTCCCTACATTTTAACTAACACATTACAATTAAGACAGTTAATCAACAATACCTGCCATCAACTTTTGGGCTGTTCTTGTCCTACCATCAACTCTTGGGCTGTTCTTGTCCTACCATCAACTCTTGAGCTGTTCTTGTCCTACCATCAACTCTTGGGCTGTTCTTGTCCTACCATCAACTCTTGGGCTGTTCTTGTCCTACCATCAACTCTTGGGCTGTTCTTGCCCAACCGAAGAACTCTTGGGCTGTTCTTGTCCTACCATCAACTCTTGGGCTGTTCTTCACTACCACTTTTTTTTTAGCTCACACACGACCCAAAAGTTTAGAACTCGTTTTTTTTTTTTTTTTTGCAGTAACGGGTCACGAGTCATGAATTACGTTATATGAGGTGCTCTTACCTTTGTTGAAGTACACATTATAATCGAACAACGCCAGTAAAAGTGCCGTTACTGTAACACTTGTTAAAAAAGTACTTGATAACCGAATTGTGTTGGGAGAGGTGCGCGTATTGCACACTCTAGTTTAGGGTAACTTGATAAACGAATAACGCTAGTAGATGTGTTCTTGCTTGAGCACTCCTGTTAAAAACACATTGTAGTTGAATTACGTTAGTAGAGGTGTTCTTGTAAAGCACTCCTTTTGAACAACACTTGAAACGTGAATTATGTTAGTTGAGAGGCATTTACTAACACGTTCTTGTTGAAATAAGCTTTTGATAACGGAATTACATTAGTTGAGGTGTTTCTCCTGAAGCACTTTTGTTGAAAAAACCAGTTAATAAACGAATTACATTGGTAGAGGTATGCTAAAGTACACTAGTTGGAGTACAGTTGCATATTAATAGATTGGAATTTCTCAACATGCCAGTAGAAATTATAATATATTCAAAATACGTTTAGTTGAATGCCATGGAATTATCGAATAATATGATAATGAAAGATATTTCTTACAGCTAAATGATATGACCGTGGTATAAATGACAAGTGGTTAAGTAGGTAGATATGGCGCTGTGTACTGGGAAAAGTTATGTGACTCGGGGGTTACTACAGGAATGGCACTATTGTTTGTTTTTGAATTTCGCGCAAAGCTACACGAGGACTCTCTGCGCTAGCCGTCCCTAATTTAGCAGTGTAAGACTAGAGGGAAGGCAGCTAGTCATCACCACTCATCGCCAACTCTTGGGCTACTCTTTTATCAACGAATAGTGGGATTGACCGTCACATCATAACGCCCCCACGGCTAAAAGGGGCGAGCATGTTTGGTGCGACGGGGATTCGAACCCGCGACTCTCAGGTTACGACTTCAATGCCTTAACCCACCTGGCAAGAAAGGCACTATGAGCTGCAAGCTGTCACTTTAAAGGTTTCCTTTATCACATGTAATACTAATTATAAAAATAGGGTGAAATAACTAGGATGTTTTTTCGACAAACCTGATGGGAACCAAAGCAGAAGTACTTCACAATCACCGGGTAAGAAAATTAGTCATCGAAAAGAGAAATAAAAGAAAGTGCAAACAGGTTCAGTTCCAGGAACACAGGAAACATGACAAATCACAATTTAACAGGTGACTAATCAACGAAAACTAATAAAACAAAAATCACGAAATGTTTAATGTTATAGATGTCTGATTCAAGGGCAGATCTTACATTTTCCCTTGCTAATGTATCCTATGTAATACTTAAAATTTCTTATTTTAGAAACAAGTTAAAATGTATTCATGTTTGGGATATAGATTAAAAAAAAACCTTTGTTTGCCACCCATGGCTGACAAAAGCTGAAAAACGTACAATGTTTGTGTACAATTGTATGAAAGTAAATTTAGTTTAGGCCATTAGAATTATTATTTGTGACGACTATCTTTTACTATCTCTTACTGTGACGACTATCGTTTACTATCTCTATCTGTGATGACTATCTTTTACTATCTCTATCTGTGATGACTATCTTTTACTATCTCTATCTGTGATGACTATCTTTTACCAGCTCTATCTGTGATGACTATCTATTACCAGCTCTATCTGTGATGACTATCTTTTACTAGCTCTATCTGTGATGACTATCTTTTACTAGCTCTATCTGTGATGACTATCTTTTACTAGCTCTATCTGTGATGACTATCTTTTACCAGCTCTAACTGTGACGACTATCTTTTACCAGCTCTATCTGTGATGACTATCTTTTACTAGCTCTATCTGTGATGACTATCTTTTACTATCTCAATCTGTGATGACTATCTTTTACTATCTCAATCTGTGATGACTATCTTTTACTATCTCAATCTGTGATGACTATCTTTTACTATCTCAATCTGTGATGACTATCTTTTACTATCTCAATCTGTGATGACTATCTTTTACTATCTCAATCTGTGATGACTATCTTTTACTATCTCAATCTGTGATGACTATCTTTTACTAGCTCTATCTGTGATGACTATCTTTTACCAGCTCTAACTGTGACGACTATCTTTTACTAGCTCTATCTGTGATGACTATCTTTTACCAGCTCTGACTGTGACGACTATCTTTTACTAGCTCTATCTGTGACGACTATCTTTTACTAGCTCTATCTGTGATGACTATCTATTACCAGCTCTATCTGTGATGACTATCTTTTACTAGCTCTATCTGTGATGACTATCTTTTACTAGCTCTATCTGTGATGACTATCTTTTACTAGCTCTATCTGTGATGACTATCTTTTACCAGCTCTAACTGTGACGACTATCTTTTACTAGCTCTATCTGTGATGACTATCTTTTACTATCTCAATCTGTGATGACTATCTTTTACTATCTCAATCTGTGATGACTATCTTTTACTATCTCAATCTGTGATGACTATCTTTTACTATCTCAATCTGTGATGACTATCTTTTACTATCTCAATCTGTGATGACTATCTTTTACTATCTCAATCTGTGATGACTATCTTTTACTATCTCAATCTGTGATGACTATCTTTTACTATCTCAATCTGTGATGACTATCTTTTACTATCTCAATCTGTGATGACTATCTTTTACTAGCTCTATCTGTGATGACTATCTTTTACTAGCTCTATCTGTGATGACTATCTTTTACTAGCTCTATCTGTGATGACTATCTTTTACTAGCTCTGACTGTGACGACTATCTTTTACTAGCTCTATCTGTGATGACTATCTTTTACTAGCTCTATCTGTGATGACTATCTATTACCAGCTCTATCTGTGATGACTATCTATTACCAGCTCTATCTGTGATGACTATCTTTTACTAGCTCTATCTGTGATGACTATCTTTTACCAGCTCTAACTGTGACGACTATCTTTTACTAGCTCTATCTGTGATGACTATCTTTTACTATCTCAATCTGTGATGACTATCTTTTACTATCTCAATCTGTGATGACTATCTTTTACTATCTCAATCTGTGATGACTATCTTTTACTATCTCAATCTGTGATGACTATCTTTTACTATCTCAATCTGTGATGACTATCTTTTACTATCTCAATCTGTGATGACTATCTTTTACTATCTCAATCTGTGATGACTATCTTTTACTATCTCAATCTGTGATGACTATCTTTTACTAGCTCTATCTGTGATGAATATCTTTTACAAGCTCTAACTGTGATGAATATCTTTTACAAGCTCTAACTGTGATGACTATCTTTTACTATCTCAATCTGTGATGACTATCTTTTACTATCTTAATCTGTGATGACTATCTTTTACTAGCTCTATCTGTGATGAATATCTTTTACTAGCTCTGACTGTGACGACTATCTTTTACTAGCTCTATCTGTGATGACTATCTATTACCAGCTCTATCTGTGATGACTATCTTTTACTAGCTCTATCTGTGATGACTATCTTTTACCAGCTCTAACTGTGACGACTATCTTTTACTAGCTCTATCTGTGATGACTATCTTTTACTAGCTCTATCTGTGATGACTATCTTTTACTATCTCAATCTGTGATGACTATCTTTTACTATCTCAATCTGTGATGACTATCTTTTACTAGCTCTATCTGTGATGACTATCTTTTACTATCTCAATCTGTGATGACTATCTTTTACTATCTCAATCTGTGATGACTATCTTTTACTATCTCAATCTGTGATGACTATCTTTTACTATCTCAATCTGTGATGACTATCTTTTACTATCTCAATCTGTGATGACTATCTTTTACTATCTCAATCTGTGATGACTATCTTTTACTATCTCAATCTGTGATGACTATCTTTTACTAGCTCTATCTGTGATGACTATCTTTTACCAGCTCTAACTGTGACGACTATCTTTTACTAGCTCTATCTGTGATGACTATCTTTTACCAGCTCTGACTGTGATGACTATCTTTTACTAGCTCTATCTGTGATGACTATCTTTTACTAGCTCTATCTGTGATGACTATCTATTACCAGCTCTATCTGTGATGACTATCTTTTACTAGCTCTATCTGTGATGACTATCTTTTACTAGCTCTATCTGTGATGACTATCTTTTACTAGCTCTATCTGTGATGACTATCTTTTACCAGCTCTAACTGTGATGACTATCTTTTACTAGCTCTATCTGTGATGACTATCTTTTACTATCTCAATCTGTGATGACTATCTTTTACTATCTCAATCTGTGATGACTATCTTTTACTATCTCAATCTGTGATGACTATCTTTTACTATCTCAATCTGTGATGACTATCTTTTACTATCTCAATCTGTGATGACTATCTTTTACTATCTCAATCTGTGATGACTATCTTTTACTATCTCAATCTGTGATGACTATCTTTTACTATCTCAATCTGTGATGACTATCTTTTACTATCTCAATCTGTGATGACTATCTTTTACTAGCTCTATCTGTGATGACTATCTTTTACTAGCTCTATCTGTGATGACTATCTTTTACTAGCTCTATCTGTGATGACTATCTTTTACTAGCTCTGACTGTGATGACTATCTTTTACTAGCTCTATCTGTGATGACTATCTTTTACTAGCTCTATCTGTGATGACTATCTATTACCAGCTCTATCTGTGATGACTATCTATTACCAGCTCTATCTGTGATGACTATCTTTTACTAGCTCTATCTGTGATGACTATCTTTTACCAGCTCTAACTGTGACGACTATCTTTTACTAGCTCTATCTGTGATGACTATCTTTTACTATCTCAATCTGTGATGACTATCTTTTACTATCTCAATCTGTGATGACTATCTTTTACTATCTCAATCTGTGATGACTATCTTTTACTATCTCAATCTGTGATGACTATCTTTTACTATCTCAATCTGTGATGACTATCTTTTACTATCTCAATCTGTGATGACTATCTTTTACTATCTCAATCTGTGATGACTATCTTTTACTATCTCAATCTGTGATGACTATCTTTTACTAGCTCTATCTGTGATGAATATCTTTTACAAGCTCTAACTGTGATGAATATCTTTTACAAGCTCTAACTGTGATGACTATCTTTTACTATCTCAATCTGTGATGACTATCTTTTACTATCTTAATCTGTGATGACTATCTTTTACTAGCTCTATCTGTGATGAATATCTTTTACTAGCTCTGACTGTGACGACTATCTTTTACTAGCTCTATCTGTGATGACTATCTATTACCAGCTCTATCTGTGATGACTATCTTTTACTAGCTCTATCTGTGATGACTATCTTTTACCAGCTCTAACTGTGACGACTATCTTTTACTAGCTCTATCTGTGATGACTATCTTTTACTAGCTCTATCTGTGATGACTATCTTTTACTATCTCAATCTGTGATGACTATCTTTTACTATCTCAATCTGTGATGACTATCTTTTACTATCTCCATCTGTGATGACTATCTTTTACTATCTCCATCTGTGATGACTATCTTTTACTAGCTCTATCTGTGATGAATATCTTTTACAAGCTCTAACTGTGATGACTATCTTTTACTATCTCAATCTGTGATGACTATCTTTTACTAGCTCTATCTGTGATGAATATCTTTTACTATCTCAATCTGCGATTACTATCTTTTACTAGCTCTAACTGCGATGACTATCTTTTACTATCTTAATCTGTGATGACTATCTTTTACCAGCTCTATCTGTGATGACTATCTTTTACTATCTCAATCTGTGATGACTATCTTTTACTATCTCAATCTGTGATGACTATCTTTTACTAGCTCTATCTGTGATGACTATCTTTTACTAGCTCTATCTGTGATGACTATCTTTTACAAGCTCTAACTGTGATGACTATCTTTTACTATCTCAATCTGTGATGACTATCTTTTACTATCTCAATCTGCTATGTCTATATTTTACTATCTCTAACTGTGATGACTATCTTTTACAAGCTCTAACTGTGATGAATATCTTTTACTAGCTTTTTCTAACAACAAAAAACAGTAAGTGTCTTGTTATTCGTACCTTCTGGCATTTACGCAAAGGCTTGACTTATTTTCGTAGACAACAGGGTAAAATATCAAGGGTGAATTGCGCACAATTGACTCCTGTTAACTTACATTTAATCGCGCTCCACCTGAACAAAATTAATATTTGAATAACTTCAAAATATTTGAAATATTTTCGGTCCTCTAAAACGTAAATTCTTTGTTTTCAGAATCTGCGTAATTCAGGGTTTTCCTGCAGTAGTTGGTCACAAAACAGTTTTCGAACTGCTAAATAAAGTCCCAGGTGTTCAGACATTTTGTGGCTTTATATCTAGATACTCGGAATATTCGTTGTTTAGCTACAATTATAAATAACGAAATAATCTACTTTAGCACTTACAGGTTACAAGTAAACAAGGAAACCAATTATAATTATCGAACAATTATAATTACAGAGGTTTCTTGAAAAGGTCAAATCCTTCTGCGACTAGGAATCGCTGTTGAACTCTGGCTCTGTTGACACAAGCGGATAAGAATGGTGACAGATTCGATGGGGACGTGATGTCATTCCATTGTAGTTCAACCCCCCCTCTCCTATCTATCACTTGGTACCCATCAGAACGTTGGGCAGACTAAAACAATAAGAGTGAATAAAATGTCACACGGACATATCGCAAGTAAACCTCGAGCTCACAACGAATCGACTTTGAGTCCAGAGCGAGAAGCTATTAAGCCTCGCTACCGTCAAGGGTTTCAGAATTGTTGTGTGATATTTAATTCTGGCGTTTCTGTTTGGTGTACTCTCAGAATTTTTATTGTTACTTTCATTCCAGCGCACAAGTTTTAAATAGCTCTAAAACTGATATTTTAAACCACGGTTGTGATACTTTTTGAAGTCTTAATGATTGTTTTTGAAATTTCTTTTTAAATAAAAGAGTAAAAACGTATGTAAAATAAAATTTTGAATTATAATGTACTTTATAATAATGATTTCGTTAAAATATATTTTTTTGTAAAATGGTTTAGTTATATTTGGAATGTAACTCAGTAACATGCACTTTAGAGAACTTTAAAATGGCGTCGTTTCTATAGAGTTCAAGTTCGAACAATATGTTAAATAGATCTTTTAGTTACTTGTTATGTGGCATCTCAGAACATAACCTAGTTTTAGGCGAAAGGCCTCGTCGACATTAGAAATGGTAGGTGTAGTGTGCTTGTCATATTACAGTGCACATTCTCCTTTGCTTTCTATAATGGAGTGTTAGAATAACGTACACCAGGTGGCAGTTATTATGAAAATGAAAATTGCGAACTTTAAATTTTGTGAGCATGTGTAGTTACGTGCGATATATTTTTCTGTGTTTTATGTAGCGAAGTTTTAAAGGTTATTCAAAATAATTCTTTCAGGGTGACAATACCAGAAATAAGTGAAGCCACCATTTACACTTCAGTTTCACAGAACACAACCTTACCACAGTAACGTGTATTGACTGCTATCTTTACATGTAGTTACGTACACAGTATTATCATAGTAACTGTTTAATCCTTTAGTTTCACTTCGTATTCTTACAGTACAACAATAATTTTCAATAAGTCAAGCAAAATTGAGTGCTATAACACTGTTAAATTCTCGATACCATTTACTTACACTGGACTTAATTTACTTATTTAAAAGAATCAGAGTTCACTTTGAGTAAGAAACAGGAATAGTAAAGTAAACATCGTGAAAGCACGTATGATCTCTGAATACGCGTCAGATGACATGGGAAAATTCAGTATGGAATTGTCCAAGTGCTGTCTGTTTAACGTGTCTTTACTGTTTAAACACAAACTGAAAAAGAGCTTCAAGTATTTTGAAGCAGGACAGTGGGATTTATAAAGGAAGAGTTGTTATTTGTTAGAGCAGGTCAAGTGGTCATTTGAGACTGTTTAGTTAATCCCTTTCTAACATTTCATATCTCGACGAAACTTATTGGAACTCTCAATCAGAGATTGTGTTATAAATTAACTTCATTGTTAACTGCTTGTTTCTTATCGAACGTTAGTGGAGCTCCGAATGAATGAATGTATCATCTTTCAAGAGTGGATGTCGTCCAAATTAACTTCATTGTTAACTGCTCGTTCTTTATCCAAATGTTTGTGGAGCCACGAATCAATGAATATATCATTCAAAAGTGATTATTGTCTTAGTTATCTACGTTGTTAACATCTGCTCGGTCTTTTATAGACAGGTATAACTTAAATCCACTTATGTTGGTGCTTGGCGTGTTTACTTTGTTCACTGTAGAGTTTATTTATTCAATGTTTGTACTACATAGTTAAACAGTGGTTAACACGTTGACTTCCACTGGACCCACCGGTGAGTCGTGGTCTATTTACTTTTCAAAGGGTTACTTTTTAGAAAGAGTGTATGTGTAGCCATTTTGTCCCAGTCCAATAAGTAAAATCACTAGTGGGATCCAGAAAAGTGTCGGTAAAACAGGCTTGGGAGTCAATATGTTAAACCTTAATTATGTTTTGTGGCTAGTGTTTTGCTTATTTATTATATTTTATTAAAATATCTTCGTTGTTTTTTTTTGTAGCTATTGATAATTATTTAGTGTTGTTTCAGTGTTATCTGAAGTATTTGTATTTTGTTTAAACGAATCGTTCATTGCTTTAATGAAAGTAGTGTTTTTCACTTTGTTTATAGAGAAAGGTTTCTGATGTGGAGGTTAGTTTCAGAAAACAGAGATGTCTGTGTATCCATATTTCCTCTATATGTTAAACGAATTATTATGCTACTCAATATCTTAGTCAACAGATTAATGTGAAAGTAAAAGGTATTTTATGTTTCTCAACACTGGAAATAAACCTTTGGGAATAGCGTGAGTGGATGGAAGTCTAGTTTGAAGAATTTTGTCCATATTCTATGGCTCTATCACTTATGGCAGAGACTAATGTGAAAGGGAGCCATCTTGTGTTCATGGTTTCTTTGTACTACATATAATTTCCATGTGACAATCAGGATGAAATAAGAGGAGCTGGTCATGACTATGCCATCTTCAAGTCTTTTACAACTCAATTACAGAATACAAGGAAAAAACGTTAGAGCCATCGACCGTACTAAGATGGCGCTTTGTATGATAATAGGGGTTACGAGAGGTTTGGTTTGTTTTGCATTTCGCGCAAAGCTACATGAGGGTTATCTGGGCTAGCCGTTCCTAATTTAGCAGTGTAACACTAGAGGGAAGGCAGCTAGTCATCACCGCCAACCTCCAACTCTTGAGCTACTCTTTTACCAACGAACAGTGGGATTGACCGTAACATTATAACGCCCCCACGGCTGAAAAGGCGATCATGTTTGGTGTGACGGGGATTCGAACCCGCAACTCTCAGGTTACGAGTCGAATGCCTTAACCACCTGGCCATGCCGATCCTGCTAAGATATGAAGCTTAGCTAACATATCATTATAAGCAAATAAAAAAAGTTTATGTTATCATCACGTGTGCTACACACATTTCATTATTCTTTTAAAATAGTGTTGAAGAGAACAAAAGCCAGTAAATCAACTTTGTGTTGTCGTCTTATGCTTTACAAAAAAAAAAAATCTGTGCTGACCAGTGTTGATGATAAATGTATACTTTTGACTTGGCTTCTTCCTTTAGAGTTTTAATTTTACGTTGCATGGTTCGAATGAATCGCATCTTACTATAAATTTAGACATCCAAGATATGGTTTTTGGTATTACGTCGTGGGTGGGTTCTTGAGAAAGAAACCATTTATCTACATGGAGCTTCATGGGCTATGTGGGAAAGGCAGCTACTGTCGTAGTCTCACAGTATAATATATATATATCTGTGTGTATATATTATCTGTAGTGACATTTCTACACTTTTATTTTCCCAAGAGATCAGCATAGTTCCTGAGAACGTCATAGTACGTTTATCATTTTTGTTTGGTTATTAAATTTTGCACGAAGCTACAAAGAGACCATCTCCCATACCCCTCCCTAGGTTTGAACTCATAGTGCGTAGTGGAATTTGACTGTCCCTTTTACAGCTGGCCCACAATTCAAATTGCAAAATGTGTTTATTTGAATTCACTGTTTGACTAATCATTTGGTGCGTTATGTTTATTGATCTTTATGTTTCTCTTTCTCATCTTTTCACGTTTTTATTTTTCACCTGATAAGTTATTTTTCACTTTTATACGTTATCTCACAAATTATTTTTTACCTTGACGCGTTGTTTCACGCCTGACACGTTATTTTACACCTGACACGTTATTTTATACCTTATCCTCCATTGCGTATTTCATAATTTCCTTTAAAACGTTATTTTTAGGTCCTAGACAATATTTAAAATTCTATATACAAAAATCACTTTGTGTAATTTGATTTTGAAGCTTACCTCGTGGCCTGCCGGAAATTCGTCCAAGTTTAAAAAAACAACAACACATTTTACAAGATTGTCTGACTTCTATAACCTACTATTTGTTTATATTATTTGTAAACGGAAAATATAAGTATTCTTATAACATGTTGAAACCAGGTTACAGTAAAACATTGTTTTATTGAGTAATTATTTTAAACAGTAATCCAAACATATTCTACTGAAAAAGGGCAAATGCTAAGCATATAGATAGATATTCTGTTACCATAGAAGACATCTCATGAAGTTTCTTTGAATTATATAAGCACATATTTAAAAAAAATTCACCATGAACACGAACGAATATCACTAAGAAAACACTAGCGACATCTTATTCGTTATTCATTTTCACTATTACAAAAAAATTAAAATTTATGTGTGCTGCTTAACACTATTTTGATACTTGTTTAAACACAACATGGAAAATATATATATGTTAGTTGAATATTAGTTGTATATGATCACAAAATGATTCGTGAACTTTTAACATGCTGACTGTATTTCCTTTTTTCTCTCATTTCTTTCTTTTTTTAATGTATATGTTGCATGGCCAGGTAGTCAAGGCAAACGACCCATAATCTGAGGGTCTCGGGTTCGCATCGCCGTCGCGCCAAACATGCTCACCCTTTCAGCCGTGGAAGCGTTACAATGTGACGGTCAATCCCACTATTCGTTGGTACAAGAGTAGCCCAAGAGTTGGCTGTGGGTGGTGATGATTAACTGCCTTCCCTCTAGTCTTACACTGCTAAATTATGGACGGCTAGCGCAGATAGCCCTCGAGAAGCTTTGCGCGAAATTCAAAAAACAAAACAAACATTCTTTAAATTATAACACTATGTAACAAAATTTTTACTTTTTCTTGTTCCTGGGTAGAAAGTGTTATTTCTCAGTTGCTTAGGCCTAAAGTAAATAGAAAAGACCTATTTGTCTCTTCAAACTTTGCTTTTGTGACCTGGGAGCGTATAACGAAAACATGATGGGAGGCTGTATTTGGGGACTGATACGTGAAAGTGATTCATATTACAGTCGCAAATCACGAAAAACTACCCACTTATAAACATTTTTGTGTAACTTTAGTATAAATACATGTAAATCTTGATTCATATGTTAATTTATTCAGACCTTACATAAATGAAAATGTGCAAATTTGCCCGTTTTTACATAGAAAATAGATTAATTTCTAAATTTTATTATCCAGGTCACAAAAGCAAAGTTTGAAGGGAATAATGGCCATTTTCTGTACTTTTACAACACAATCAATTAAGATATAACACATACTATCCAGGAACAAAATTTCTGTTACATAGTATAATTTATAACAGTAATATACATAACATGTAACTGTGACTTATCATTTTCAACTGTAACGTATCGTTTATTAATATTATTTAAAACGTTTTGTAATACAACTCTGTTAATTATTTGTAAGTTTACTTTGGCGAATATTAGTTGCTTGTTTATTAATAACCATAGTTTGGCAAATATAAGTTTATTTATTTAGTTGATTTCACGCAAAGCTTCCCTAGGATAATTGCAGTAATCTGTCTCTAATTATGAAGTCATAGACAAAAAGGAAGGCAGCTAGTGATATCCTTTTTAAAATACCAAAGTAAAATTGTGAAGGATCTCTTTTATTCATCGGATGTAGTTACTTTGATGATGCTAGAAGATGAATGATTTTATTATTGTGCAATATTCATATGTCAGCGTTATAACTGTAGTTAACAAATAACAGAACTTATATATATATATATTTTACAAAAAAAAGTTGATTTGAAAAATCTCTTACTGTGTTCTAATCATTCGCTTTGAAGTCAGCTGAGAGCTTTCGTTTATTTATCGCTTTATGGCAAAGCTATTAAAACTATCTCCTGTTCAATGGCGTATTTAGGTAGAAGCTAGAGGGGCCTCAACACCAGGGACTATGGTGTTAATGGGGGCCTATTGCAAATTTTATTTTATGTAAAATTAAATGGGATGTAAGGCCCACAAAAATTATAAGCCTTTGGGACCACACAACCTTAAATCCGCCACTGCAATGCTGTTATTCCCAATATGAACTACTGGCTAGTGGGAAAGCAACATCTATTTCCAGCTCTTGGGTTACAACTTATCAACGAATAGTGGTATTGACCATCATATTAAAACGCCTCCAAGACTAAAAGGGCATAAATGCTCGATGCAGATTTCTGGGCCAGTACCGTAATCATCACAAATTATATCATACTATATAAAAGAAGTAATATAGAAGTGTTTACGTTGTGGTGAAAAAACACACAAAAAATAACACACACACATAAACAGTTGTTGATTCCATTGAACAGTAAACTTCGTTTTCGAGATTTTCCCCCCTCTAGTGGCTCAGCGTCTGACTATGAAGGTTTGTAACCGGCTTTCAGTAGTCGCAGTTCGTACAGCATGCATTGTAGAGCCCTTTATGCAATGAAATGAAATGAAACTTTTGCTTGTTACAATGAGCTAGCTATGCCTCTTGTGAAGGTCAACCTTTTTTTTTTTTAATTTGTAATTTTTGAAGCTTGACACTGAATCACCGTGACACATTACTGGAAGTGGCTATGCTTCAACACACAAACCTTTGTTATTACTGTTTTTCGTTTGTTTCTTTCTTCACGTGCAGCTACACAAGGGAGAATTGGCATTCTGCCCTCTACGGAGGACGGAACCTTGGATTTTTAGAACTGTATATCTGAACACTTACCGCTGACTCACCAGGGACAAACACACAAACTATGGCTTTACCAATATTGAAACTTTTCGTTTCGTTGCTAGCACCTCAGAAGGAAGGAGTCTTTGAGGTAGCACTTGGTGTTAAAACTTTTATGTTAATACTAAGCACTTTGGGTTAAAAGAATTTCCTTTACGTGGCCTTGTAAAGCGAACTCTTCAAATGTTTCTATTTTTTTAGCGTCAATACAGAAACATTTTTTTTCTCTCGTATTCACAGACTATTCTCATCAGGTCTTTTCTTTGGAATTCGAAGGAGATTTCCAGCGATACCTTTTTTGCCAACGCCTATTTGTTTATTTATTCTTGTCTTGGTCGAATTCTGAAATGGGCCAACTACGACTGTGATGTTTTCTCACATAGCACGCGAAAACGTGAATAAGCCTAATCTCCCTTTATATTCTGATTCTAACTTCTCAGAGGCATGAGCAATCCTCGTGGTCGTGTTTGGATATCAAACATTATAATTATATCCTATGCTACTCCAGCACGGTATATTGCAATGACAATTGATAGTTATCTATTTCTGACGCTGATCTGTTGCTCTGATCTGATCTCTCTATTTGGTTTATATCTACGTTGTTAGAAATAATTTTTTGTTTAATATAAGGCACGTTGCTGGTATGACTTTCAATAAAGATAAATAGAAAAACAATACAAATTTGACCTACTACACTTGGTTTAGTAAACTTAATGTTATAAATAACTGTTTGTCAGTCAATCTGCGTAGCTGGATTCTTATATTAAAACCTTCATTATTTGTGTGATTTCTGTACATTTGATAAACACTATTTGTTGCTTTGAAAGTGTCATCGTGACGAAATAGATTGTTTAGAAATATTAGATAACACGCAAAAAGTATTTATCATATTGAAATGACAGGTGGGAACACGCTTCTATCGTTATTGTATATAACAGTTAAGATGTTAATGAAACTTAAGTGTACCCGACAGTAATTGGCTTTTTTGTAATGTTTAATCCGAAACAATCCATCCTGACGCACGAAGAATTGGAAATATATAGTAACTTTCAATATTTTTGCATGTTTAATGTAAGTAAATTAATTATTCTAGGTTACTAGTAATCTATGTTAATAATTTTCAATTTTGGTCTGTCTTGAAAATGCTCACGCACCTTAATATCTAAATGCGCATGCGCGCGCATATATTTCATCGTGTGAAAATATACTTTATTATGTATATTATTTATTTGTGTTTTTTTAAATTTCAAGCAAAGCTACACGAGGATTATCTGCGCTAGCCGTCCTTCAGGCAGCTAGTTATCACCGCAACTCTGCCAACGAATAGTAGGATTGACCGTCACATTATAACACCCACACAGCTGAAAAGGTGAGCGTGTTTCATGCAACGGGGATTCGAACATGCGACCCTCAAATTACGAGTCGAGCTTCCTAACCACCTGGCCAATCCGGGCCAGGTATATTGTACAAGAACATATTAAAAGCATTTCAAAGATTTTAAAAAAGTTCCAGCGTTAGTTAGTAGAATAGCATTATAAGTTTACTTACTGTTAGTATTACGTGCGGTAAAGTTTAGCCCTAACTAAACTGAAGCAAAACATGTACCGCAATTTTTAGTACAAATTCATCACTTTATCGAATATAGGTCGTACTTAAAATAAAAGCTTAATTAATTTTAGGCCTACAACAAACGGAGTCACATGTTTTGGTGTATACGATCAACATTCTTTTGCATTGTTCTAGAAGTCCTGTAGTTAAAAATATATATTACAATAAAGGTACTAATTTGGTCGCAAATGTTTTCAAGGTTTCTGGTTGTGTTTATATATATTACGGTTATATAAATTTATATGATTTTTATTTGTTTGTTGAATTTCACACTGAGCTACACGAGGGCTATCTGCATATCCGTCTTTAAATTTCAAGTGATAGGTTGTATAGAGGAAAGATATCGCGTCAACAGCACCCACAAGTTGGGGAGCGCTGTTTTTCCTTTTTACAGTGACGGAACGCAAACAACGAATCCATGTTCCGGCATTATAACCACCGGCCTGACATAGCCTAGTGGTTAAGACACAAACTGCGAGTCACAGGTTTGAATCCATCAACAAAACGCTTGCCCTTTCAGCTGCGGGGAAGCTATAATAGTATGTCTACGGACTCACATCGCTGGAAACCGTTTTTCGATACCTGTGGTGGGCAGAGCACAGATATCCCATTGTGTAGCTTTGTGATTAATTCCAAACAAAGAAATAAAAACAACTACAGACTCCTCTATGCGAAGTTCTGTTTTGCTTCCCAGTAACACAGCAGTATGTCTGCGGATTCACGTCGCTAGAAACTGAGTTTCGATACCCGTAGTGAGCAGAGCACAGATAGCCCATTGTGTAGCTTTGTGATTAATTCCAAAAAACAGACTCCTCTGTACGAAGTTCTGTTTTGCTTCCCAGTAACACAGCAAATAAAAGCAGAGCAACTACAGAATCCTCTGTACGAAGTTCTGTTTTGCTTCCCAGTAACACAGCAGTATGTCTGCGGATTCACGTCGCTAGAAACTGAGTTTCGATACCCGTGGTGAGCAGAGCACAGAAAGCCCATTGTGTAGCTTTCATATAACCGTCCTCGTGGCTGTTAAGAAAAAGGCAAAACGTTATATTAGTTGCCTTGTGTGTGTGTGTGCAATAGTTTTTAGAGAATGCTAATATGTATCATATTAGATACTACAACAATCGTGTTGGTTTACATAAAAGCCTGAAGTATAACTTACGTGATATACTTTGGTTTTCCTTAAAAAAACACAAAAAAACTCGACATTGTAGCTACACATTTCCATTTGATTCAGATAACGTTAACTTTCTGTTATGTTTGCTATAGTCCTTCAAGACTATTGCCGTGAATGTAAATTAAAAATCTATCTACCTAGTGTGAATATATCTGTCCCTATAGCATATAATTTAACATTAGTAGCTCTATTATTTTTCTTGTCTGTTTACGTGTAAACACCTCGACATCAGTTTTACGTACGGTATGAAAATATGGGATACAAATTGTTTAGGAACAATGTTCGCATTTAGTAATTATAGTACCGTCAGAGCTTAGAAAACCAACTTACATTTAACATGTGGATTTTATGTGCTTTGTTCCTTGGAAATGTCTTTAGGACGAATCAATAGAGTTTTGTCTGTTAGCTGTTTTCACATTACCACATACTAGTATGTGTGTTTTCTTATAGTAAAACCACAAGGGACTATCTGCTTCCTTCACCGAGAGGAATCGAACTCCTGATTTTAACGTTGTAAATCCGAAGACTTATCGCTGTTCCAGCGAGGGACTGCAACCTACTAACCTGATTCGATTGACAAATTTCTTTATTTTGTTAATTTTGAGGGTGATAATAAGAAGTAGATGATGTAAAAGTAGTTAGAATATGAGAATAATGAAGATTTCACCCGCGATATTTAGGGCTACAAATAAAAATCATAGACAATGAAAATGATCTCACATTTAAAGAGAGTGAAAGTTTGTTTGTTTTTAATTTCACTCAAACCCACACGAGGACTACTTGCGTTACTGATAGACTCTTTTACCAATACAAAGTGTGATTGGCCGTCACATTAGAACGACCCCACAGTTGAAAGGGTGAAAGTGTTGTGTAACGAGATTCAGACTCCCGACCCGCAGATTGAAAATCAAGCACAATAACCATCAGGCCATGCTAGGCCCATGTGTGTAAAAAACTTCTCAATAAGGACTAAACGTTTGTCCTCTTTAGGACCTCCCTGCCCCCTAGTGTCACGGCGGTATGTCTGCGGACTTTGAACGCTGGATACTGCGTTTCAGTATAATTGGTGGACAGTGCATAAATAGCCATTGTGTAGCTTTATGCTCAGCTTCAAACAAATAATCAAACAGGAATAAAAAATAATAATTTATTTTCATCAAAACGAACCTTCTTCCGGCGAAGCAACGGTACGTTTACAGACGTATAACACTAAATCTGGGGTTCGATTTATCCTGGTAGAAACAACAGGTAATAAAAGATATTAATTTTATCTTTAAAATATTTTTGAAGTTTATTCCTTTTAAAAAGAAATGTTAAAATCTAAAAACATTCATTTCCAGAGGAGTTACTTACCTTTTTCAAAAGCAAATTTGAAAATAAAAGATATGTAATAATTTTAAAGTTTACTATATCTGCAATTCTAAATGTTTTATTTTTAGCTGCATCCGAAGAAAACAACTGCACAATTTAACATTTTTCATACTTAGGAAAGGCATCTTTTAAGCCTGTTTTTTCTGTAAGTGTATTGTTAAAACCACGAATAGGTATGTGATGAATAGGTCAGTGAAATACAGTCCGTTTCCGTGGGGTTTCATCTCAACTAAACTCAATTGTATTATGCAATCAAGAAAGTGAGTCTCATGCGCATGCGTTAATAATGACTTCATTTCCAAGTTGAACAGAAAGGTATTCCGATGTAGTTACTGACTGTATTATTTTGGCAGCAACACGACCATTAGGTTCTCTGTTTTTGAGTTTGACTCAAAGGGGTAGATTATTTGTTTGTTTTTCGAATTTCGCGCAAAGCTACTCGAGGGCTATCTGCGCTAGCCGTCCCTAATTTAGCAGTGTAATACTTGAGGGAAGGAAGCTAGCCATCACTACCCACCACCAACTCTTGGGCTACCTTTTTTACCAACGAATAGTAGGATTGACCGTAACATTATAACTACCCCACGGCTGAAAGGGCGAGCATGTTTGGTGCGACCGAGATTCGAACCCGCGAACCTCAGATTACGAATCGAACGCCTTAACCCACCTGGCCATGCCGGGCCTCAAAGAGGTAAATCATAGGCTGTTAGAGAAGGCACACAACTTTTAAACAGACACTCCAGATTCCTTCTGTGGATATATCTTTGATATATATATTTTTTTTTCTAGTAATGTAGGTTTTCGTTTTTAAGACACCTAGCGTTAGAAAGCAGTGGTGCGCATCAGCAGACGACTGGTAATTAAAACGATCAAGTTGGTACAACATAATAGGATAAAAATGATCCGAGATGAGACTGTCAGTTGTGGCCACCAATTATCTGTAAAGTCTATTCTTTCCACTTGAATTCTTGTGGCGTAGGTATTTGCTTGATTTTTTTTTTTATGTGGCCGGTCAGATGAGTGTCGTGTTTAGTGCAGCATTTATCAAATCAAATCACTATTTTATATGATGACATATTTACGTAACTTTGTTTCACATACAAAATTGTAGAGAAACTGAAAATGTTCTTAACGAGAAACGTAAATAAAAGGCCTTAAATTAGTTTCATTGATTGCTATGCGATAAGGAAAACATCTATTGGTCCATATTACGGCACGCATAACTGTCATGTATAGAGATGAGTTACATACATAGCATACAAAGACAAAAGAAATATTTGATAATATGATAACGTGTCAGTATTTCATAAGATTAAACTATGTAATATCGTTTTGGGCCCGGCATGGCCAGATGGGTTAAGGCGTTCGATTCGTGACCTGAGGGTCTCGGGTTCGAATCACGGTCGCACCAAACATGCTCGCCCTTTCAGCCGTGAGGGCATTATAATGTGACAGCCAATCCCATTATTCGTTGGTAAAGGAGTAGCCCAAGAGTTGGCAGTGAGTGGTGATGACTAGCTGCCTTCCCTCTAGTCTTACACTGCTAAATTAGGGACGGCTAACACAGATAGCCCTCAAGTAACTTTGTGCGAAATTAAAAAAAAAAAAAACTATCATTTTGACATTTCGTCAACTTAAACTGTGATTGCACAAAACCGTATTGGTTCGTTGTAGCATTAGACTGAGATTTACCTTTCCAATCTCAAAACGAAATCTTAATTTTTCATCAAGACATTCATGTTCATATTATCGGAAGTGAAACAACATTTGTTGTTCTTCTCAGGAGATAGGATTACCAGATAATATACACCTATTTACTTCCTCACTGCCACATCCTGAGAGGAGTTTGTCTGTTCAGATGAGGAGAAGGGAGGATGTTTCTAGTTCACTAATCAAGGAAATGTGTGGAAAGTGGGGAGAGTTACAAAGTTTTGTGGAAAAATTTCACCCTGACAAAGCTGTAGCAAACCGCAACATAAATCTTTTCAATGACAACGCCATGTCTTATTTCAGAAACAGTTTACAATGCAGGTAGAAACAAACCTCATGAGACAAGTTTTAGTGAGAAATAGATCCAGTGAGTGTCAAGCAGGTTGTAGCGGTGCAATGAGACAGAAAAGAGAAAGAACTCCAGAAGGAGAGTTACCTGACATTTTTATGGAAGGTGACTCCCCTTCCAAGCAACAATAACCCTCCTACGTTCCTCACCACATTTCACTTACGCCATCAGCTCTCCTCAGCACAGGTGAAGTGCAGTTAAATTTTTATTTATTGTTTTTTATTGTGTTTATAGTTTTTGTGGTTGACATGTAAGTATTATTATACAGGTATAAATAAGCAATATTATTACTTAAAATGCTTCATAATGCGTAATGTTTGGAGGTCTGTAACGGATTAATTTAATTTACAGTATTTCTTATGGGAAAAATTGATTCGGTTTTCGAACAGCCTTTTGGAACAGATTAAGTTCGAGAACCGAGGTATCAGTGTATATTGTATTCGTTTCCTTTCAAGCTCCCCGGACCCGGCATGGCCAAGCGTGTTAAGGCGTTCGACTCTTAATCCGAGGGTCGTGGGTTCGAATCCCGGTCGCACCAAACATGCTCTTTTGCTACTCCTTCTGAAGGTCTTGGAGTTCTTTCGTGGTGAGCTCAGTGTTGTGGTCTTCCACCCACTCATCCATATCATCAACACTCACATTCAAGCCTATACACTTGCCCAGTGAGACAATATCCTCGACAAACAGGCTCAGCCTCAAAGCTTTCAAAGTCTCTTTCTGCAACTGAGGCTGGCCACAATTTCTTCCAGGCTGAGTTCATGGTCTTCAAAGACACTTCCCTCCAGGCTTTGTCTATGATCCTCAAGCAATGGAGGATATTAAAGTGATTTTTCCAGAACTCTCTGAGGGTTAACTCTGTGTCAGAGATCACTTCAAAGCACCTTTGAAACAGTGCTTTGGTGTAGAGTTTCTTAAAGTTCGATATGATCTGCTGGTTTATGGGCTGAATGACAGGAGTCGTGTTAGGGGGCAAGAGCTTCGCCGTAATGAAATTGTACTCCTCCACCAACCCGTCCTTCAAGTCTGGTGGGTGAGCAGGTGCATTGTCCATCACAAGAAGGGCCTTGAGTGGCAACTGTTTTTCCGTGAGGTAATTCTTTACACTTGGGGCAAACACTTCATGAACCCACTCCATAAAACATTGCCTAGTTACCCATGCTTTACTATTAGCCCTCCACATGACATTTAGTTTACTTTTCAGGACATTATTTTTCTTATAAACCCTCGGGTTCTCAGAACGGTACACAAGCAAAGGCTTAAGTTTTAAGTCCCCACTTGCATTACTACATAACAATAGAGTTGGCCTGTCCTTCATTGGCTTGTGTCCTAGCAGTGACTTCTCCTCCTTGGTGATGTACGTCCTCTTTGACATTTTATTCCAAAAGACCTCTCTCATCACAGTTGAACACTTGTTAGGGAATAAAACCCTCAGCTTCTACATAGTTCTTAAATTCCCTAACAAATTTATCAGCAGCGTCTTTGTTAGAACTGGCACCCTCCCCACATCTCACCACACTATGCATGCCACTTCTCTTCCTAAATTTTTCAAACCACCCCCTTCTAGCCTTAAAGAAATCACTTGTACCAGCACTCGTTCCAGGGGTGTTTTTCAGGAGGTCAGCATGCAACAGCTTTGTTTTCTCACAAATGATGGTCTCAGAAATGCTATCACCAGCTATCTGTTTTTCGTTTACCCAAATCAACAACAGTTTTTACCTCTTCCATTGTTTGTGATCTTTGTTTTGTGCGCACTGCCACTCCTTTTGCAACATTAACTCCTTTGATGACCTCTTTGTTTTTTACTATGATGCAGACTGTAGACTTTGCCATACCAAACTGTGTAGCAAGGTCAGACACGCGAACACCACTCTCATATTTCGCTATGAGATCTTTTATCACCTCTATTGTGGCTCTAACAACTTTTCTATTTGGTTTGCTGCTTTCATTATCCTTCTTTGACCCCATGGTGGCTTATTTAATCAGAATATTTAGAAAAAAAATTAAAAACGAGAACGTTCACAGCAGATTTTAGCGGGGGTGTGGACTGAGCGACAGGTGAGGGTAAAATGTTTTGGGCAAGCTTGGCGTGGGCCGAAAATGGTTGAAGGGTCGTTCGGGTCATCAGTCGGGTTATTTCGGGGATTTGGCCCACGACAGCTTGGTTCGGAAACCGAGTTTATGTTCGACAACCGAGACATTTTTTTCTCAAACAATATGTTCGAAAACCGAATTGTTCGAGAAGGGAGTAGTTCGAGAACCGAGGTACCACTGTATTACAATTCTAAGATTCATCTAGTAAGGAAGTCAAATATTTTGGAACAAGCAAAATATTTTTAACTAGGGCGTGAACGACTTGGTTGAGAGGATTACAAAATAAGTACAACCGTAAGAAAATATAGAAATATTTATTGGTAATATCATACCTCAGACACAAGTATTCCTTATTTAATATTAGAAATGTTCTTTGTACTAAATGCTAAACAAAGATGTTCTATTTTATTTACTGTTCACTGAACCTATTTGCTTCCTAATCAGTATGAAATTATCTTTAAATTTACCTGTATCCCTATTATCCAAACAGGTGTATCTAGACTTTCCTCTGTATCCCTTCATTAGTATAGATATCAACCTAAATTTACCTATATCCCCGTGATCCAAACAGTTATATCTAGACTTACCTCTGTATCCCTTCACTAGTATAGTTATCAACCTAAATTTACCTGTATCCCCGTGATCCAAACAGTTATATCTAGACTTACCTGTGTGTCCCTTTACTAGTGTATTTTTAAACATAAATTTAAATGTACCCTCTTTAATTCAAACTGTTATAGATTGAAGTCAAGTTATAGATAGAGTCTAGTCAAACTAGACTCACCTTAGTGTACCTAAAATGCTACAAGTATTTTTAGATTTACCTGTGTGCTCATGAACTATGACGATGGACACCTGTAGAGCTACCTGGTTTATTTTACAGAGTCGATTTAAGGTATTAACTTTAATGATGAATAAACATTGTTTTGATCACTATGTGTTTATATTATGTATAATCAAGCACACTTTATTTAATGTGAACCAGTTGAATTAAGTTTCTTAATTGTTATTATTACGGTCACAAAATGTTCTATGCCTTTATAATACTATTCCAACAAGAAAAATGTTCAGGGTGTGATAAAAAACATGTCATCACATGATGAATTATGTATATTATACTGGAGACATTGAACACCAAATGTATCTGTTGTGTAACATATTTTCTCTGCATTATTAACTTTATTTTTAAATAAGATTTGGCTGAACAGGGGGGAGCGACCAAATCCAACTATTCGGTCAGACAAGAGCGGCCGAAGAGTTTGTTGTGGATACTGTTGACGAACCTGTCTTCCCTCCAGTTTATCAGCTCAAAATTAGGGACAGCTATCACACGTAGTTCTTGATTGGTTTTACTAGAATATTTAGTTGTTGTTGTTTTTTTTTGCGTTTATTTGTGTTTTTAAAGAACAATGCTACAAAACAATGGGCTATCTAAGCCGTGCCCACGACGTGTATCGAAACCCATTTTACCGGTTCGAGCCTTCAGACTTACCGTTAAACTACTGGAGGGGGTGCAAATATCTAAAAACAAAACAGCTATCTGCACATCATAAGTTTGTTTGTTTGTTTTTAATTTTGCTCAAAGCTACTCGAGAGCTATCTGCGCTAGCCGTTCCTAATTTAGCAGTGTAAGACTAGAGGGAAGGCAGCTAGTCATCACCACCCACCACTAACTCTTGGGCTACTCTTTTACCAACGAATAGTGGGATTGACCGCCACATTATAACGCCCCCACGGCTGAAAGGGCGAGCATGTTTGGCACGACGGGGATGCGAACCCGTGACCCTCGGAGTACGAGTCGCACGCCTTAACCCCCCTGGCCATGCCGGGTCTAAGAAAGGACGTCTTTCCTTGTAATAAGTTGTTGTTGTTTTGAATTAAGCACAAAGCTCCACAATGGGCTATCTGTGCTCTGCCCACATCACAAGTGTAAAGAAGTTTCATTTTTGTTAGTAGCTTGTATTTTTCTATGTTTAAAGCGTTGAATTAGACTGCTCTTAACCCTTATTTAGCCTGTGATGGCTGGCTTGGTTGTTGAAAATGTTGATGGAAAAACCAAAGGCTCGAGACGTGATATGACTGAATGCATTCCGCACTTTCAGCTTTGAGCACGTTATAAAAGTAACAGTCAAATCCCATTAATCGGTTACATGAGTCGGATAACGCATTTTTGGTGCCGAGTGCTGTTGGCTAGCTGGCTTCCCTCTGGTGTTAGTAAAAATAGATACGGCTATTCTTGAGCCCTACCAATCTCAGATTTGCCCTCTTAGCTCACCTGCTTGATTTCTACGAATGTTAATTGTTTTAGGATTTAAACACTAAACACGTCTGCTCTTAGCCCTTTATAAAAAAAAATCTATCACTCTAAAGTTAAGTATGTTTTGTAAAAAAACACACACGAAATCTCCAAACCAATTCTTCGAAACACGAACAAATAATCTTATCTACAACCGTCGATGTATCAGAGGTTGTCTTTGTCATTCTTTAACAGTGATACGTATCGTTAATGAATCCCATGTAATTATCCTAATAGAAATCCCAGTACTCTACAAAAGTTATCTGATCGATTTTAATGAGTTCTCTTGCACAATAATTCGTATTTCAAGAGAACTTCAATCTTCCCCAACAATAATGAGGCTTCGAATCTCAGAACTTATCTTATCCCTTTAATATAACAATTAACCTGGGAAGTTTGTGTTGTTTTTTCTCTTAAACAAACTGTTTATTGTGTGAGTTAGTTAATATTATTGGTAAAGTAAAATGATATTAACAGAGTATATCTATTAAAAAATATAGACACGAACTCAGCAAGTCTTGTTTCGCGATCTCTCATTCAAGGATAAATTTGTGGTTAAATATATATACATGTCGTGTTTGCTTATTTATCTTTATAACATTTTTCCTACTTTTTTATAGAGGCGGTAAAAAGCTCGAAATTGATCAGTTATAAAAGATCTTCAATTAAGCTGAAAAACCGAATTTATTAAATAATTACCGCAGATATCACTCGAGGTAAAAAAATCGTTAAGTTTTGTTATTGGTGTATCTTTATCAGAACATATCCAATCACGCACCGACTTCATTACACTCTCTTTTTAAACAACTTTTTATTATTTTTAAAGATTAAAACACTTTTGATAATTTTGAGCAACGTGTGTGACACAACGTAATGATATTTGCGCATGTGCAGGTATGTGGTTATCTGAGAAAACATTAGTTACCTGAGAGTATTTTTGCCTTGTTTGTGAGAAAAATGTGTTTAGTAGAATACTATACATAATTCCTTTTAGTAATATCAATTTATAGGACTGATTTAAAAACACCACCACCAGTAACAGTGTTAGAATTTAAAGATGAACGAGATTACGTCATTAAGTTAAACTAAAATCACTCATTTTGATTGGTTTAATTTTACGTAAAACGTTATTGTACGTTTTGTATTTGTTACTTAGTTACGTATATGTATAGTGTTCAATGCTACAGAAAGGTAATGACGTATTATGGAAACCTAGAATCGCACCCTTCCATTGGAAGCTCATTCCTAACACTTATCAACCTGTCAAACAACACTAACTGCTTACTGGTATCATAAGACCGCATGTTGACAGATATACGTAGTTTTTGTTTGCTTCACCAGAGAAGAATGATATGAACAACATTTAAGGGTGTAATAACTTTAACAACTTGATATTAGACTATTTGATTGTTCATAAAAGAAGTCAATTGTTAAAGAGCTAAAGCGGTGTAGTTTGAAACGTGTAACTTTTTATTTTAATTATTATCAGTTGGCTAATATATATATTTAGTATCCTAGTTATTGTTTTAATTCTTTAAATGCTCTCTTATAATCAGCCAATCAGAGATAGGAAGTTTTCCCGAGACTGTATATTTAACTATTCCTGCTTATCATGTCTTGATCAGTCAGTCTTATTATCGAGGTAAACAATGTAACAGCAAGAAGCACAGTCAAGTTTTGAACGCACAGACTAGACGTAAGACAGTTAACAGCGACCACTGCCAAAGTTTGAATCACTATTTTCTAATCGAATAATGGAATGTGACTGTTACTATTATAACGCACTCACGGCCTGAAGTGCGGAGAGCGTTTTACGAGAATACATCACCAACCATGAATCCTCGTACTCAAAGAGCATACTAAATGTTCAGTCACACCCAGCACCTCAAGATATCAGTGTGAAATATATATATATGTATTTAACTTTAGCACACCCGATAGAACTTTATTGTACGTTTTAGGATTTTATCACATTTGGCAGGATTTCATGAATATTTAGGAGATATATTAAAAATGGAATACAGACTGTAGAGTGGAAATGGTAAAGTTTAACCTAGTGGGAGACGAATCTGTGGTAATTTTTACATTGTCGTGGGTATACATCATTTATTAGTTGAAAATGTTATTTTAAACCCAACAACCACGGGTTATGGGTGTGATGGTTAGGAGAACGCCAAAATCTTTCACTCGAGAGCCCTCGTGCGGTACTGTTCAGAAATAAGGAAGCAACCATACGAGGTCTCTTGTAACCACTTGTTACTGCTGAGATACCATCCCTTTGATACTAATACTGTGCGTTAAGAAGAGAGATGCCATCATAGTTGACCAACATCTTTTTGTTGCGATCCAGGTCGCTAAACCGGATCACAGTCCAATAATGCTACCTCTCGAGTAATTGGGTGTTGGTTGAAAAAAAACTACGTCTGCACTGAACTGTGAGAAAACCCTTCATTTTTTTATGTAATGGCAATCGACACAAGTGTCATTTACAGTCTTTACTAGAGCCACTCAGTGGAATTAACAACCTGATTTAACCGGGAGAGCAGGATCACGTAAACGTCCGAAACCGTAATTTTCACTCGGCTCACAGACTTCAATAGACCGCGATATAATGTTCCACTATAACTGGCGTGTACTTCCTGCCACTTTTCGTATATTCTGTCAGTAGCCACCGCTGTCAGTGATTTGTGGTAATAGCTTTCAATTGGATAATTATCTATTCAACTTATCCGAGATGGGTGCAGAAAATGGCACTTATTCGGGGTGAGATGCCATCTGTAAAGAATAGCACATTTATTAACTTAAAACGTCGGGCTAAGAAGTCCACTTAACACTTAATTTCTAGATATGATTATCATGCAAGCTCATCGGTTCACCTAAATACCCAATGTACCAAGCAAGTTCGCAAATAAATATCCTTGCTTTAGACAAAGTAAATGAAAAGTTATGCAATGAATCGCGGTGTTTGTTTTCGAATAACAAAAAAGTTATTTAAAATTCCTGGATTATGCATCGTAATTTGTTCTGTTTAAGAGCTAAGCAATCGAATGGTCGCAGAGCACTGTGCCCAATACGGGCATAAAACCCGCATATTTTGTGCGATGTAAGCCATCATGTTTGCCGCTAAGCCACCGGGGAGCGGAGGATGAGCTGCGTCCATTCTAAAAAACAACGACCTAGAAATTTAAGGGAACCCCGTAGTAGAACAAAACACAAACACGTTTTATAATGCACTGTTGTGTTAAAAGAGTGAAGTGAATGGCTGTAAGAAAAAAATAGCCTATTTTCAGAGCTATTTATACAGGGATATTCACAGGTACGCCAAGAAAAAAATATGTGCTTTGGAACGTCCATCAAAAAGTAATGAAAATTGTAATAACTCTGCCAGTTTTTGCGATGCCTTAACAAAAGAGATACCAAAATGCAGCTTATATGATGGCTTTCAATAATGTATGACATAATTTTTATTATTCGTAAAATAACTCTGATATTCTGATACAATTTTTAGACTCGTTTTTTTCTCTTAATTTGTTGTTGTTTTGAATTAAGCACAAAGCTACACAATAGGCTATCTGTGCTCTGCCCACCACAAGTATCGAAACCCGGTTTTTAGCGTTGTAAGTCCGCAGACATACAGCTGAGCCACTAGGGGGCTCTCTTTATTTATACATTATCATTATTTATAATAGTTCATCATTTTGACGTTCTCTTTGGACGAACAATTAACAACTGTAAGTCGTATTTTGTCTGTGATTCATATACGTAATTGTTGGATCTACTTGTGTGCGCTGACCGACACAGTTTGTGAAAGGTAAACTTAGTTTTGCTTGAAATAATGCCGTTTTGTAATGGTTCATACTCCTTGTCATTCGTGATGACGAGAAACTCACTTGAAGTGAAAATGTATACTGAAGATGTGCTGGTATTAATACTTTAATTAAAATAAAGTGCAGAACAACGTTTCGACCTTCTTAGGTCATCTTCAGGTTAACAAAGAGAGTTTCCAACTGTCCGTCTAGGAACAAGAGTGTAAACGTGTAAACAAGTGTTCAGAGAAAAAAAACAACAGCCTTCACACGTTTTTGAACATTTCAAATCAAATAAGAACAACATAACCATAGAAAACATCCAGATATTAAGTAGGGAAACAAATAAAAACAAACGCAAAATCAAAGAAGCCGAACTTATGCAGCAACTGAAACCAAAATTAAACCAATACATAGGAACACCTTTATACCTATACCGGCTCGGCATGGCTAGGTGGTTAAGGCACTCGACTCATAATCTGAAGGTCGCGGGTTCGAATCCCCGTCACACCAAACATTCTCGCCCTTTCAGTATGGGGGCGTTATAAAGTGATGGTCAATCTCCCTATTCGTTGGATTACACAATAGGCTATCTGGGCGGTGATGACCACCACAAGTCTTATGCGAAATTAGGGACGGCTAGCAGTAATTGAAGTTCAAACCAAATAAACAGATTATACCTATACTAATTAATAACCTAACTGCAGCACCCCCTACAATCTCATACCTGTTTAGGTTCTACATGCCATCAGTTGCAAACTCTCTTTGTTGACCTGAGAAGGTCGAAACGTTGTTCTGTATTTTATTTTAATTACTTTAAAGTATTAATACTCATACCAGTCGTCTTGAGATGCATCATCATTTCTCATCTCACTGTCAAAGAACACTGCTTTCAGTTCTTTTTGCCCAACACTCTCATTGTCTTTATACTTTGACAGTGTTTTCACACCTCAAATTTTATGTTATTCATCAGATGAAAATCAGTAGCTCCTGCCATTGAAAAGGGTCTATCCCACCCTTAGAGCCAAATAATATGATTAACACTTATTTTATAAAATGCCAACGCATAAAACGAAGAGTGTGTTCAATAACTCTGTGCTTTAACTCTGGATTCCTTCATCAGTAACCCGACAAGCTAACCACTAGACCAAACCTAATTCAAGGAGTTTTGATTAATGTTTCGAAAGAAGAACCTCAGATTATAACGTTGTCATCGCTTAGATACGAGTTTTTAAAAATTAACGTAGTTCTCTGTCCGTGTATTTGTATTTGGCCTCATTATACACCAATTAGGGGTGGTTGGTTGGGCGTTTGTTTTGGAGGATAAATATATTATTTTGGAAACATACAATCCTTTTCTATTCGTATCATGTGGCGAATATTGTCTACAATCCCTTTAGGCTACTGCCATGCTCGGTGATAGCACTAAATACAACGCATACGTATATATGTAAAAACGGCTCGTTTGGGTTGAGAAAATATTTTACGTAGAGGAGCGAACAACGTTTCGACCTTCTTCGGTCATCGTCAGGTTCATAAGAAGAAGGTGGATTTTCTCGACATCACTGATTACAATGCATACGTGTTTTAGAATTTTCGTATAAGTCAACCGCTACTTTCGCATAATACTTTACAAATCTCGTCTGACCGCAAAGTGACATCTGACTGTCTCTTTTACAGCGCACCTATTGTTCAAAAATCAGGAGTATGCTTTAGGAAGAAACGGAACACAAACCACGAACCTTCGAACTCAGAGTTCGAGCATGTTATAACAGCTAAGGTAAATGTAAAGTACAGTGTGTATGGGTTAGCGTGAAGTGGTAAGTGAGTGTTTTCCTTCAAGCGGAGAAACACTAAATGAACGACTTGTTTCTTTCAGTGTACGATTCTTACTCCAAGAAATGTCCGTCAAACCTCACGACTTCGGTGAAATCCCAACAATAATATTATGCACTTTCCTATTTTCATTTCGAGTTTTCCATATTCTTGAATTATGTTTGCGTAATGCATGACGTAACGAACTTTAACAATTGATTTGGCCCAGTGGAAACTTGAAGACAAAAATACATAGACGACTTTTAAGATATAATTTTACTATAACATAAATATAGGCGCGAAACGTGTTTTTTTATTGAAAGACACATCTGACCAAGTGACGAGTTGGTTGGTTGCATCTTTTTGTGAAACTAAATGTCACACAATTGTTTGATAAAGAATATTCGTTAAATTATAAAAGTTCTAATGTTCTATGATATTTCTCGAGTCTGCTGTAATAGCGTTTAACAAGGTATAGATTATTTTAATTGCTACATTATTGTTCTGATATCATAGTATAATTATAATACTAACAATAATAATTGTGTATAATATTGTTTGCTTTCATCACAAAGACAGATTATGTATTTGTATATTTCATGGGTTGAGTAACTCCAGGCAAGTAATATACAACGCTTACCAGAAAAGTTTAATACGTCGTGTAGTGTACGTTACCAAACAGATACGAGCAATGTAAGGGAGGGGGGCTCATTACCATAGTCACGCGTACGTATACAACTGAATGTTTTAATGTATGTTTATCAGTTATTAACTGCATCCCGTACAAAAGTTACGCAAGAAAACAGGTTCGCAGACCTTACGACGTGTTGGCGTCCATTTTGTAAAGTTCTACCTCTTATCAGAAGTTATTAACCAGCGAAAACAAGCAGTTGAGATGAAAATCTCACAAGTATGATGAAGTCGATGATCGGCTGATTAACACGATGTCATAAGAGTTAAAATATCCCACCCACGCTCCAAGGTAGTCCTTGCTATGCTGTCCTTAACTGTCCCAACACAACGTCTGTAATTGTCTTTTCTGTCATTTGGACCTACATGCTTGTCACACACGTTTCTTTTTTACTAAATCCAGAAGCAATGAACTCAATTCTTCCAAGTAGAACTCGCGGTAGTAAAAACACAAAACATATTAATTGTAAAGAAAGATTTGTTTGACCTGTTCACTTGTTTTGTATCTTTTCTTTACTGACCTATTTAGAAATTATCATTCTTATTATATGTTCAGTATAATTCCTCTAAATCTTCCTTTAAGGAACAGTTTTGAACTAATCTCTGAGATAAATGCTACGTCATCATGTTTATTATTCTAAATTGTCTGTGGAATTTCAGTTTTTTGTTGTTTTTCAAGTTTGGATTTAGTATGTCTGCCCGAAAATTATGTACAACAATCAACAGCAGTGAGTTAAGTAGCCCTACAAAAACAAAGAAATCTCTTCACAAGAATATTAAATATTCAGAAATAATAATTTAATGTCGTCTTGTTCGTGCTATAGCACTGTCTTCAAATGATTTCTGTCATAACATTCCTTTTGGATAATTCCTTTTGAAGCCTTGTATTTAAGAATTTTAAAGTTGTCTTAAAATATTTGGAACAAACTTTTCTCAGTACGTATTTAAACAAATATTTAAATCATACAATTATACATTGTACAAAATAAATACTTTCTCCTTGAACAGGGCTTTTATTTCTGTGCACTTGCTCATTAGTTCGTTGCCCCCGGCATGGCCAGGTGGTTAAGGCGTTCGACTTGTAATCCGAGGATCGCGGGTTCGAATCCCGGTCGCATCAAACATGCTCGCCCTTTCAGCCGTGAGGGCGTTATAATGTGACGGTCAATCCGTTGGTAAAAGAGTAGCCTAAGAGTTTGCGGTGGGTGGTGATGACTAGCTGCCTTTCCTCTAGTCTTACCATGGAAAATTAGGGACGGCTGTCGCGCAGATAGACCTCGTGTAGCTTTGCACGAAATTCAAAAACAAACAAACAATGCTTATTAGTTGTTCATCTGTAGAAAAAATACTTATAGAGTCGAAAATTTAACTACAGAAGTAAGTTGAAGTTGATTATGTTTTTTTAAAAAGACGTATCTAAACTTATAAAATTCCATTTCAGAGTTAATAAATAAATATATTTTCTATAATATTCTTAATTTTTAGGATCATTTGTTATATATTATAGAGTACAATAAGACGTCTTGTATCTGTGTTTTTCTTATAGCAAAGCCACATCGGGCTATCTGCTCAGCCCACCGAGGGGTATCGAACCCCTGATTTTAGCGTTGTAAATCCGGAGACATACCGCTGTACTAGCGGGAGGCGTCTTGTATCAAAAAGTGATGAACTTAAAATACAGTTTTGTAGCTGAAAAAATATTAGCGCAACTGGACTTAAAACACAATAATTTGAAAATATGCAAACTGTACCGCTGCCCAGTTAATAAAAACTTAGAATGTCATTAGCTATTGATGTTTTCATATATATTGTTTAAAAACTACGCTTTAATGTATCTTGCTTTTGATTATTTTTTACGTTTCCAAATTGTTAATTAATTTAATTAATTCAGTGAAATAAGGCAGTGTATAAATATGCAATAACACTGTCGAGAGGAGACGAAGTTCAGTTATTTTCTAGTTTGTTTGTTTCTGAATTTCGCGCAAAGCTACTCAAAAGCTATCTGCGCTAGTCGTCCCTAATTAAGCAGTGTAAGACTAGAGGGAAGGCAGCTAGTTAGTACCACCCACCGCAAACTCTTGGGCTACTCTTTTACCAACGAATAGTGTGATTGACCATTACATTATAACGCCACCACGGCTGAAAGGGCGAGTGTGTTTGGTGTGACGGGGATTCGAACCCTTGACCCTCGGATTACGAGTCGAACGCCTTAATCCACCTACCCATTCCGGGCCTGAAAACACACCTGTGCTTGTCAGGGACCGAACCACTGTTTGTAGATAAGCACAAACCTAGACATTGGGCATCTGTGCTCTGCCCACCACTGGTATCGAAACCTGATTTCTAGCGTTGTACGTTCTCAGACTTACCGCTGTGGCACTTGGAGAGGGTACTGGTTTATTAAGCAAATAACGTAACTTTTTTCATTTACTCTTCATGTAATAATTTATATAAATTTCGTGAGTGTTTAAATATCCGTGATTTTGTGAATATTGTACCTGTACTTTCAAGACTACACTTACACCTGGAAGATTTGAAAATATTCAAAAGCGTCGAAAAATTGACCTGCAGTGAAATGCAAATCTTCTAAGTTTTGGTTTGGTTTGTTTGGAATTTCGCGCAAAACTACACGAGGGTTATCTGCGCCAGCCGTCCCTAATTTAGTAGTGTAAGACTAGAGCTGGTCATCACCATCCATCGCCAACTCTTGGGCTATTTTTCTACCAAAGAATAGTGGGAGTGACCGTCACAATATATCATCCCCACGGCTGAAAGGGCAAGCATGTCTGGTGTGAAGGGGATTCGAACCCGCAACTCTCGGATTATGAATCGAGCGCCCTAACCACCTGCCCATGCCGGGCCCACATTCTAACGACTGACTTAGAAAGAAAGAGTCAAATTGTCTAATTATTGATCTATAATGAAAGAGTATGAATATAATTCTCACGTCTTTAATCTCGTTAACATTGTATCTACAATGCAATATACCACTGGAAACTAAAACAAGAAAATTAATATCAGACAACAAAAGTGTAATATAAATAGACGGTAAGTAAGTTTTTGAGTAAATCATCACTGTTTTAACAAGAGAAACGAATAAATAGATGTATTTACAAACATGCAAAAAAGGAAAATATATAAAGAGAAATTTACTTGTGTTTGTTAAGTTTGTAAAGGGTTGAACTCTTTACAGTAGGTGCCTGTGACTTGTTGACGATGAATGTCAACAATAAACGAACGGCACAAAATCCACATGTTTTAAAATAATTTATATTTAAAACAGTCAAACATATGTACAAATGTTCATTGCATTATTGGTTATCACAGTTCTATCCAGAGCTTTAAATAATTGTTTCTTTTTCCGTCAAAGTCCACACAAGTAGGTTTAATTACCTTAGAACACACCATGAAAAGACAAATTATTATCTTTTATCGTTGTTATTACAACAAAACTGTGAAATTACTTTAGAAATCGCCAATGTTCGTTCTTTATGGCGAAACTTACAATCACGCAGACTAACTTCACTTTTATTTAAACTTTCACTTGACTCCCAGTGGCACAGCAGTATGTCTGCAGACTTATAACGCTTAAAACCGGGTTTCGATACTTATGATGGGCAGACCATAAATAGCCATTGTGTAGCTATGTGATTAACCTCAATAAATAAGCAAATACTTTTTCTTTGACTAATTTACCTATTTGTACCAACTCGGTCGCCTCCAGATATATTACGTGTCTGAAGCCTTGAACTTTCTGCATTGTTACGGTAACTGTGTGTCTTTGAATAAAATATGGAAACAACAAACATGTATCTGACACTAAAGTTTCTTAGTTGTGTATAGTGAATATTTTACTAAACTGAAAAATGATTAGTACTTAGTTTTATTCGTCGATATGTTATCCTACAAGGTTATAAAAATTTACTATATCTCACATTTTTCTTTCTAAGCCTATTATGCATACCATAGTATCATTGCAAAATTTTGGATTTATCAAAAGTATCTATTCGTCATATTGTTAGGCTTAAACTTTATTATTTATATTTAGGCCAAATGATACAATATATTGGAAACAACTTACATTATATTTTGTTTTATTTTAAACTTATATGTAGTTTAACTAAAAATGTATTTACTTCTAATGACAATGCGAATTAGAATATGAATTATGAAGCATTCTAGTAAAATAACAGTTTCAATGTGTTCCTTTGTATGGTTCGAGACTAGAGTATATCAATATGTATGATGCATAAAGCTAAAAGAAAATATTTCGAAAAGTGATTGCGCCCAGAAAAACAAAGTAAAAAATATTTTACAATTTGTTAGCGAACTGCAACAGGAATCATTTTAAAATTAAAATGTCTACGGTAATAGCTCCCAAAATCATTGGGGATATCCTGTCCATCAGATGTGCTCCAAATAACACAATTGTAGAATAAGACAGCTAGCGAGGAAGATATTAGATTGTTCAGAAATAAATGTCGTTTTTTAACTGCGAAGTTTGGAAAAGTATAAACCAGTGTTGTAAAAAAGGCGTTAATCAAAGTAAGCACCATTTGCCTCAACAAACTTTTGCCAACGTGTAACGATGCTGTTTATACCCCTGCTGTATAAATCAGAGTTTCTATGGTCAGTGAACTACCTGAAAGCTTTTTCTACAGCTGCCTGGTTTTGAAAGCGTTTGTTGTTCAAAAAGTTGTCAAAAGTGCTTGGAAAATTGAAAGTCTATAGGAAGAGGTCTGGGGAATAAGGTGGATGAAGCAGAACCTCGATTTCCAATTCGTTCAATTTTTGAAGCGTCATCCTTGACAGGTCTCATAACGCCGATTTTGTTGATCTTCAGTCAGCTCATGCGGAACTCATTTATCCAACTTTTCGGCTTTCCAATCGCATTCAGATGGTTGACAATGTTTGATTTGCTTGTGCTTAGCTTTTCTTCAAGCTTACGTACTGTTGTGCGAGGGTCTGTCTCAACTGCTTTCCTTTATGTGTTTTCATCTCAGGATGGCTTCCTTCCACGACCTTCGTGGTCAACAAGACTCATCTCCATGTCGAAACCTTTGGTACCAACGCTGAACTGTACGTTCGGTAACAGATCCATGGCCGAATGCCTTGTTGATGTTCCGTGTAATTTCGGTAGCTTTTTGTCCAAGTTTGAAATGGTAGAGGTAAATCAGACCAATGTCCTTCTTGTCATGATGCCTTGGGGTTGCGAAACTTACATTAAGTATAGTTGAAACAATTAGGAACTTGTAAGCGACAACATCAACGATAAGTTAGTCAATATTCAACTTCTATATGTCATCGTGATAATTCTGGACAACCTAATAAAATAAGGACCATGGTTTGGAAGTTAGAACTCAAAACGCCCCAATCCTACTACCTCTCTCGGCCCAGCATGGCCAGGTGGTTAGGGTGCTCGACTCGTAATCGAATCCGCATCACATCAAACATGCTCTCCCTTTCAGACCTGGGGACGTTATAATGTCACAACCAATCCCACTACTTTTTGGTAAAAGAGTAACCCAAGAGTTGGCGGTGGGTGGTGATAACTAGCTGCTTTCCCTCTAGTCTTATACTGCTAAACTATGGATGGCTAGCGCAGATAGCCTTCGTGTAGCTTTGAGTGAAATTCACAAACAAACAAACAAAAAAAACAATCTCTCTATCCACCATCTAGCTACCTCTAAAACCATTAATAATTTAAATAAAAGGATGTTATTTATAAGTTCAGAGTAGAGGTAGTTATTAATTAAAAACTCTTAATTTATACGTTTGTATCACACCACATATCCACTACTATCGTTACAATATCAACATTTCGTGATGACGAGAAACCCGCTTGCAGTAAAAATGTATCTCAAGTCGGCTGGTATGGGTGTTAAAACTTTTATTGAAATAAAGTAGAGAATAACATTTCGACCTTCTTGAGGTAACCTGAAGATGACCTAAGGAGGTCGAAACGCTGTTTTCTACTTTATTTTAATAAAAGTTTTAATACCCATACCAGCCATCGTGAGATATGGACCAAACTTTGTGTGACATTAAACATGTTGACGATCGTTACAAGATAAACATTTGTGTGACATTAAACCTGTTGACGATCGTTACAAGATAAACATTTGTGTGACATCAAACCTGTACCCGTGACGATCGTTACAAAATAAACATTTGTGTGACTTAAACATCTCTACCCGTAGATAACAATACGAACTATAAAAATAAGTAAGATGTTTTGGAAATTTAAACAATGTGTTTAAACAATGTATTTAAACAATGTATTTCTTTTAGGAGAAACTGAAATATATATGGAATGAAGTGTGTGTGTTCATATTTTAAATGTATAACCTTTAATATAAAACAAATAATGTTAACCTAAAAATGAAAGTTAGTTTACTAATGTGATGAAATTAAACGCATGTGAAAATGCACTAGTTAAGCATGTGTTCTTTTTTGTTTAAAAACGGTAGTCTGTAGAAATAAAACGATTGTGTGCTTGGTTTACAATGATGGCGAGATTTGTCAACAGACTCCACACGTGTCTGTAAATACTTTGTACATAGGTGTGTTGAAAGCTTGACCGAAATATCGTGTTTCTTTACCTGAGGATATTGGCGAGACACCAAGTCAGATTTAAGGTCGACTTTGACGAGATGATTGTTGGATGTAAGAAGTATTACCCTGTTTTGACATTTGTAACAAGAGCGGACCTGCACTTAATGCTGTTATTCTGACGGATACGTACACGAAGAAAGAAAGAAAGACTGGCTTCTAGCAGTTGAGGATGGGGAGTGGAACACAGAGGTTCGATTGGTCATTCGTACGAAAGTCAAAATTCATTCGTGCAATTCTTCGTTGCTTTTTGTAACAGCATGATTTTGGGTAAGACGTTTCAATTAGCAGCTGGCCCATTAAGAATGGAATGGTAATTTTGGTAAAGGTGGTTTGTGACCATTGCTGGTTTTTTTAAAATGTCACTCACTTTTGTTTCAGTAAATATTCGGATTTGTTTGTACAGACTTTTATATTCTTTCCCTAATAGCTTAACTACGGATGTCTCTATTGACGTCACACTTGTGCTTTATCCCCCCTCCCGATCAGCTGGTACTTTCATGTGCAAATGTTCATTCCTTGTTGGTCAATGCGCTTATTTACGACGTGTCTTTTCAATGCTTCCCCATCCAGGATTTGTGGGAGAGGAAAAGGGGTACGTAACTATATACCTCACGCACATTTATCCCCATGTGTTCTTTCCTCCATGGAGTTGTTGTATCATCTGGGAACACGCGCACTTCTATGGACAGCACATAAAACGAAAAAAAAAAACCAACAGAAACAGTAGCCAATAGGCTGGCGTTAACGAAGTTTGCACGACGTACACTTTATCAAAACACTCTGAGGACGAGTTGGTAGTAGAACAACTAGCGTGATATGGTCATACTTAACTGCACTGACTTTAGGGTAAGGTATGAGTAACTAGTGCACGTGATTGCTAGGGTGAAAGTTACACAGCGACATTGATGCCAGCGTTTAGAGATACCAAGTTATTGAAAAGTGCAGGTAGTGTGTTTTCGGTGTTACATGGATAGATATATACTTTAAGGGCTTTACATATGTGGCTAGTGTTTGTACTTTTTTCATCATTTTGTTATTCTATATTCAGAAGAGTATAGCAAAAGGTATTGTTATACACATTCGTAAACTAAGATATGATGTTCGTTTATATACATACTGGTAAAGTAAGATATAATATCCCTTTATATATACATTGGTAAAGTAAGGTATAATACTTTTATATATACATTAGTAAAGTACGGTATTTAACGTTCGTGTATATATACACATAGGTAAAGTAAGGTATAATCTTCGTTTATATACACATTGGTTAAGTAAGGTATAATCATTGTTTATATACACATTGGTTAAGTAAGGTATAATCATTGTTTATATACACATTGGTTAAGTAAGGTATAATCATTGTTTATATACACATTGGTTAAGTAAGGTATAATCATTGTTTATATACACATAGGTAAAGTAAGGTATAATCATTGTTTATATACACATAGGTTAAGTAAGGTATAATCATTGTTTATATACACATAGGTAAAGTAAGGTATAATCATTGTTTATATACACATTGCTTAAGTAAGGTATAATCATTGTTTATATACACATTGGTTAAGTAAGGTATAATCATTGTTTATATACACATAGGTAAGGTATAATCATTGTTTATATACACATAGGTAAAGTAAGGTATAATCATTGTTTATATACACATAGGTAAAGTAAGGTATAATCTTCATTTATATACACAGGTAAAGTAAGTTATAATGTTCGTTTTTGCTGCTCAGTTTTACAAAGTTTTTTTTTTTCTGAATTTTTATCTTTCCTTTCGAATGAACATAATTTGCATCTCTGGTATGGATATACATTACTCAGATTTAAAATGTCAGTGTATCGTAATAGTTTATTTGAGACCATGTCATTTGGCAATGTGTTGGTATAGTCCAATTTGTTTGTCATTGTATTTATAACGAGCTACATGAGTGAAGATAAACTGTCCTTGTCTAGCAATGGTTCCCAACCTTTTTTATGCCCCGCACCCCTAAAAAAAATTAATATGTTCTCGCACCTCTCACAGTAATTTTTTATTTAAGAATAAAGGTGAAGGTGGCCAAAACAAATTTTTATAATTAGTTTTTAATGATATATAAACAAAAACGAAACATTTTGAAAAGAAAAAAATATTACAACTAACTAAAAGCTGCATAAACCCTACATGGCCTACAAAAAATAATTTTCATTCATACATGAAATGAAATCTCGCACCCCCTGGAACGCTATCGCGCACCCCTGGTTGGGAACCACTGTTGTAAAGTAATAGTGTATTTGAGACCAGTTGGTCTGTCAGTGTGTCACATTAGTCTATCTGAGTTCAGTTCATTTGTAAACGTTCTGAAGTCTTTGTGTTTCAATAGTTGTTTCAGCATATAACATATGTCACGAGAGTAAATAACATAGAGAGTTGAGGTAAAACAAAATACTGTGATAAACTTAGAGAAGTGGAACTAGGTACAGAATACGGTAAGACAACCGACACTTGTGTTTCTATAACAGTCCAACCAACTTAGTTTCATCAGTTTAACAAAATTCTATCAACCCGTTTTTTTCACATGTCGTATTTGGGTCGGACCTTGTCTAAATGGCTAATGTCTCGGATTATGAATCCGAATGTCCGTGGTTCATATCCCGTTATCAACAATCGCGATCCCTATTTTGAGATCATGGGTTTGTCATGACAGTTAAGGTAAGGTCCAACGACTCGATTAGAGTCACCCAGTAGTTGGCGGAGGGTGTTGTTGACTAGTTTCCATTAGTTCAAAATCGGGAGAAAATATTACAGATGGCTCTTGTATAGTTTTACGATGCACGTCATCATCTCGATTATTTTACGTCACTTTATCGTTTAAATTTATTTATATGTTGTTTGTCTTTATCTTGATATGCCATCTGTTCTTCATCTTATTAACCTGTATATTTTATGTCGTGGTATTATTAGTATGCCAGTCTTGTTTATTTGATATTTCTATTAGCATTTCCTCTCTTATTACAACTCTCCTTCTATCTTCTTCATTATTTCTTTTACCATTCTTTGGTTTCCAAATATCTTTTGCACACATAATTCCCAATCATGAATTTATTACGTGCCGTTTAAGTGCAGTTAGTTAAAAATATATGTTTCGAATGTTTTATATTCAGTAAAATCAAATTTATCTGTTTAGGGCACACATATCATGCTCATTTTTATCTCAATAGACTCTCTTCTAAGAAAACGTTTTGTTTGTTAACATAATCGATGATATTTGAAAACATATCCTCAGGAAGTTAAAAAGGCAATATCATTTTTTTCTAACTTTTTATAACTATCAGAGTAACAAAACCGAAAAAAAGAAGATAAATTATGTGTTCGCCATTTTTTTAAGTTGGTTTGATAAATGTGTTAAAAGTTTGATAAATATTTATACAATTTAAACTTTCAAACTTTTAAAAAATGAGAACAAAGGTGCGATATATGATTTATAATGTAGGTTTTTGTTTGTTTAGAATTAAGCACACAGCTACATAATAGGCTATCAATGCTCCGCCCACCACGGGTATCGAAACCCAGTTGTAGCGGTGTGAGTCTGCAGACATACCACGGTGACACTGGGGGGCTAAAGTATATGGGGAATTTAAGAATACACTTGTGAAGTATTTATAAAAATGTTCAGATTTCGAACTTTCAGATTGTGATGTTTTTAAAGTGTGGCTGACATTTGTAAGTTGGTTAATCCCACTATACGTTGGTTAAAGAGTAGCACAAGAGTTGGCAGTGGGTGGTGACGACTAGCTGCTTTCCCTCTAGTCATACACTGCTAAATTTGAACGGCTAGTGCAGATAACCCACGTGTAGCTTTGCGCGAAATTAAAAACAACAACAACAAACATTTGTAAGTTGTGGATAAGAAGGTAATATATAAGAAAAACAAATCAATTGTGTGGTCATGGCGTATCTTACGAAACCGGTAATGATGTAAATGGTTATAGTGGAAACCGACTTATTTAACTTGTCCTTTAAATTAATGTAAGAATATAATTGCAGTGTCACTGTTCTTTCTTATTTTTCCACATACGTGAGTAAAATTGCTCACCTCAAAAATACTTCTTCTTTCGAATACATAAAATGAGTAATAAAACGTTATTCTGATACTTATAGTCGTTGTAATAATTAGCATATGTATTGAACATCGTATTTAATGATATAAGAAGCTCCCTGGAAACGTTGTTCATGTTTTCAACAGGGTTTGGCCAAGTGAAAGAAAAATACGCGTTTATCTTTCTCGCTTGCTTCCTATCTTTTTGGCCAGGTGGGTTGAGGCGTTCGACTCGTAATCTGAGGGTCGCGGGTTCGAATCCGGTCGTACCAAACATGCTTGCCCTCCCAGCCGTGGGGGCGTTATAATGTGACAGTCAATCCCACTATTCGTTGGTAAAAGAGTAGCCCAAGAGTTGGTGGTGGGTAGTGATGATTAGCTAGCTGCCTTCCCTCTAGTCTTACACTGCAAAGTTAAGGGACGGCCAGCGCAGATAGTCCTCGAGTAGCTTTGCGCGAAATTAGAAAAACAAACAAATCCTTTCTTTGTTCTTTTTGCTACCGACTTTCCCTTCAATTTTTGTAGATTTTCTTTCTTCGTTTATGAGTTATCGTTTTGTGATCATAGAAAGAAAGAAAGAAAAATATGATAAACGCGGTTTATTCATCATGTTTTTTTTCCTTTGTTTATCATAAATTCTGGATCGTTTTCATAAAAGAAGACTTCTGTTTGACATGGACTCTTTGCAAACAAGTAACAATCATGTAAAAAAGATACAAACTTTATTTTAAAGAGGTCATTAAAAAACAAGAAAGAAAAGACCGTCCCTTCTCCGAATACTCCGAACGTTAAGCATGTTTTTTTTTCATCTTTTACTTGGCCTTATTTTCCGAATTTTTTTTTACGTATCTGTGTTTAAAAAGAAACAGTTGTCAACTATAAATTATGAAAACAGCTGAAATATGTATTTTGTTTACTCTGTTTTTAAATACCCAATGGTCGTTTGGGTTGACAGTTTTCACAGTTTCAAAATAAGAACGAAACAACAATGTAACCAGTCTAGAAGCTAGTATCTTTTATGCAGCAATTCAGATTACGAGTTACAATCCCCGTCTCATCAAACATACTCGCCTTTTCATTCGTGGAGGCGTTGTAATGTGTCAGTCAATCTCACTATTTGCTGGTAAAAGGGTAGCCCAAGAGATAGCGGTGGGTGGTGATGACTAATTGCCTTCCCTCTAGTCTTACACTGTTAAATTAGGGACGAATAGCTCTCGTGTAACTTTGCGCGAAAATTAAAAACAAAAAGAATATTAAGTGTTTTTTTTTTTGTAAAATATATGTCACTGATTGAAAGAACAGCAATTTCACAAACATTAAGAAACAACGTGTTTGGAATCCATAGATTCCGTGCAACATCTGAGGTAAGAAAATACACATGTTTTGTATGGGTAAAAACACATGCCATTGCCTATGGAATTCAACCTTCGCACAATAATAAATAAATTAATGAAACAAAGTTAAGAGGTGGTTAACAAAGTTGTGAACACGCGAGATATGTTTGTTTGTTTTTTAATTTTGCGTAAAGCTACACCAAGGCTATCTGCGATAGCTGTCCTTAATTTAGTAGTGTAAGACTAGAGTGAAGGCAGCTAGCCATCACCACCCATCGCCAACTCTTGGGCTACTCTTTTACCAACGAATAGTGGGATTTATCGTGACATTATAACGCCCCCACAGCTGAAAGGGCGAGCATGTTTGGTGCGATGGGAATTCGAATCCGCCACCCTTGGATTACAAGTCAAGTGCCTTAACCCCTTGGCCATGCCGGGCGGTGGGATCTGACAAACTAAACCACAATTTCTATTCGTTTTAATATACTTTATGCTATGTTAAACTATAACGCACTTTAAATTACGCTCTAAAACATTCTAGTGAAATAAAAAAAATGAACTGAAGTTTGTACCTGTTTGTCTAGTTATCTGTAAAACTGTGCACAAAATTTTTTTTCTTTTTTGTTGTTGTTGTATAGTTTTCTATTTGATTATGCCGGGAACAATGAAATACCTTATATCATAGTGTCTTATCGCTTACTGTAAGCATTGTGTTCACATGAGCTAACAGTAATTGTAACTAGCCCGTTCCAACCATTTAATGCAACGTTTAGGATAAAAAAACCCAAAAAAACTGCAGAGTAATGCTGGCTATTGTATTGGCTTAGGGTGTGCCTGACAAAAGTTTTGTCAGAAATCGCTCAAAAGGCAAGACAGATCCAAGTTCTACCTGGCTTTACTAAAAGGGTGGCGATTTCTCTTACCCGGTTCTGTGAAGGTGACTTTTCTAAACACTAGGGGGCTGCCTAATTTTACCGTAATATCTTTCCTCAGGATTGAACGGGGGAATGAGAACCCCCACTTCCTGGAGGTCTTCAGATACACCCGACGACCAGTCTCTTTCCACGTCGCCCACGAGCTGTACCACACCCTCGGACCCAGACGTTGACCTCTCCTACACTATCGGTGTTACGGAAAATACGCCTCACGCATGTCAGTTCTGCGAGAAAGCCTTCCCTCGCCCCAGCTATCTCAAGAGACATGAACAAGTAAGACAATTAATGAAGGACTGAGATAAAATAATGATTTATTTTACGTCACTTGTCAACCTTATATTGCTCATTTGTTATTCGATGTAGAAAGTGACTTTTATATGATAATTTAAATTTCAGAGATCCCAATTTGATCATGCATTTCTTGGACTTCAATTATTTTGAAAGCTTTTAAAGAGGAAAATATATCAAAAGAATTAAAATTGCAGGATTTGTTTTATCAACATGAAGGTTTTTTTTCCATTTTTATTCGTATTCATTTTTTTTATATGGACTGGAATTTTTGAGAAAAACAGAGGGTTTCGCATTTTAAGAAATATTTTACTGCATCCAACTTGATGTACATTTACCGACTTTGCACGTTGATGTTACAACACTGAGAGATAGGATGCTTGCAAGAAACATTAGAGGCGGTTTTTAACAAAGAGTCGTGTACGTATTTTGAGGAGAATTAGTAGAAAACTGATGTTTTCCGTACGATTCACTTTAATACGGACACACGGATTTTTTTTTAAATTCACGAAGCATCGGAAATAAGCAACAACTTGGTGAATTCAACTACTTTAAGTAATTATATGAAGTCCAAAGAGTCCTGATTCTTTTAGATCGAGGGATCATGGATTGTTACTTCTATCGTACACAGATTTAAAACAAAATGATCACAATAAAGTTAGTTTCAGTTTTGATTAACGTTTGATATTGAATTAATAGTTGCCTGTTATTTTCTGTAACATTTGAAAAACATTATTGAAGCGAGAAGTTTGTTCATAGCAACGGGATGAAACATAACTTTAGTATGTAAAAATGATTTGGAGTTATTTTATAAATTAGCAGTATGGAACTAGTATATACATTTTATTTTATTTTGCATAATTTCAAGATACACAGTGACCAAATGCCATTCAGATGTGACTACTGCCAGCGACTGTTCAAGCACAAGCGTAGCAGAGATCGCCACGTAAAGCTCCACACGGGGGACAAAAAATACCGCTGTCCCCACTGCGAGTCTGCATTTGCACGAAGTGACCATCTGAAGATTCACATGAAGACACATGATCATGCGAAGCCTTTTCAGTGTACTGTTTGTAATCGAGGCTACAACACTGCAGCGGCGCTGACTTCGCACGTGCAGAACCACAACAAGAAAGAAGCTGTTTACACTCCCTCTGATGCTCATGCTCGGTCGCAGTCACTTCGGTGCCCCCAATGTTCGACGTATTTCACCGATGCTAAAGACCTCCAGGTAATAAAGATGGCCTTATTTTACGATAAAATATTAAAAGGAAAAAAACAACACGTTAATACAAATAAATGAACCCATGTCATTTAAGTAATATATAATACTAGAGCAGGAAAATGATTTCATGTTAACATTAGCCTTACATGGCGATAACACATGGTCGTAGGCCCGGCATGGCCAGGTAGTTAAGGCACTGGACTCCTAATCCGAGGGTCGAGGGTTTGAATTCCCGTCGCACCAAACATGCTCGTCCTTTCAACCGTGGGAGCATTATAAAGTGACGGGCAATTCCACTCTTTGTTGGTAAAAGAATAGCCCAAGAGTTGGCGGTGGGTGTTGATGACTAGCTGCCTTCCCTCTAGTCTTACTCTCCTAAATTAGGGACGGCTAGCGCAGATAGCCCTTGAGTAGCTTTGCGCGAAATTCAAAACAAACCAAACACATGGTCGTTTTGTTCAATAATTTTTCAATTTATGTTGCTTTTTTATTTTCCAGTGTACCTACGACACTCCTGTATTTACCACTAGGTGTCAGTAACGTATGAAAAGGTCGTTAACTAAGAAGTGATATAACTCGTTTTTCTTCTGCAGTTACCACACTCGCTCATTCATATACAGCGATTTTCTTAACATAGTTTAATAAATAGAAAACCTAAATTAGGTCACAAAATATTTTTGAAACAGCTAGGGTTACATCTCAACAATTAAATAATTTATTTAGCATAAATCATAACTAAGTATATCATCCCTCTAGTGTTTCTCTTAGTAACTACAGCGAAATCACATTGAGTCACCAGTATGTTAGAGTTAACATTTATTATTTTTTCACCTAGAAAAATAATAAAAGAAAATTCTTGCATGTTGTCCTCGAAATTTGTAGTTGTCGCTCAGAAAGTTTACAACGAAAGTAATATATGCTACTTTTTATGGTATGATAATTTGTTAATAGGGCTACTACGAGTTTTACATATCTATATGGACAAACCATAGAACCTACAGGTTTCAAAATTGGAGTTCATACCCTTGGGGGGGGTTACAGCAAAGTGTCGGGGGGTGTAGCAAATACAAACGTTATACAATATTGTACAAGTATTCAGTACCTATGGATTCAATGGTTGAGAACTAAGTAGGATGTGGAATGTCATGGGGACACACATGCTCATATATGTGTACTTGTTACGAATGTTTCCCTTTCTTTTAGTACTTAAAGTCATGTTATTCTAGTATATGGGTAACCGTTAATTTCGTTTACATCGGATAATGACAGTTAGATAATTTAAATATCAGCACCAGTGCTTACATAAACATCTTTACAGGTTTTACGCATGACGATGGTTATCACTAGCTATCCCTAATTTAGCAGTATAAGACTAGAGGGAAAGCAGCTAGTCATCACCACCCACCGCCAACTCTTGTGCTACTCTTTTACCAACGAACAGTGGGTTTGGTCGTCATTTATAACTCTCTCACGGCTGAAAGGGCGAAAATGTGTGGTGTAACTGGAATTCGAACCCTCGACCCTCAGATTACGAGTCGAGTGTTTTAACTAATCGGCCATGCCAGGCTCTCCTCGAGGAGAATTAGCGACATATAATTAATAAGTAAACTAATCCCTATGTTTAATATATATTGTTTGAGATTTAATAGCGTAAAAAAATTGGAATAAGGAGTAGAACTGAACAAAAAACTTACCAGTTAATGTTGTAGATTGGCGCTGTCTGCTGTGTCCACCGCGGGAAATCGAACTCCGGATTTTAGCGTTGTAAGTCCGTACGTTTGTCGTTGTTTCACTAGGGGACCTGTCAGAACAAAAGCGATAAGCCAAACAGTATCTACAGGGTGGCCTGTAAGTCCTTACCCATCCATATGATATTATGTTATATTCAATTACGCATGTATTATGACACTTTTCCAGACAAATGGATAAGTCGTGGTTCTGTAACATCCCCGACACCCATGAAATGGCCCGTAAGAAGTCCGGACTTGACAACATGTTATAACTCTCTTTGGGGATACATAAAGGACATTGTGTCTAAACAACGTTATAATACTAATGATCAGTTGAAGGCAGCTGTTACCGCAGCATTTGGAACAATAACCCCTGTGATGTTGATGAAAATGTCTCACAGAACATGGTGTCGCATAATATTATGCAGCGAGAATGAGGGTCAGCACACAGATACACTGAATACATAAGATATATGCATGGGTAGGGACTTACGGGCCACCCTGTATAATATGGTTTGTTTTATTAGAGAAAGTCTCCGAGGTAACAGACATAATTAAACCTTTGTTAAGTTCGTTAACTTAATACATCAAACCTGCCTCTCTTCAAACAGAAACACGTTGTACCTTTTACATATAAAATATAGTTGACTGGCTATTCCAAACTGCTTGTTGTTCCGTGCGCTACGTAACGCCATTACAATAAGTGTTAATCAACAACAACAACAAAAACCAATTTGTTCAGCTGTAATAGGATTAACATTTAGAAATAGAAACCAAAAGAAATACGTTATAAATATCAATATTGTTTTAAATAATGGAAAAAGCTAATTCCAAAAAAAAACACACAAAAAAACCTTTTAATACTAATAACAAGTGATAAACAGTAATAGTCCGCTAACTGTATGTGTTTTCTTTTATCAAAGCCACACTGGGCTATCTGTTGAGTCCATCGAGGGGAATCGAACCACTGATTTTAGAGTTGTGAATCCGTAGGCTTAGTAACGCTGTACCAGCGAGGAACCCATTAACTGTATCGTTCATAATCTCGTGCTCATGTCCCACACACTCTCTCTCTATCTGGGGTAGTTTGAGTCGTTTAGATGTAATACTTTATCACTAAAGCACTTCCTAACTTGTTTGCGCATGCTCATGTATCATTATGCGTTAAGAAGAAATTGATACTGAGAAAAATATTACAATTAACTAAAAACTAATAACTTCAAGAAACTAACTACAGTGTAATAAATTTTTATATCTTATTATCTGGTTTATTTGTTTATAGAAAAACACAGAGCTTTACAATGGGCCAACTGATGTCCACCACGGTATTGAAACCTGGTATTCAGCGTTATAAGCCTTGAAAGTTGTCTATGGGCCACTCGATGGCAGCTACTTTAAAGTCCTTAAGCTCTATGGCACGAGTACTCTTATACATAGCAGTGAATAGAAGAGCTAGGCTGAAGTAAAAAGAAACGTAATACGCTTTTTTGTTTTGAATTTCGCCCATAGCTACACGAGGGCTATCTGCACTAGCTGTCCCTAATTTAACAGTGAAAGACTATAGAGAAGGCAGCTAGTGATTAACACCCACCACCAACTCTTGGCCAATTCTTTTTCCAATGAATTGTGGGATTGACCATCAAATTATAAAGCCTCCACGATAGAAAGGGAAAGCATGTTGGGTGGGATAAGGTTCGAACTCTCGACTCTCGGATTGCGGGTAGAGCACCCTGACCACCTGACCATGCCACGCAGTGCATTTTTTTTTTTTTTTTTTACCTACGGCGTTCTCTTGCACTTGAATTCAGGCGCGGGTTAGTAAAGGTTTGGATTTCAGAGTTGGCGGGCCGGGTTCGAATATGTGCTAAAAGCACATAATGTTCTCCACACATGTAGTATTGTGGGTGCATTATACGAGTGGTAGTCAATTCATTAACGTGGGTTAGTAGGCTGTTCTGGCTTGCTGCCTTTCGTCTGGTCAGTAGTTCAAAATAAGAGAAGAGAACAAATAATCTTTGTAGTTTCGACATAAATACGTATGTGCACTTGGGGTCAAATTGATTCTTATGATATGTAATTACCGCCTGCTCGAGAGTTTTAATGTTAACTTATCCAACCCTTATGACCTGACAGACTTCTTATATTCGGGGGACTCGGTTATATTTTTAAACAAGGTAAAAATATTTATTGTGGTCGTTAGGTGGCTCGTATATGTATGTTTTTCAGTGTTAGTATTTAAATATTCACTATACCACTGGCATATGTCAATAGATGGCGCGATTTGTTTATGGTAATGTATTATGCTAAAACAAATTGGCTTTGATGAACCAAGACCTCCAACCAAGCAACCTTGAATATTATCATTAGTTGAGGTTTTATGGCGGTGGCTGGTTGAGTGATAACAGAAAAATCACCATTAGATTAATACTAGACAGCAAGACAAATGTTGAATGGAAAATGAAACAAGGAACTGTCACTGAAAACAGCTATGATTTTACATGAAACGTACACACACACGAATTCAGTTTGTTTCAATACGTTGTTATTTCCTTGTGTATTAAGTACTGTCTAAATCACAATAAGACAGGTTTAGTTCCTTTTTGAATGAAAATGAGAATTATATACGGTGAACATTTTTTTTTTTTTTTGTAAAATCACTGAAAAGTTAAGCTAATTTTACGTAAGAGTACATAATGCACAATAGCGCCCTTGGGCACGTGTACAGATTTTGTGTGACGTCATCTGATGGTCTCCTTGACATACAGTTTACACAAAAGTAACAGCGTGCCAAAAGGTATTAAGGTATGAAACAACAATTTTTACGTATTTACTGAACATGCTGTGACCAATCTAGATTGTACGTATAGGAATTTATACCTGAGAATAAATCACTACATCATTAAAAACATAAAACAAATGTTTTACAATTGGCATAAATAGTGAGAGGAAGCTTGTAATAAGTTACTTACGTAACAATATTATACCACACTTGTGTAATATCAATCTGTACTGTTAAACAAATGATGTTGTAATAACACTTGGACATTATAATGATGTGATTTGTTTGTTTGTAATAACAGCAGTCATACATGTATCAGTTGTTGGTATACTGTGCATAACGTTGTTTTCTTTCCTGAAATATGCATAACTGACATGAGAAATCTGTTTCTTTAACTTTAAGAATATAATGTCCATTTTTCCTCTGGATGCAGACTTCCGGGACTCCCTGTATTAATTTGTCGTTGAGAGTACTTTTTGCCTTATAATTTTGTACAAAGTTTTATTATATAACTTGGTTTCATTGAATCGAAAATGGTAAACACTCTGTGTGCTAAACATAGCACTCTTCTTGCACGAAATTGTTATGTACCTTGGCATGCCTTGCTGTTAGTTCGATTATTTCCTTGTAACAGTTAGATTAGATAGTTAATATGTCAGTGCGCAAAAAATCTGTAACCAGATATCAGAATGACGTTAAGTTCAGATATTAATTTTCTTCACGAGTGCCTACAAAAAAACAGTAGAAGCTATACCATTTCTAAGGCCCGGCATGGCCAAGCATGTTAAGACGTTCGACTCGTAATGCGAGGGTCAAAGGTTCGAATCCCGGTCGAACCACACATGTTCACCCTCCCAGCCGTGGGGGCGTTATAACATTACGGTCAATCCCACTATTCGTTGGTAAAAGAGTAACCCAAGAGTTGGCGGTGGGTGGTGATGACTAGCTGCCTTCCCTCTAGTCTTACACTGCTAAATTAGGAACGGCTAGCGCAGATAGTCCTCGAGTAGCTTTGCGCGAAATTCAAAAACGAAACAAACAAACAAATGCTTTATTTCCTCTTTGACACACCGCACCAAGTGCGGGCAATAAACGGGTGATCTGAACGTCATCTGCAGTGGTATAGGTAGTGAATCAGATCTCACGCTGGGTGGTATATTTGATCGAAGCGTCTCTCTTTTTTTTTTTATCCTGTGAAGAGAAAGAGAGCACCCACGGCAAATGTTATCTGTTTTACAACAAAATACAGAAGTTTCATTTTGTTTCGACAACCGCTGGTACAAAATACAAAATTTTCCCGTGACATTTTTTTGTGTCTGCTAAGAGCAATTCAGTAAACTTTATGTAACTAGAGTTATAATGTCAACTCTGATCAGTCAGATAGGCATTTAAACCAACATTATCTGTCACGTGTTTCGGATATCACCTAAATCCACACAAATTTTGACAGTCCATTAAATATCAGTGCAAGACTTAATGTGTTCATTTTCGTTAATTATGTTTACAACCGGTGACTTACCACGAAACTCATCCATCTTTGATTACCGCCTCGAAAATCTGGTTGTTTGAAAAAGTAAGGGAATTTACTGAGGTATTTTTGGATAAATCTATTTAGCATTGACAATTAGCCACTTTTGATATGGAACTATATATTGGTGCCATTTGGTAGAAGTATTATGCGAATTTCTTCTTTTGTTTATACTTTTTGAGAGAAAATGAACACGTGCTGTATATTTTGCCCCCATTACCTGTAACTGTCTGAGTTTGCAATCGTGAAACTTTCAAGTCAACACAATCTACTCCAAACTCAGGAACCTAAAAAAATATTAATATTATATAAGCAAGTTTTTTTAGATTTTCAAAGAAAATTAGAATATTCTCAATTGTCTAAATATTCAACTCCTTTGCTACGACAACCCTAAATCAGCTTCGGTGCAAAAGATTAGTTTGAAAGGTCACAATGAGTGTAATTGTCCCTTTTCTATGTGCAATCAAAGTGATTTAACTTACGTTTAGAGTAAATGCATCAGTTAAAGCCCAAAGAAGGTCACAAAAATTTCGAAGTTGCTGATTATCCTTTTGAGTACAGTGAAGTCCATCATTAAGAAATGGGAGGTGCTTCATACCACCCAGTCACTATTCAGATAAAGTCACCCTTCCAAACTAAGCAGTAGAGCAAGCAGGAATGCTGGTTAGGGATGCCACTGTGACTCTTAAAGGTTTACAAGTTCCATGACTGAGATGTGAGTCAGTGTTCATACATCGACAATATCCTAGTCCCTACGTAAAATACTGGCTTAGGCGGTTGAATACTTATCCAATCAGCAATGTTGAATTTATGTTTTTTTCCTTGCGGATTTTGCTGGAATTCAACATCCTTCACACACACGTTACAGTATTAAGTTTAATCATTAGAGATTTGAATAAAAACAAGTTAATTAAAATATTTCTTTACAACACTTGTATTTCATTAAAATATGACATTATTGGTAAAGGTGAATACTTTTGTAAGCTACTGTTTGTACTTCAAAACGATACTCTTAAAACCTGAACGTTTCCCATCCTAATTAAAACTTTTTTCTTGGTAGGTGGCGTTAGTTGTTAAAATGTATATAAAGTAATACTACTAATCACAAAATAAATCTTACGGGAGCTAACAATTCACTAAATCAGTGGTGCACAAACTTTTTTGAATCAGGGGCCACAAACAGACTTCTCGTAATCGTTGGGGGCCACAAAAAAGTGAAGATTAAAATCGTCCCACAATTGTTTCACACAAGATGGACATCACATTTAAGAACACACAAATAACGATTACATCAAAGAGTTTGCACATTATTCTAAGAAATGTTATGATCCGTCAACTATTACAAAGTTAGTGCGATGGATAGTGCTGCATGTCATCTACGAGCTTAGAAATGTCCGGCTTGATGTTTGATGTTGAAAGACGCAAGACTGCTTCAAGATAATCATCAGTCAGCTGATTGTGAGTGTTGTTTTTGTTCAGTTTTATATGCGAGAAAGCCTGTTCGCAGCAGTACGTGCTGCCAAACATGCTGGTGTGGACAAGTGCGTTCTCTTTCAGATTAGCAAATGTATCAGGCAACGTTTTGTAGAAGTCAAGCAAACTGTTTTCTCGGTAAATAGCACGCAGTTCATCAGATGCCTGGAGATCAGAAAGTTCGAGCTGATATTCTGCTGACAAGTCATCCACTGACACACTGAACGGATCAGCAAAAAGTTTCATCAACAATCTGCATTGGTCAAAGTCATGAAACCGTGAGTTGAAGGATTGAATCAAGGTATCTAGCTTCCCAACATAAACTCGCGTGTCAATGTCCTGATTCTTCTGTAGCTGTGACTGAAAAGTGGGAAAGTGCACGAAGTTGCCTGATGCTTCTTGCTGCCGGAACAACTGCAACTTTGTCCTGAAAGCTGAGACGTGATTTGCAAGCTGACAGACAAGCTGATTTTTTGCCTTGCAACTTCAACTTCGGATCATTCAAGTGTTGTGTCATGTCGACCAGAAAGGTCAAATCAGCTTGCCATGCTGGATCAGTCATGGAAATCACTTCTGTGTCTTTGTTCTTGCTTCTGAGGAATTCTATCACCTCATCAATCAACTCCCAGAATCTTCTGAGCATCTTCCCTCGACTCAGCCAGCGTACTTCACAGTGATACACAAGGTCACCATAGTCTGAATTAATTTCTTCAAGAAGACTTCGAAACTGACGGTGATTGAGCCCTCGTGATTTGATGAAATTAATGGTTTTCGTCACTAATGCCATCAGTGCCTGAAAACCAAGTTCTTTACTGCACAGGTTCTGTTGGTGAATAATACAGTGCAACTTCACCAACTGTCTGTTTTGCTTTCCTCGATGCTTCATCAACAGTGCTACCAGCCCGCTACTTTCTCCGGTCATGGCTGGTGCTCCATCAGTTGTCACACTTACTAGTTTCGTGAAATCCAATGAAACATTACTACATAGTCGTACTGTCTCCTAGTATAGAGCAGACCCAGTTGCTGTTAAACTGATGTCAGTCGACTCGTCTGCTGCCAAAGAGAAGTAGACAAAGTTCGCTGCTATATTTGTAAGCTTCACGTCTGCTGAGAGGTGTGAAATTCAAATCCACCGTCTGCAGCTAGCGAACTGCTTTCGGACACAACTTTTCCGATGCAGTAATCATACACTGCTTGACAAAATCACCATCAGTGAACGGTCGGCCAGATTTCGCTATCATCAACGAAATATTGTAACTGATTTCACATGCTGCACCTAAATCTGCTGACTGCTTTGAGAAAACGTTCTGCTGGTGATTCAGCGACCGTCGCAGAGATTCAATTCGAGCTGTTTGTTCATTACCGACAACGTTGTGGAAATTTTATGCTTCGACTCATAATGACACTTTATATTGGATACCTTGCCATTGCTACTTTCGAATGACACAGCAGACAAATTACGTTCTTCTGTTGTTGAACAAAACACTATTGCGCAGTCCAATCATCATGAAACTGCCGGTTTTCGTCGTCAACTTTTCTTTTACGATTAGCTGCCATTTTTATATCAAAATAGGGCTCGTAAGTAAATCTCGAAGAACAATTGGAACGCGTGAGATTTCGCAATTACGGAAATATTACGTCATTGCGCCAATGATTAAATGCCTATACATTAACGAGATTTGCTTATTAAATTTTCTTTATTGCTCAACACAAATATGGAACCATCCAGTATCTAATCTAATGCATATTCTTCTATAGCGCTTAATCTTCGCGCAGGCGCAAACTCTCCATGTTTGACTTTCCCACTGGACATCGCGGGCTACTCGACGACTCGTCGCGGGCCGGACTTTGTGCACCACTGCATTAAATGAAAGTCTGGCCTTCCCCCCCCCCTTCAGTGCCACAGCGGGATATCTCTGGACTTACAACGCTAGAAACCGGTTTTCCAGACCCATGGTGGACAGAGCATAGATGACCCAATGTGTATCTTTGTGCTTAACTACAAATAACAACAATAACTTGTAATATTAAATAAAAGGGTTTAGTTTAGGAGTTTTACATTGTAGAATTTTAAGGTGGCTTAACTATTCATTAAGGTTACATTTAAATATTAATGGGAGCTGCTTTCCAGCAACTGGTTGCCGACAACGAAATGTAGAATGAGTTGAGACGTTGTGAGTTCAAGCACTCAAGTCTCCCAGTAGCACAGCCTTATGTCTGCGGAGTTAGAAAGCTAGAATTCGATACTCATGGTGGGCGGAACACGTATATCTCATCGTTTATTTTTCTATTTAGTTTTGATTAAACAATAAATAAAATAATTTCCATAAGATAAAAAGATTTATGTTTATTTTGTACTGTAGCAACATGAGTCAATATATTATAAGGTTTGGCTTGAAAATTTTCCATTTATCCAATCAACCCACGTGCGAAGATAAATGAGATTCGATTCCCCTCGGTGGACACAGCAGATAGCCTGATGTTACTGGCTTTGCTATAAAAAACACATACTCAAGGAAAACTAAATTAACACGATGTAGATTGGTCTGATTTGTTTAGAATTTCGCACAAAGCTACCCGTTCAGTAGTGGTATACAAGAGGGAAGGCAGGTATGCAATATCACCCATTGCTATCCTTTGGGCTACTCTTTTACCAACTAATAGTGTTATTTAGCGTCACATTATAACGCCTCCACGACTGTAAAGGCGAGCACATATGGCGACAGTAGTTAGAACTGACGACCCACAGATTACGAGTCGAGCGCCCTAATCACCAGGTCATAAAATCAATATAATCTTATTAAAAATTAGGAAAAATATCAGAACGATAACTTTTTAGATGCTTTATTCTTCCTTGTTCAAAATATTTTGCCCCTAGTGGCCCAGCAGTGCGGCTGCAGACTTACAACGCTAGTAACCGGGTTTCAGTACCCGCGCTAGGCAGAGCACAGATGGCCCACTGTGTAAGTTTATGCTTAACTACGAACAGGCAAAAAGTTTGTTTTCTTTCAAGCATGTACGTCATCAAGATAAAAATGAAAACAAAATTTAAATTCGAGATTATTAAATATTTAAAGATATTTTATTATATTAACACAGGGAATAAGTTTGCACAATGTTAGTGATTCAAGTAAAACGTTTAAGTTTTTACGTTTCTTAAGGACATAACAAATTAATTAAAGCGATCCAGGTTGATAATAATTGAAAGATCGTCAAAAATAAAACTATATAGATACGTTAAGTTAGGAGATCTTGGAAAATTCATTTTCAGTGTGTTTTTCTTATGTAAGAGCCTCATCGAAGTATTTGCTGTGTCCAACCGAGGGGAATCGAACTATGATTCTAGAGCTGTAAATCCGAAGAAAGGCCCGCCATGTCCAGATGGTTAAAGCACTCAACTCGTAATTCGTAAAAGAGTAGCCCAAGAGTTGGCGGTGATGACTAGCTGCCTTCCCTCTAGTCTTACACTGCTAAATTAGGGACGGCTAGCACAGATAGCCCTCGAGTAGCTTTGTGCGAAATTTAAAAAAAAGAAAGTATTTTTTTACTATTAGCGCTCCCGGAGTCACAGTGGTGAAACGGTGGTTGAAATAAAAAATATTATATGGAAACTAAAATCATTTTTGTTCCGACTTTACTGATAAAACTCAACACAACAATTTATTTAGTATCGATCGTCAACACTTATATAACGAAACAAATAAAAGGAACTTGCAATGGCTCTTAGCAATATTTTGATTGTACCAATAGTGTTAGTGAACTTTTTACTCTGCTATCAGGCTCATGTGGAGGCACATTGTGAAGAAACCCCGTCACCGAGTTACAAGACAAGCCAGTGCACATTCTGTCAGGAATCCTGTGTTAATCCAGAATCTCTCTTACTTCACGTTCAACAAAACCACCCCTCCGAGTCTGGAGGAAAGCACCTAGCTTCCAAAGACTTTGCCTCTTGCGTACAAGATTTGGTGCACAATGAAAAGGTAAACACCGAAACATTGTCGTTTATGTATTACATTTGAGCTGTTTTTTTGAAAAGTGTTTTTTTTTTCATGTGAAATTAGAACGTTACCAATATTTCTTACTACTTTTATTAAAATATAAAATACCGAGAATGCTGTCACACAGAGCATAATGATACTAGTTAGATCTAACGCCCTGTTTTAAAGAGTTTAGGTCCCAGGTCTGTGTTTATTTCTAAACAGCTTTTATTTTTATGATTAACAAATAAAATTTATTCTAAAATTGCTACAAGAACTCACGACAGACATAAAACAGAGACACTAAACTTGAAGCAGCTTTAATATCAGACAATTATCTAACAAGCTGTGAAAAATTCTGATATTTCATTGGAACTTTAGGCAGAGTAGAGACAGTAAGTTTGAAAAAGATCTCAGAATAAAATTCGAAACATCGTTTCCTGATTATTCAACAGGCAGTTGGAGTCCATTACTTGCGACCTTGCAAACTGTGATGTCTTAACAGAAGCTAGAAATCTACATAAACAGACAACCATCTAACAAACTGTGAAGTCTTAACGGATGTTAGAAATCGACATTGTTATGGTGTCAAAATAATATTATGCAGCTAAGAACGTGTTTTTATGTGAATTTTGGTTGCCAAGTTATGGTCGAAAAGGCCCAAGGTTCAACTTGCAAGATGACGCAGAATACTTTACGCCATTTCATTTGTAGGGTTGTTTATTATAATTGCAACACTCAATCCATTATTCAATTGAGTTTTGCTCTACAGGTGACAGGTGCTGCCGACTGGTTGTCCACTCTTTCGTCAGCAGTTATAATTTAGCTTATTATGTCACGAAAAGTGGCATTCAAATTAAAAACACCAAAATAACTTATGCCAGTAAGCTGTGCGAAGAGACCAAACATTGAATCGCGTATAAAATTATTTAAGTAAGATGATTTGAAAATATGTTCTCAAAAAATTGCTTAGTAATAGAAGCTATCAAAATTTCAATGTTTAAAATACCCAAGTTTTTATGACCATCTTCTAATATTTACAAGTAAGCACTTAAAATAATCATCGCACTTGAAAGCTTGTTTAAAAGTGCTGAATTTTTAACATCATATTTTTCCAGATTCCTGATGATGTTGAGATGGAGAGTGCTAATAGTAGTGTTGAAGTTAAAATAGAGCACAACCATTTTCCACGTGGCTTCTGCACGATAAACGGATTATCGTCATCAGACGTTGCACAGTTACATGTGCAAACAGTGCATTTATCAACAGCAGGTAAAGATGTGGGACAGATTCTGCTGAATTCCCCATCGCTTTTTAACTTTTCACCTTTGCAGCAACGTGAGATATGTAACAGCAACGGCAGTTTCACCTGCGAGTACTGTAACACAAAGTTTGATAGTGTCCAAGGTCTACAGAAGCACACACTTTCCGTTCACAATCTTACAGATGTAGTCGATGACGGGGAAGAAAGTCTTTATTGCTCACAGTGTAATGTGACCTTCTTAAATATCAGCTCTCTTTCGGAACACTTGAAGTCCATCCACGAAGGAAGAAACAGAAGTCCGAAGAGTCAACAAGGTCCACCTGGAACTCAAGTTAGCTCTTCAGACTCTTCTTCAGGTGTTGCCACCGAAACCAGTGATACATCATCCATAAAGTCAAAATTACGTGCATCGAAAGAACCTTTAGTGAACCGAACTATTCAACAGTTCTTACAGGGTGGTCCTTTACTCTGTAGTCAATGTAGTGCCGGATTCCCGGATTTCGAATCCTTTCGAACTCATCTAAAAATGCACTTAGAACAGGTGATTCCAAAATATACCTGTCAGGAGTGTGAGGTCAAGTTTACCACTGAGGACCAACTTGATGAACACGTGATGTCTCATTTCTTATCAACCACCACCGAGTACAGCTGTCAGCAGTGTTGTTATAAACTTTTCTCCAAACCAGATGAACTGCAGAGACACCTCATAGATGTTCACTCCCATCTTCTCTACAAGTGTTCCTTTTGTAAAGAAATATTTAATTCTAAGGCAAGTATCCAAGCTCACTTTACCGTACAGCATAGTAATGAATACCACCTGTTCGAGTGTACACGCTGTAGAGTTACTTTTCGCACTGAAGTCGAGTTCCAGGTACACGTGAAAGTTATGCATATGTTGAAGACTCATCCTTTTCGCTGCTTACTCTGTGACCAGCGTTTTCTCACAGAATTCCAGCTCCAATATCATCTAAACACTCACGTAAAGCAGTTTGTCTGTACATTTTGTGAAGAGGCCTTTCATGTCGAATTTTTACTGGACAAGCACATTCAGGCTTGTCACAGTGACTATCCTACCATCTCTACCAGTGACGTTCAGAATCTTAGCCTTAAGCCACTGGACCTTAAAGATCAGACGGTGGTGCCCTCTTTAGAGTGTAGGAAAGAGTTAAGGTGCGAAATATGTGACAGATGTTTTTCTTCGGAAAGTCACTTAATCTTGCATCGTCGACAAGCTCACAACATTCGAACAACTGGCTCTCAAAAACCAGGTCAAGCAACTTTAAGTTTATTTTGCGCCTATTGCAACGAGTCCTGTAAATCTCGTTCAGATTTAGAAAACCACATGAAGGCGCATACAATCAGCCCTTCCAAACATAAATGCAACATCTGTGATGAAGTATGTCCCAATACGGTAACACTTGCTCAACACAAGCTTAACCACTGTAAGGTCCTGACCGCAAGCACGTGTGTGACTTGCAAGAAATCTGTACAGAATAAAGAAGAATTTTACCGCCACGTCCATCAGCACGTGAGCAACGGTGTCCCCGTGCACTGTATTATTTGTCAACAGACTCTGATGTCAGACGTGGAAATTGAGGTGCATGCCAAGTTTCATTTGAAGAACTGTGAACGTCTTTACCACTGCTGCGTCTGTGCGAAGCGGTATGAGACGGATGACCTCATTATCACCGGGAAACAAGACAACGGTCACATCTACATGTGTAAAGATTGTTTTCACACGAGGAGCGACGATATGCGTTGTCCAGATTGTCAAGTAAAGTTCGAAACCCTCGCTGCACGAGAAAAACACAGGCTAACACACAAGAAGACATACCAGTGCATTAAATGTCAAATGTCTTTCAAAAGCGAGGCAGAAATCCAGGATCACGTTACCTCGCACGTGGCTCAAGAAGGTACCAAACACGAGTGTAAGTTGTGTGAAACAGTGTTCGAGTCCCCAGCTAAACTCCAGCGTCACTTGATTACGCACACGTTTGAGGGCTGTAGCTATTATACGTGTTACATGTGTAGCGCAGTGTTTACTTCCCCGCACTTAATACAGCAACACATGTTACAACACGGACTGAGTTCTCGTCCTTACGACTGTGCTTATTGTCACCAGAGATTTTTCTTTCGTGCCGAATTAGAAAATCATTCCCATACGCACAAGGAAAGCAGTGCTGGTGAAGAACAGGCCAACTGTGAAGAGCGTAAAAAAATGTTTAACCACGTGGTTACCCTTAACCACCATCGCAAGATCCACGAACAAAAGAGTGGCGTATTACAATGTCCATTGTGCTCAGAAATCTTTCAAAGTTATGTTGCAGCACAGCGGCACTATGTTCGATACCATGATGACACAGAGCTTGAAGATGGAAATAAATCCTTTCCTTGCATAGAGTGTGGAAAAGTTTTTCCACATCTCAGCAACCTCCAGAGTCACATAAAGATCCACACCCAAGGATTTGCTCTCTCTCGAAATCTGAATGTTCATACACGCTCACACAGTGGGGAGAAACCTTATGAATGTCCTTTCTGTAAAAAACACTTTGCTCGAAAGGAAAATTGGAAGGCACATTTAAAGTGTCACGCTGGTCTCAAACCTTTCATGTGTCCCCACTGTGGAAAAACGTTCTCTCGCAAGTGTTACTTGAAGGTGCACACGTGCATTCACATCACTTCCACCACCTACCCTTGTGAATTTTGTAGTGAAACTTTCAGTTCACTCAAGCAGCAGAAGCGACATCTCGTGAGTAATCACAATAAACATTATGACCATGTCTGCTGTGTGTGTGGAGATGTTTTTAAACATTTAAGAAACTTTCAGAGCCACATGCAAAAGCATCACGAAGTGACGGCAACAAACACCGAAAAGACAGTTCCAGAAGGTTCGTCTGATTCTTCTCCTGGCCAAAGTTCAACATCAGGAGATAAGAAAGACTCTGAAGGGAGGGAGACTAGTAACGTGGTGGAAGGTGGTGACACGAACAAATCTCCAGGCCGAAAAGTTGATAGAAATAATTCTCTGTCATCAGAGGTGGTAACATAATCAAAAGATGTGAAAGTCGTATGAAAGTTAACTTGCCACGAAAGTGACCTTCAGTTAAGAGAAAAACACCACCACCAAAAATCTTCTTTGTTCACTACTGAGTATTGTTTTGTTTGGAAAGTAATTTTTAAATTAGTGTAAATAATCACAGAGTTTGGATATTTATTTAAAGAATACTGGCCTTTGTACAATTGTGTTTTGGATCGAATTTCTATATTTTCGGATATTTATCCCAGTAATCCTCGGGATAATTTACTGAACGCCTCAACAAAGTTAACTAGCACGTGAGTAATGCGTTTGATATACTTTTATCACTAGAGCTCAGTATCAATTAGTTGTTACAGTATTTCCTTTGTTACTGATTGAAACGTCATTGGATCATCATGTCTAACAGTATGGGATTTGTTCTTCTGGAATTAAAAGACATTATGTTTAAATACACGATTTATTGTTTACAGTAAGTTAAATATTGTTACTTGTCTGAATGGATTGTATTCTGACACAGGCTTGTTATTAAAATACGTGACAATTCTGTAGACTTACCTAAAGAGTTGAAACAATTTGTTTTTAAGCCTAAAACCAACCCTTCATTCGTTGCTCTTTTACTCGTTATAAACGGTTACATTCGTAAATCTTTAATGTTGCTGTTAAGTTTATTGGTCTCATTAATATAATATTATTTAACTAACTAAAGCAATATTTATCTATATTTTTTAATTTTAAGTTACGTCTAGGGATAATGAAGCATTAGAAGTGGCATATTAACTGTGACAAGTCAGACCACACTAGAAGGGCGAAACATGGATTCTTTAACGAGATCATTCAGATGCACGTAGTAACAGCACGAAAATTATCCACACAAATAGTGTCGTTACTGCCAATTGTTACTGCGTAATTATGAAAGATACTGTCAATGTATTTATGTTGGACGTTTCCTATACAATGTTTGGGCTGTTATTTACTTGGTTTCTTACTGATTTTTATTAAAACAAATAATATTTGAAGGAGAGAGTTCAATGCTGTTAAACCCATGAATACACTGAATATGAGCAAAGACAGACAATGACGTCACAGTTAGCTTACAGTGGTGTCACCTATTGGATTGTTTCCAAATCTTTTAAATTTTACGTCCTTTTTTTTTTTTTTTTTTGAGGGGCAAAACCAGAATTCTTTGTGCCTGTGATCAAAATACAGTTTATATTTAAATAGTTGGATTAAAACGTAACGTCTGATTGTCTTTTGATAGTCTTGGCTACACTTAAAATATGTAATTTAACATTTTGTTTGGTCTATAACTTTATTATTATTATTATAAAAAATAAGCGAGAAAGGTTTTCGTTACACAACTTCTAAAGAAAAACGAAAATCGATCTACTCCGTACGATAAACAGTAGAAAGGTAGATGATATTTAAAGCTGCTTCTCCGATTAAAGTTAAGACTTTCATTATATTGTAGAAGACTTTTGTAAGGCCCTTTTAACTGTTTCCATGGTGATTTTCATACACCTATAAAACTATGACTCCCTCGAGAGTATTCTTTAGCTTTCCCTTATGATCGTTTCGAAGGTCTCCACCCAGTTTCTGCTCATATGATCTTACAACGTTCACTGTTGGAAGCAGAAAAAGACATAAAAATATTATAGTATTTCTTTTTTTTTACTATAAATATTTAACATTTTGAAAAGCTAAAAATATTCTATACAAGTCCTAAAATATCATATTTAGGCCTCAGTGTTACAGAAGCTGGATATTGTTTTTGATAACTTAGAGTAACTAGATGCAAAAAGTTACTTTAACAGGATGGAAATTGTGTATTGATGCAACAAAGATAAAGCTATGTAAGTGTATATAAACATCTTATGTAGTGCATAATATGTAATACATGCTTTCTAGACTGAGCAGTTAATAAAATTGTTAAATGTTATATATATAAATATACAAGACAAAAATAAATTATTTGCTAAAATTTTATTCTTTCTACGTTGAAACTTATAAGAATTATTGTTGTAAGTGGCAATTTTGTTATATAATCATTTATGGTGCACTTTTTCGGGTTATTATTTTTTTTTTTTTAGGATCACCAGGGGAGCTCGATTCTCTTGTACACAACTTGTAACACAGCCACGAGATTTGTACAGTAATGATATGTACATATAAATCTGTATAAAATGATTGTAAATATACATTAAAGAAGAAATCACGTTACTGCATACTCAATGCAGCAAAATGCATTATTACGTCTCCTTCATAGGGAGAGAGGCATATTGGGTTAGGTTTGTTAAGTTTCGTGAAAAGCTGCTCGAGGTCTCTATGCGCTAACCGCCCCTAATTTTGAGCTCTCTCACAGCCCAGCACTATGTGTGCGGATTTATACTTCTAATACTTGTACTTCTAATAATCTGGGTTTGCTACAGTGTAGATATTATATTGAGTAATTTTGTGCTTAAATACAAAAAGAAAGAAAGAAATGAAATCCTAATTTTGAAGTGAAAGACTAAAGGGAAAATAGCTGGTTAAAGCCATCCATCGGCAACTCTTATGCTACTTTTCACTAACTAACAATGAGATTAATCGTACCATTATAACACTCACCTCCCACTGCTGAAATGGTAAGCATAGCCGGCAGTGAGATTCGATTACGAAACTCGCAGACTCCAGTCGTAATTGATTTGGTTTGATTTCGCGCAAGGGTACACGAGGGCTATCTGCGCTAGCCGTTTCTACTTTGACAGTGAAAGGCTAGAGAGAAGGCAGCTAGTCATCATCACCCACCTCCAACGTTTGGGGTACTTTTTTACCAACGATTAGTGGGATCGACCATCACTTTATAACGCTATCACGTTAAACATCTTTGATGGAATAGGTGTTCGAATCCGCGACTCTTAGGTTGTGAGTCAAGCACTCAAACCACCTGACATTGTCGGGCGTTGCAGTAGTGAGTGTTGTATAACTACACACTAACATTCAAACCGCGTTGAGTGCTAGTATATCATTTAAATGTTCACTTCTGACAACTGTCTTCCCATAAATGGTCGTAAACAGTGATTGTGTAGATTGATTCACGATAAGACGGTTCATGTACCAGGCACTCTGATGCTTTCAAATGTGTTATTCAAGAGTAAAAACAAAAAAGCATTTGTTTTTGCCTCAACGAATGAGAAAATCTTTATCAAAAAATTATCAGCCTAATATTTTCGGTACCATATTTACCATCTTCAATACTGTTGAATACTGTGTTACCGCAACTAGTGGACCAACATGGTCACAGGTTCGATTGTTTATTTGTTTTGTTTTGAATTTTCGTGCGAAGCTACACGATTGCTAGTTGTTAGTTGTCTCTAACTCAGCAGTTCAAAACTAGAGGGAAACATCACCACCCATCGTGAGATTGACCGTCATATTATAACGCTCACATCGCTGAAAGGGCGAGCAAAAACCGACGTGGCTAGGCGGTTATGGCCCTCGATTCGCAATCTGAGGGTCGTAGGTTCGAATCCCCGTCACACCACATATGCCTGCCCTTTCAGCAGTGGGGGCATTATGATGTGACAGTCAATCTCACTGTTCGTTGATAGAGTAGTCCAAGATAATGTTATTAAAACATGTTTAGCTAGTTTCGGTTTGGTTTGTTTGAAATTTCGTGCAAACCAAATTGGGCCCGGCATGGCCAAGAGTGTTGAGGCGTGCGACTTGTAATTTGAGGGTCGCGAGTTCGCATCCCCGTCGCGCCAAACATGCTCGCCCTTTCAGCCGTGGGGGCGTTATAATGTGGCGGTTAATCCCACTATTCGTTGGTAAAAGAGTTGGCGGTGGGTGGTGATGACTAGCTGTTTTACCTCTAGTCTTACACTGTTAAATTAGGGACGGCTAGCACAGATAGCCCTTGAGTAGCTTTGTGCGAAATTCAAAATAAACAAAATAAACCAAACCGAAACTAGCTGAAAATGTTATAATAACATTATCTTTTGTTGTGCCAAATGCAAACAAACAAACTCCATTTTTGTTTATTACTAATAATATTGGCGTATAATTGAAAAGATGGATCATTTTCAATGTCACTTGAATGTTAGCACGTAATTATATACCATTAATGACTCTATCTATATATACTTTTTGTATATTTTTATACATGTGCTTGCGTTTATGGATTGCATTTTAACAGTACTTCCATGGGCCAGGCACCCACAATTTTAACAATACTTCCATGGCACCCAGAATTTTGCAAAATCTAGTTTTTACAAGTCATTCCGAATCGTTTGTTTAATAGCAAACAATTTGGATCGGTATGATTAGGTGGTTGTGGCGCTCGACTCGCCATCTGATAGTCACGGGTTCGAATCCCCGTCACACCAAATATGCTCACCCTTTCAGCCCTGGGGGTATTATAATGTTTAAATAAATTCTACTGTTCTAATAGGTCAGTATTTTTTTCATTTTCCCATAACGCTGCTTCGTAAATGTATTGAAGGGAACTTCAGCTCATTAGTTACATTACTGTAACGCTTTTCCATTATTGAGACATACTAACACTGGCTAATAAGCGTGCTTTTTTTTTTTTTTTTTAGAAGATGAAGATGTTTTTCTGTAATAGTAATAGTAACCATTGCTTGTGATTTATGTGCTCAGCAGGACCCATGGTGTGAGGGGAGAGGTACAGGGTCTTTGTTTTTGATACTTGAGAGAGCTACCTTTTCGTTTTTATTTATATTTTCCCAAGAAAGCTGCATAAATTAACTTCTTGGTCATAAAACGTATTCTTGTCTCTTTCTCACGTGTAAAACCCAGCTGTTCAATGAATTCGATGTAACGTAAGAGACGACGCGCATCATCTCCAGGCTGCTATGTTCCATCCGTAGGTGTGGTTTAAGTTTTTTTCTTATTTCACGTGAAATAATTTTAAAAAAAATGACAGCGTGTAAACAAAACTGTTACATAATTCCAGAAATTTTACATAATATTAAACGTTTTTTAGGTATCATATTAATTGCGTCGTATTCGTGTTACTACAAACTGGATTTCAAAAAATACGTTCCAAATATGTCATGGTTAAGTTAGATCATTAGTGACAGACCATTTCGTCAATGCATATGTTTAGATTTTGTTTTTGAAAGCTACACGAGGGCTATCTACGCTAGCCGTCCCTAATTTAACAGTGTAAGACTAGAGGGAAAGCAGGTAGCCATCACCACTCACTGCCAACTCTTGGGCTTTTCTTTTATTTCCAACGAATAGTGGGATTGACCGCATATAATAACGCCCCCATGGCTAAAAGAGCGATCATATGTGGTGTGACGGGGATTCGAACCCGCAAATTATAAGTCCAGTGCCTTAACCACCTGGCTATGCCGGGCCGTATAGTTTTAGTTCAGAAGAAAAACAAACATATCTTGTGTAACATTTATATAAATTTCTAGAACCTGGCATGGCCCAGTGGTTAAGGCACTCAACTCGTAATCGAAGGGTCACGGGTTCGAGTCCCCGTCACACCAAACATGTTCACCCTCTCAGCCGTGGGGGCGTTATAATCCTACGGTCAAACCCACTGTTCGTTGGTAAAAGAGTAACCAACAGTTGGCGGTGGGTGGTGAGAACTATCTGCATTCCCTCTAGTCTTACACTGCTGAATTAGTGACGGCTATCGGATATAGCCCTCGTGTATCTTTGCGCGAATTTAAAAAAACAACAAACAAACTAATGATGATGTGCAGATACCTGTTTTGTAACAAAAATAAATGTCTCAAATCTGAAGTTTTGACCACTTGTCACGGAAAAAATAAAGATATTTAAATTCTTTACCAATTTTCGAATCATCACAATCCAGATATAAAGTTATTTTAACAACATTCGTCACTCACTGTTAATAATTTCTTTAGAATAATCGCGCACAAACGGTCACAAATATTTTCCACTCTTCAGAACCTAGCAGCCAAGCCTTCTTTTAACTTTTATTTTTATTCTCATTAAAATCTAAATGCTCATGGAATATTCCAAGAGAAAAAATAGGACCAGGGGTATTTTTTAGTATATATAATTTGTTTGTTTTCTCTGCCAGTCGTTGACATAAGTTTAATTTTTTTTTTTCACTCTTTCATACTATTTATGAGACTTCTCTTAATGTATTGATTGCATTCCACAGTAATTTATTGTTGTTTTCTGGCATGCAGTTGGAACGATGCAAAGTGTACGTCTTAAGCCATCATGTGTAACCAGTATATCTAAAATTTCAACGTACTTATTATAATCATCACACGAGGCAGGAAAAATCTAGTCGTTTTGCAATTACTTTGCCATTAAAAACATTCTCTGAGTAACGTCTTGGGTTGTGAATACCATACAATTTCTAATGATAAAGGGAAAATCGAAACCTGCTCGATAAACTGCGGGAGCACACTTTTAATGTAGCAAAAATTAAATAATTTACTGAACTGTAAAGGGAAGATTTTATTTCTGTTTCGTTTGCAATTAATGACGGATCCCGGTGTGAATAGTAATGTTGTTTATATGTTCGAGAAAAGATGAAAGCACGTCCACAGTAACTGTTCATTGTTCAGTGGCTTCGATTTCTGAAATACGCTTTGAAATTTTACGACGCTCCCCGTGGTACCGAAGGATGTCATTTTTCTCGTGCATATTCTAGCTACCCATAAGTTATTTCAATGATAACTTTAAAAGAAATCTCCTCGGACTTTACCTCCACGTACACTTTTCCTGAAGGCTAAAACGAAATTCTCTTAGGGGAGTTGAGCCACTTTCTCTGTTTCCTCTTTTTCCTGAAAATACGCAGTGAAATGATGAAAAATAAGGAGAAAAATATGGCAAGAGCCCGAGGTTTAATGAGCTTGGAACCCCTCGAGACACGAGACCTGATCCGAACGCACGCGGAGGCATTAGTTTGCATGAATTAGTCTCTCTCCAAAGTTCAATTTTATATAAAGACGAGCAAAACACAAAATGAGCTGTGAGCAGCGTGGGAATTGTAGATGGAGGATTAGACTATGTAATATCGAAACGAAAGCAGTGAATACTAATGAATACTACCACATAGGGAAAAAAGAAGACAGGATATTTATGAATATGAGACATATCATCCCACTTTTCTGAAGTTCGACATTAAAGTATTTTATAAGTTTGTTTTTCTTATTATTATTAATATCATTTTTTTTTCTTTCTTTCTGATTTTACGTTTTCTGTAACATCATTGAGTTGGATTTCGATTAGTTAGATAAAGCTTTTGGGTTGAGTGTATATCTTTCAGACAAGGAGTTTTCACCCTGGAGAATAGAGATTCGTTAACGCTGCTGCTCTTGAGTCTACAGACTTACATTTTAGAATAGTTGTACGTTTTTTTTTTTTTCTTGTTGACGTTGAAAGTTTTCTTGAAATTTGAATCCAAGGAGAGATTTATTATAGAAACCAGTCAAGTATTAGGTAAGAGGTATTTAAGTGCACGAGTTTATGGGTGTGTGTGTTGCATTTAAGAGTATAGGCTATTTCAAAAGAAATCTGTAATAAGTTGAAATGTTCTGTAAAGGGTTGTTGTTGTTGTTTTGGAATTTCACACAAAGCTACTCGAGGGCTATCTGTCCTAGCCGTCCCTAATTTAGTAGTGTAAGACTAGAGGGAAGGCAGCTAGTCATCACCACCCACCGCCAACTCTTGGGCTACTCTTTTACCAACGAATAGTGGGATTGACCGTCACATTATACACCCCCACGGTTGGGAGTGCGAGCATGTTTGGCGCGACGGGGATGCGAACCCGGGACCCTCAGATTACGAGTCGCACGCCTTACGCGCTTGGCCATGCCAGGCCGTTTGTAAAAGGGAATAACTCTTTATTCTGAAGATGGAACCTGTTTTTCTTGTATTGTTATTTTGTTGCTAAATGTGTATAGGCACGAATGTGTATATATGTGGGTGTACTCTGCACGAGAATAGCTTAGAATTATGGATAGGTATTTTTTTTTCCCAGGCCCCCGTGGCACAGCGGTATGTCTGCGGACTTACAACAATAGTTGTAATTCGGGTTTCGATACCCATGGTTGGCAGAGCGCAGACAGCCCATTGTGTTGTTTTGTGCTTATTTACAAACAAATAATTTTTTTCTAGCAGTAGAAACAGGTGATGCAAGGGCATGTTTACGAGGGTATTGGGTAGGGTGGGCAGTATCCCACTGAAAAGTTCTAACCCTCCTCCAGAGTCCCGGCATGCTTAGGGCGCTCGACTCACATTCCGATGGTCGCGGGTTCGAATCCCCGTCCCTAATTTAGCAGTGTAAGATTAGAGGGAAGGCAGCTAGTTATCACCACCCACCGCCAACTCTTGGGCTACTCTTTTACCAACGAATGGTGGGATTGACCGTCACATTATAACTTCCCCACGGCTGACAGGGCGAGCATGTTTGGCGCGACGGGGATGCGAACCCGGGACTCTCAGATTACGAGACGCACGCCTTAACACGCTTGGCCATGCCGGGCCACTTTGATTAATAATATAACGCTTTGGAACAGCATGGAAACTATTGGTCCATCACGACTTCTTCATCCTATGAACTAAACTAAAACTATAAATAAATACATTTCTATAAATTTTAACTCCAGTCCTTAGCATTCATATTCTTATCAAGCTTTTCCTTAAACTTGCTTAAAATTAATGAAAGCAACCTTCTGTTAAAAAAATAAAACTATCTTATCTTAAGATGACTCTTATTCTGCCGAAATTTATATTCATGTCACTTAATCTTACTACTCTCATTGTCAAATATGAAAAACCTTGATGCATCAACACTGTCAGTTATTCTGTTCGTTTCATCAGGAAGTTATAATTAGATCTACTTTCTCTTGGGGTCAGCGACTACGATTATTTCCACCTGTAATGTTTGGTATGTACTTTCTGAATGAAGTATCTCGTATATTGACCATGGTAACCTAACGCATACGAAGATAAGCTGTTTTACATTTGTTCCAAGATTTGAATTATTCTTCAATCTTTTACTATTTCCTATATTCCGTATGAACAAAAGTGGGCAAATCAAGTTAGTGTGCTGGGATGTGGGGGAAGGTCCAAGGTCTGAGCTACGACTTGCGACTGCACATGATGTGTACTTTCAGCTGTGTGTGGAGAGTTATAGTTGTGACAGTTAAATGTTCTATTGGGTTAAGAATAATCGCATAGGCGGCAGGTGTTGTTGACTGATTGCCAACCATTGTTCGACAGTTTTAAATTTGGGAGAGCTCTGCTTGGACTTCAAACTCTCTGAATGTCACACGAGGTAACTCTAACCTGTTCAGTGCCGAAGACGAGATAACTCGTCCAAGCCGATCGGTGACACAGTGCCACGGTCGAGTTAATTTATTTTCAACAATACCTAATGTCAACGCTAGATGTCAGCACCATACATGCATTTGACCTACTTACAAATTGTTTCACTTTCGATCCAAAATGGCGTCACGAAAAAAGTTACAAAATGAAGAAGCATTAGAGTTGTATTGTAGCAGCTGAAATACTTGGCAGTCAACAGGTTAATTACGAAGAAAATTGTGCTATAACTTCAAGAATCTTGATAGCATGATGAAAACAATCAAGCAAAAAACATGATAAAATAAAATTATTTACAATAACCGTAAAATTTTGGAACATAAATGATGCAACACAAAATGACTAGTTTGCTGGCTGGGTAGGGGTTGTGAATGATAGTAAACTTAATTTAAATAAAAACAATAAGAGTAAATGAAACACCAATACTAAAATAAAATAAATAATATGTAATTAATTGCTATCTTTAAAGTAGTGACTTGTAAATGACTTCAATAAAAATAATTATTATTGCAGTTATCGTGTTTTATCTGGTTCATACCATAACGGTTGCTCTTCATGAAGAGTGGTGATATATAAAACTCGTCGGAGGGTTTTAGTTAGCTGTGTCATATTTCCGCCTTTATGGAAGAACCGCGGTATTGAGTAAAAGGCCTTTTCTAAGACTAGATATAAAAGACAGAGTGTGGTCAGTTTCACTAGAAACGAACATCTTACTTTAAATTATGTGACACTCAAGTTTCTGACCAGAAAACCCATAACTAATTCGTAAAAAAAAACAACATAATGGTAAAGTCATAAACAAAGCAAGTATTAAAGTAATCTACCGTACACTGCTCAAAAACAATGAACTAATAATTAGAACTTTCTAAATTATAATCATGACAAGGTACCACCCCTCTTGTTAAATATTTTTAATGGAATCCCTAAGCTCATTGTCATGCAAAACAAATGTGAAGTGATCAGTAATGACATTCAAATTTCTACATTTGTTGCCCAACTCCATAAAAGCACGTCTCATAACGCAAGCTTTGCTGCCCAATAAACGATAAAAAAAGGTGTTACTAGTATCATCTAGCGACAAGTGATTACAATAAGGCACTACTATGTAATAAAATAAATAACATTACTCCATTGAGCAACAAATGAGATTATTTACAGAAATCCTGAACCACAAATTAAATATATATATATTTAAATTATATAAGGATCTTATCTCGTACGTGCGAGATAGCAAGTCGTGTGTTTAAGTGTACAAACTGTACAATAAATGTTTCTAATTTTATGGATTACTTTATAAATAACAGTTATTTGGCGTGCTCTCATTTTATAAATTAGTTAATGGGTTTGTTTCATTATTACAATTTACATCAGTTTCGTATAAAAATACTTGATCCTAAATTTAAAGGGTCGTTCTGAACATCTAGAAATCACAGTGGTGTTACTGTAACTCAGGTATCACATGTCCATAACAACATTGTAGTTTGTATTAAAATAGACTTCTAGTAAAATAGAACTTAAAGTTTATTCGAACTACGTGAACAGAAGTTCGTGTATTAAATCATCATCTCCAGTAGTGATTGAAACATTATCTCGTTAATTCAACTCTCAGATTAACTATATCACTTTTAGGGGAAATCTGAACTCGCTCAGCCCGGCATGACCAGATGGTTAAAGCACACAACTCGTAATCTGAGGGTCGCGGATTCGAATCCCCGTCACACCAAACATGCTCGCCCTTTCAGCCGTGGGTACGTTATAATGTGATAGTCAATCCTACTATTCGTTGGTAAAAGATTAGCCCAAGAGTTGGCGGTGGGTGGTGAAGAATAGCTGCCTTCCCTCTAGTCTTACACTGCTAAATTAGGGACGGCTAGCTCAGATAGCCCTCGAGTAGCTTTGCGCGAAATTCAAAACAAGCAAAGAAACAATAATAACTATATAGTAAAGATACTTACATTTCCAAAATAAACAAATAAACAGCATTACAAACACGCTCATAAGTTACATTTTAAAAGTTCCTATACTACAATATCTAAGAACCTTTCTTCCGTAATATCATAAAATAAATATACGAATAATATTTTAACAGTGAATCTTATAATTTTGCACAAATGATTATGCCTCTTGGTGGCGCAACTGTAAGCCTGAAGGTTTATAACACTAAAAATCGGAATTCGGTACCCGCAGTGTGTAAAAGCGAAAATTACCCTTTGTACAGCTAAGTTCTGAGTAACAACCTAATTACCACAACAATTCAAGAAATACACAACAATGATTATACTCTCTGACAAGTCAAAATGTTTGATCATTCATATATATTTGGCTCGGTATGGCCAGTTGGTTAAAGGTGAATGAATTTTACAGAAAAAAGAAAACTTTACAGTCAAAAGAACTACTCACAATGATTAATTTTGCAGGTTAACATTTTTTATAAAAAATATGTGTTAATAAATGAAACATAGAACTTGGTGCAGAAAGAGCCCTTTCCGAGCGGCAATCCGAACGTTTTAGTTTTTACGTTTGCCGCTAGGAAAAGTACTGTGACATAATAGTTGCCAAACAGACTACCAACGCCAGCACGTTGAATGTAAATAAACATGGCCAGTGCATACGGAGAAACAGAGGCGGAGTCTGTTTTGACTTTGTGTTCTGAACAGTGTTGAGTAGCGCCATATCAATTCAAACCTACTCTGAACCAACCTAGAACAGTTACTTTTGACACAGATCTGACAAGTTCTAGTGATGAGGATAGTTCCACGAGCGAGAGTAACGGAACTGTGACTATTACTGATAGCGCCCAGGCCGGTTGCGAGTCGGTCATACATCCAGTGGAAGAATGGTAAGCCTAAGTCATGACAACAAATATGGTCTGTATTATTTCACGTTCAGTTTTAAGCATCTCGAAACCTGTCTGGTGTTTATAAGTTATTGGTATCACAGACTGGGTTTCATTTGTTTATACTTTGCCGACTATGGTACTAATACTCAGCCTTTCCACATTCATTGTACCGGGTATTTATGACTCGTAACAAAATGAATTTCAATTATACGTCATAATTTTGTCTATAAAATCAAACTAGATGTAGAAGTATGAATAGTTAATTTGATATTTACCATAAATGTATAATTTATATGACATATTTCGTATGTTTGTGCAAGGTGTAGGTGTGGTTTATGCGAGCAGATGCCAACCAGGAGAGAGTGCGTTTGTTGTCGCTCATACGACAAGGTACAAACCGATTAAACGATGAAGAGTGCATTACGCAGACTCGAGGCTTTGATGGAAATTGCCTGAATATCGATGTCTTGGAAGCATCATACTATAAATTTGTTGACTTGAATGATGAGGAACCAATTCACGAGTGTGTATTTTTCAAGATGCTGTTAAACCTAAAATAGTATATTTGAGTTTAACCTACAATTAAAGATACTGTTTATCCAAAACTATTATCCTACTTGAAACCTACGGAATCCAAAACAGTGGGATCCGACGTAAAACATGACCGTTCAAAGTGATCTTAACAAAGCTTTGCATGGTGTGAAGGAGTCCAGTTCTTCCTACTGACCATCCGCACCTACAGTCGCCACCTTGCTGGTTTCTTCTTCTTACACGGAAACGAAAAGAAGCTTTTGCCCGATGCCGAACCGTTTTTACAAACATGAACAACGCAGTAAACCGTGTTATCATAAAACAAACATAGAGTAGCAATATCAAGACAAAAAATAGCCTCACAAAGTATGTAATCCGAAAAAAGCATCGATAGATTTACATAAAACAGCAGCACTGAAAGGAAAAAAATGGTCGGCGTGCAACGAAGCGTGTTTGGCAACTATTACGTCATAGTTGTAAAACGTTACGGAAACAGCCGAACGACCGAGAGGAACTTGAGTTCAAGGACCTGCATATTTTGTTTTAATTTTTATTCAAACCCTAAAGTGTTTTAAAATATGGCAACCACACAGGAATTATATCTAATCAAAGTACAGTTTCTAAGGCAATTATTAAATTTGTTGAAAATTCACCTTTAAGGCACTCGACTCGTAATCCAAGGGTCGCGAGTTTGAATCCCCGTCACACCAAACATGCTCGCCATTTCAGCCCTCGTGTAGCGTTGCGCGAAATTCAAAACAAACCAATCATTTATATTTATATCAAAGCATTCTCTGGTATGTCACGAAGTGTGTGAGGTAAAAATATTGATTCATCATAATGTTTAGTCTTTACTGTATCGCTAGATGGCAGCACAAGCCTTGAGCACTTTTCGGTTTGAATTTGGTCATTAAAGCGTACGATACGACCTTACGAGCGAGATTTCATAACTTTGATACATGATTCTGATTGATATTCTGGACTGTTTGTACAGATTGCAGAAGAACGTACAATTTTCAGAGCACACTTAGACAATATATTTTCAAACTTAAACTTTAAAACTTATAACACGAAGAGGGGGAGAGCGGGTGGTCAATCTTACAATGTGATGACCACATTAGCATCTTTGAAACATATTTCTCAAAACCGTTTATGCACTACATTGGTTATAGGGATTGTATTATCCTACTTATTGCTTAATAGTACTGACCTTAATAATTTTACATAGAAAATGAATGACTTTACACTTTTTTTGTGTTATAAAGTATTGAATATGGTAGAATATGTGGACTCCACCAGTCGTGAACAATGTAATTAATAGAAGCTCCCATAACCCCATTAGCTCATCTGTAACTCTGAGTGCTTGTAACTCTAAAAGTCGAGTTTCGATAATCGCGATGGACACAATACAGATAGTCTATTGTATAGTTTAATACTTAACAACAAACCAGCAAAATAGATGGATTATTTGAAACATTTAACGATGGTTAATCACTCTAGCATATGAAAAAAAAAAAAGTGTGCATTATTATAAAATTAGTAATACAGGACTGTAATGTTTTTATTGTCTAATAATACAGGACTGCAATGTTTTTATTGTCTAATAATACAGAACTGCAATGTTTTTATTGTCTAATAATACAGAACTGCAATGTTTTTATTGTCTAATAATACAGGACTGCAATGTTTTTATTGTCTAATAATACAGAACTGCAATGTTTTTATTGTCTAATAATACAGGACTGCAATGTTTTTATTCTCTAATAATACAGGACTGCAATGTTTTTATTGTCTAATAATACAGGACTGCAATGTTTTTATTGTCTAATAATACAGAACTGCAATGTTTTTATTGTCTAATAATACAGGACTGCAATGTTTTTATTCTCTAATAATACAGGACTGCAATGTTTTTATTGTCTAATAATACAGGACTGCAATGTTTTTATTCTCTAATAATACAGGACTGCAATGTTTTTATTCTCTAATAATACAGGACTGCAATGTTTTTATTGTCTAATAATACAGGACTGCAATGTTTTTATTCTCTAATAATACAGGACTGCAATGTTTTTATTGTCTAATAATACAGGACTGCAATGTTTTTATTGTCTAATAATACAGAACTGCAATGTTTTTATTGTCTAATAATACAGAACTGCAATGTTTTTATTGTCTAATAATACAGAACTGCAATGTTTTTATTGTCTAATAATACAGGACTGCAATGTTTTTATTGTCTAATAATACAGAACTGCAATGTTTTTATTGTCTAATAATACAGAACTGCAATGTTTTTATTGTCTAATAATACAGGACTGCAATGTTTTTATTCTCTAATAATACAGGACTGCAATGTTTTTATTGTCTAATAATACAGGACTGCAATGTTTTTATTGTCTAATAATACAGAACTGCAATGTTTTTATTGTCTAATAATACAGGACTGCAATGTTTTTATTCTCTACTAATACAGGACTGCAATGTTTTTATTGTCTAATAATACAGGACTGCAATGTTTTTATTCTCTAATAATACAGGACTGCAATGTTTTTATTCTCTAATAATACAGGACTGCAATGTTTTTATTGTCTAATAATACAGGACTGCAATGTTTTTATTGTCTAATAATACAGAACTGCAATGTTTTTATTGTCTAATAATACAGAACTGCAATGTTTTTATTGTCTAATAATACAGGACTGCAATGTTTTTATTGTCTAATAATACAGGACTGCAATGTTTTTATTGTCTAATAATACAGAACTGCAATGTTTTTATTGTCTAATAATACAGAACTGCAATGTTTTTATTGTCTAATAATACAGAACTGCAATGTTTTTATTGTCTAATAATACAGGACTGCAATGTTTTTATTCTCTACTAATACAGGACTGCAATGTTTTTATTGTCTAATAATACAGGACTGCAATGTTTTTATTCTCTAATAATACAGGACTGCAATGTTTTTATTGTCTAATAATACAGGACTGCAATGTTTTTATTGTCTAATAATACAGAACTGCAATGTTTTTATTGTCTAATAATACAGAACTGCAATGTTTTTATTGTCTAATAATACAGAACTGCAATGTTTTTATTGTCTAATAATACAGAACTGCAATGTTTTTATTGTCTAATAATACAGGACTGCAATGTTTTTATTGTCTAATAATACAGGACTGCAATGTTTTTATTGTCTAATAATACAGGACTGCAATGTTTTTATTGTCTAATAATACAGGACTGCAATGTTTTTATTGTCTAATAATACATGACTTCAATGTTTTATTGTCTAATAATACAGGACTGCAATGTTTTTATTGTCTTAACATTTTGCCCCCCTCCCAGTGGCTCAGCGGTATGCCTGTGGACTTACAACGCTAAAAACCGGGTTTCGATACCCGTGGTGGACAGAGTAGAGATAGCCCATTGTGTAGCTTTGTACTTAATTAAAAAAAAAACAACTTAATTTTTTTTACACGTATTTCCTGTACAGTGAATCCCAAAATGGCACCAACTCTTCTCCATCATCTGGAGGTTTTAGAGTCTAATCGATCGTTCTAGAACCCACGAGAAACACACCGCTGGTATATAAACGACGAATAAACCGAATGTCGTGTCATTTTTGGATAGTATTTGCTTGTGCGTGCACTTTGACCTTGTTCTTGTTCTTTTCAATATTATTTATTTGTTACTTTGGTAACAAGAGGTTGTGCAGATAACCCAAACATATTCTGTTATATTTGTGGCGAAACGTTACAAAATTCTTTAAAACAAAAACGTATTGTGCATATTTTGTGATAAAACTTGGGGACCAAGACAAATAATGGGCTCTGCTCTAAGTTTGCACCGTTTGTGTCGACGAGTTGAGATAATCGATTAAAGGTTAAAAGAAAAGTATTTGACTTTTGTAACTCCAGTGGTCTGACATGAACCTAGAACCTGCAGCAATGACTACTAGTTTTGCTCGTATAACGAACACAACACTCGAAATAAAAAATAAAATTTCTTTTCCAAAACTGACTTCGAATGAACAGTTTGAAAGAACAATGAGAAATGTTAAAAACAAAACCTGGATTGCCTTTAAAGATGCTATAGACAAACGTTTAGGAAACAACAAGAACTCAAATTATGAAAATATTGTCAATAATATGTTTGATATATTCATAGAGTTGGGTTGTGACATGAGGTTGAAAGTTCATTTTTAGACAGTCACATATTGAGGTTTTCTTTGAAAATCTCGGTGTCCTTGGCGAATAAAAAGGTAAAAGATTTCATCAAGACATCAGGGACGTGCAGGAGAGGTATCAGGGAAGATGGAACATTAGCATAATACCTGACACGGAAGATGGTCCAGATGCAGTGTATGAAGGAAAGACCATAACACGTAGTTTTGAGATTAAAACACGTTGATTTCAACAAAAAATCAGGATGAATAAGAAGAGATATTCATTTGACATCAATGTTCTTCCATTTCCTTTAGTTTGTTTGTACTTTTATTAACAAACTTAACAATAAAAATGTTCATTGTGGTAAACCGGATGATAAATTGTTCCAAGTGAGATTTTTTATTTACCATTTTTTGTAAAAAATTCTTACGTAATAGAAAAAAAAGGAATATTATTTTCGAAATCTGCGTAGCTGAATTATGGCATATCCGTCATTAGAAGCAAAATAACTATTATGAAGTTTAAATTAGTGTAAGAACTCGGACCAATTTTTTTTACACTACCTCATTATTTATATCAACAACCAAAATTTGAAGTAAAGAAAAAGAAACAAAAAGTGGAATATTCTCTTATAAGTTTTTCATAATCAAATTTATGAAAAATGGGTCATAATATTTTAATTTTTTCAAAACAATTGATTTATTTTTGTAGTTTTTGTTTTTAGACTAAATTCGTCAGTGTGACCTTTCAGTGGTACAGCAGTATATCTGTGGACTTACAGCTGTAGTAACCGGGTAACCGGGTTTTGATACCCTTGGTGGGCTGATCACAGATAGCCCATTTAGATTAAATTCGTTACTGTGACTCTTCAGTGGTACAGCAGTATATCTGTGGACTTACAATGCTAGAAACCGGGTTTCGATACATTTGGTGGGCTGAGCACAGATAGCCCATTGTGCAGCTTTGTACTTAACACCAGACAAACAAAGCGTCAGTACGTAAACCGTGTAGTAAAGTTCAACACATTAAACTGACCGAATAACTTTAGCCCTTTAGTGGTGTCGCTGCGAACTTAAACCACTAGAAACCGAGGTATTGTAGACATAGAAGAGATAGATAGCCCTTAGTGTTCCTTTGTGCTTAATAGCAAAAAAGAACTCAATACATTTTAACAAGATGTCACTAAATAAGATAACGTAAAAACACGTAAATGTTGTTTTTAACGCAAAGCTGCTCAATGTGCTACACTCACTCTGTCCACTGTTGCATATCGAAACCTGAACTCTATTGTTTTTCGAGCATAAGCTTGCCGCTGATAAAGTGGGAAACAAACATCTTCGTACGTATACAGTGAAGGACTTTTAAACTATCGCAATGGTGTAGGAAGGAGTTGCAAAGTGGGGTGCTAAGATAGACTTGTGTAAGAAACTGGGGTGCTAAGATAGACTTGAATAAGAAACTGGGGTGCTAAGATAGACTTGAATAAGAAACTGGGGTGCTAAGATAGACTTGAATAAGAAACTGGGGTGCTAAGATAGACTTGTGTAAGAAACTGAGGTGCTAAGATAGACTTGAATAAGAAACTGGGGTGCTAAGATAGACTTGTGTAAGAAACTGGGGTGCTAAGATAGACTTGTGTGAGAATCTGGGGTGCTAAGATAGACTTGTGTAGGAAACTGGGGTGCTAAGATAGACTTGTGTAAGAAACTGCTAAAAGCAGATCCAATTTTGCCAAAGGCATCTCAGTCTAGGGGAATCTAAGGGCATGTTCTTCCAGAAAATTAATACAATAATATAATTTATAGTTGCTATATGAGTCAAATATGTAAATTTGGGGGTGCTAAAGAACCCCTCGTTTCGACGCCTTTCTGTTGCAGACTATATGTTATGTCACATATTTAAGATTTTTAAACATAAAAATAAAATAGGATTAATTTATAATAAATTTAAAGCCACCCATAGATAACTGCTACTGTTACACCTTTTATTAGATTTTGAAGTGTTACAGATTTAAACAATGCTTGAAGCTAAATATTATGTACGAACTAGTCCTTTAATTTAAATATTTTAATTTCAATTCAAACTTTATATCTTTTATTTATTTTTTTAAATCTTCACATTCCCAACAAAGAAAAAAATATTTCAACATTAGTTTAACACTTTTCACCATATGGTATTTATCTATTTGTTAGAAGATCAGGATAGTTCTGAAGACCTCCATTTATATCTAAAACATTGCCAGAGGAAATAGGTTCGTTCAACTCTCGGCGTCGTCACCTGGCGGCAAACAAGAAAAATAATACAGAAATAGAAAGAAATCAAGAGCAGTTTCAGTCGAACATGAAGTTTTTTAAAAATATATCCAGGAAAAAATACTATTTATCATTTATAAAATTAGTTTGAACTATCTTTTACAGTCGTATAAAATAAATATATCGTTATCAGTTTGTTTGAATTTCGCACAAAGCTACACGAGGGCTATCTGCGCTAGCCGTTCCTAATTTAGCAGTGTCAGAAGGCAGCTAGTCATCACCACCCACCGTCAATTATTGGGATACTCTTTTACCAACGATTAGTAGGATTAACCATCATATTATAACGCCCCCACGGCTGAAAGGGCGAGCATGTTTGGTGTGACGGGGGATGCGAACCCGCGACCCTCAGATTACGAGTCGCAAGCCTTAACTCACCTGGCCGTGCCGGGTCTGAAAGTTATTAGAGTTAGGACTAAATATTATATATGTCATCTAGTGACGTGATTGAATGTTTTCGTTAGAAACATCATAAGATTAACAAATGTATATCAGTATATCTTTAAAATTAATATTAGTTTTTTCAAGGAGTTCTATTAATGCTTTGAATATTATATATTGGTAAAATGAAATAACATCACAGTGAAGTGAACTGTCGCTATATACGTAATGATATTTGTTACAAGAAATATATCATTTCAGAATTATAAAAATAACTACCCCCAATGTCTGCGCACTTACAACGCTAAAACCCGGGTTTCGATACCCGTGGTGGGCAGAGCAAAGATAGCCCATTGTGTAGCTTTGTGCTTAATTCAAAACAACAACAACAAAAATAACTGAATACATGTTATCAGAACAAATAATGTGTTTCCTTACACTAGGGTAACTGATCGCATTTCCAACTTATTTAAGGTAAATAATTCGGTTTCTAAACTGGTCAAGAACATTTGTTATAGTGAGACGTTTATTGTGGTAAATATAGCTCAAGAATAAAGAAATGTTGCGATTGAGGCTATGAAGATAAAAATTACTCCAGAATATAACAAAGGACACACACCAGGGGACAGGGAAGACAGAAAGTTGAAGCTTCCTGAAGTGGAAACCATCGGAATAAGTAATCTTTTTCACCATGGTGGTATTTATAGCTAACCATGGAACCAGAAGTTTGCTATTGCGTGTGTTCTCCTTTACTGAGGCCCGGCATGGCCAGGTGGGTTAAGGCGTTCGAATTCCTGTCACACCAAATATGCTCGCACTTTCAGCCGTGGGGGCGTTATAATCAATCCCACTATTCATTGGTAAAAGAGTAGCCCAAGAGTTGGCGGTGGGTGATGATGACTACCCTCTAGTCTTACACTGCTAAATTAGGGACGGCTAGCCCAGATAGCCCTCGATTAGCTTTGCGCGAAATTAAAAACCAAAAAAACAAACCCCCTCCTGTAAATTCGAATACCAACCTCAAAGGAACCTGGCGCGTATTTTCCTTGTAAAATGTGAACTTATTACTCGGGAAATTAAAGAAACCTTGGAAAAAAGAATATCATACACGTGGTCCACCAAATCATGCCCTAGACTACATGGAAAGCTACCTCCCCTCCTTGTTAAGGTAGTAGACAATATCTAAATAAAACTACAAACAAATTACTACCGTGTTTCTCCGATAATAAGACCTACCCATAAAATAAGACCTAGTGTGATTTTTGGGGATAGTTTTAATATAAGCCATACCCTTAAAATGAGCCCTAGTTAAGAGTGGCAGGAAGAGGAAAGAAATAAAAAAAATAATTTATTAATTAGTTTAATAGTTAGTTAATTAGTTTGTTTAAGTATTAATCAGTTAGTTTAATAGTTTAATAATAGTTTATTTTAAATGGTTAGTTTAATAGTTTTACTTTGTAACTTCATTTTTTAATATATCAAAATAAGACATCCCCCGAAAATAAGCCCTAGTGTCATATTTTGGAGTGAAAATTAATATAAGCCCTGTCTTATTTTCGGAGAAACACGGTAATCCGTAGCTGTTTTCAGTTCCTTTTGTTTTAGGGTAAAAACAAAGAACTCTCTAGAAGGAATAACAAATCGACCCGATCACAGGTAAACAAACAAAACGAATTTGAGCTACAGGCGCGACCTACGTAGGCCTTCGGTGCCTTTACACAGACCGAAAGAACAAAAGAAATTATGGACTTTAAGATTACAACTCCTCCACCTAAGCCCAGTTCTCAGCCGGGAAGACAAGAATCAAACAAACCCAGTCAGGGAAGCAGCATGACTCTGACGCAGGGGAAGAATACGTAGAACCCCCGAAATTAGATAGATGCTCCAACGTTCCACCGAATTGTTTACATGGATCCTCAGTCATCTACTTCAAGGACCCATCTGATACATAACCTGCCCTTACTACGGAAGGTAATGTATTTCTTAGTAGGTTACCTATCTTTGAACAGTGAGGAGGCCCGGCATAGCTAGGTGGGTAGGGTGTTCGACTCGTAATCTGAGAGTCGCGGGTTCGAATCCCCGTCAAACTATACATGCTCACCCTTTCAGCCATTTGGACGTTATAATGTTACGGTCAATCCCACCATTCGTTGGTAAAAGAGTAACCCAAGAGCTTGCGGTAGTTGGTAATGGCTAGCTGCCTTCCCTCTAGTCTTACACTGTTTAATTAGAGACGGCTAGCGCAGATAGCCCTCCAGTAGCTTTGCGCGGAATTCAAAATAAACATACAAATCTATAGTGAGGACAAGGCCGTGATCGGTCTAAGATTATCTAGATAAAGATGTTGGAGGATATAACGGGTAACGAAACGTCGGGATCGGTCTAAGACTATCTAGATAAAAATGCTGGAGGATATAACGGGTAACGAAACGTCGGGATCGGTCTAAGAATATCTAGATAAAAATGTTGGAGGATATAACGGGTAACGAAACGTCGTGATCGGTCTAAGACCATCTGGATATAAAATAACATAGTAACATACACTCACCTGAGAGATACAGCTTATCACAAAATAATATTATTCTAAAATGTCCTTTTTGTTTTCTAAAATGTCCTTTTTGTCTTCTTCGGCTTCGTGGCTATAACTACGAGAGTACCACAGAGTAGAGTATGGGTCGTAGTACCGATTATCGTGGTATCTATAGTAATACGGATCTTGACAGTAGCGACTTCCGTAGCGACAAGGAATCCAGTAGCGATGATAGTAGTCTCTATGCCGGTAGCAGGGAGGACCGTATTTGCTTGTACAGTCATAAACGGTCCACTCTTTGGGATACCACTCGTAACGTTCGGGCCAATAATCGTAACGGTAAGGTCTTCTCCAATACTGTTCGTAATAATGCGGGTAATGAGTGTAGCTTCCTGCGACAGCAGCGACCAAGAAAGTGGCGGCAGCAAGAAGAACTAAAGAAACCTATAAGGAAAAGTAAATAAGCAGCTACTGAAGTAACAAGTGTTTCCAGTACAAGTTTCTACAGATACACAATTTTAAAGTAATAAAGATTTACGCTAGGTAGTTCTTAAAAGTTCTCATATTATAGTTTTGAGAGCTAACATCAAGGGCCAGTGTTCTAGTTCTAGTGCACGTTTCACTCAGGTTTTAACATGTTAATATCTAGTTGCGTTTCGAGAGTTAATGTAAGGGGCCAGTGTCCTAGCTCTAGTGTCTAGTTGCGACGTTTCACTAAGGTTTTAACATGTTAATATCTGGTAGCGCTTTGAGAGCAAATGTAAGGAACCAGTGTCCTAGGTCTGGTGTCTGCTGGGGCAGGTTTTGCCAAGGTCTTAAACGTGTTAATATTTGGTTTGGAAGGACTAAACCCAACCTTTAAGAAAGGCATAGAGTGACTCCTTGACCAACGGTTTGATACAGTTCTAGCCCGTTTATTGCCTTAGCTTTCCAACATATATCAAGCAACATATTAAATCAAGGCCCGGCATGGTCAAGCGTGTTAAGGCGTGCGAATCGTAATCTGAGGGTCGCGGGTTCGCATCCCCGTCGCACCAAACATGCTCGCCCTTTTCAGCCGTGAGGGCGTTATAATTTGACGGTTAATCCCACTATTCGTTGGTAAAAGAGTAGCCCAAGAGTTGGCGGTGGGTTGTGATGACTAGCTGCCTTCCCTCTAGTCTTACACTGCTAAATTAGGGACGGCTAGGACAGATAGCCCTCGAGTAGCTTTGTGCGAAATTCAAAAAAACAAACAAACAAACAAATTAAATCAATATGTTCAGAAAAAAAAATCTTATCTGTTAGCAACTTTTATAATATGCAATCCCCTCTATAATATGTCGCTTTTGTGTATGTGTTTTGTGACATCAGAGAACTATCTAAGGATATTCTTCGAGAAAATAAATGTGGATAAATTCTCTAACGGAATCTACACTCAGTCTGTAAAAAATGTGTTTAAAAACGTTTTCACCTGTAGCACATAACACACAGTCAATAGAAAATCACATCAGCAGAGATCTGAAGTGTTAGACTCAGCTTCCCGCTTAAAGTCAACATTGTACTAAAGGAGTTGAGTAGTTACTTGGAAGCTGTTTTTAGTTAAAAAGTAACATTTTTCTTTTAACTTAAAGAAATATGAATGCATTGATCATGAAGAATAACTCATCGATGTACAGCAAGGAAAAAATATGAGTTTCAAACAGATTATAACACCTTTAGTATTGATGTCACATCCTATTAAATAATTCTATAAATCAGAACTGTAGAAGTTTCAACCATTGTTCTAATTTCGCTGAAAAGAAAGATTAAAAATAATTGTTATATAAACGCATTGTAATGGTCTAAGATGTTCTAAACCCTCACACGATGAATACAGTTTATGTTATACCAACAGAAATACGAGGAACTAACCTGCCTCATTTTCTCTCTCTCTCTCTAAGAAGGTTCTCTGAGATGCTTTGCACAAGAATACAAAAAGCACTCCAACCTCCCACCTTAAATACTTCGGTTTCTACTCTTTTTTTTGAATCACCTTCTCCATTGAATGTTTGCGTACAATAACATCATAGTTCAGAATGTATGAATAACGTATAATTAGTGTAATATCAAGGTTATTCTGCCCTTCTTATTGTGTGTTGTCAGTGGAGCGGCGACTAGAAACGTTAACGCACTGCCTAATTAGGTGAACGTGTCCGTAAGGCTACACCAAAAAAGGAAAAATAACAGTTGTCGTACAATTTGCAGTAATCTGTCTCGTATATTTTAAGATTTTGCCACGTATTACCAATTTAGTGTCATTAATATGACATATATTTATCTTTCAAAATATGAAGTCAAATTAACGTAATGAACAGATGGATTATTTTGCTATTACCATAACATTTGTACGACAAAATTACCTCAAATGAAATTTCTTTTATAGAAGAATATTTAAATTTATTCGACTGTTACTTGTTATTATTAATCCTCTTTAAAGTTAACTGATCTAGTTCAGTTTCAGTCATTTCAGGCTTGAATGTCCTTAACTTGTTGTTTCCACATAGTCTCGTACAAACGAAAAATTTGGCGAAGGAAAACTGACAGGAAGAGACGTTTATCCAGTTACTTTTTAAACAGTTACTGTGGTCATCCTGTGACACCTGAAACATTACACAATTAGCTCTTATCTACTGATCGATTTAACCTACCAAAGAGCTTTAAGCTGACGTTCCTAGGCCTGATGAACAGACGGTTGCATGAAAAGGTCCTGTTATTTAACACATGCTGTTGAGAGTGTTACTACAACAGAATTCTTATATATAGGAATTAAGCTAGTCGCATAGATCGTATTCTAATGTACTCTGGTCAAACGTTCACCAGATAGCAGTTTCAGCCCACATCAAAGCAACACAAATACAATAAAACTTTAATCTGAATAGTAATATATTTTTGGTGTTTTTTTTTTCTTCTAAATTTCGCACAAAGCTACACGACAACAATCTGCGCTAGTCGTCCCTAATTTAGCAATGTTAGACTAGAAGGAAGGCAGCTAGTCATCACCATCCACCTCCAACTCTTGGGCTGCTCTTCTACCAAAGTATAGTAGAATTAACCATAACATTATAAAGCCCCCACAGCTGAAAGGGTGAGGATGTTCGGTGTGACGGGGTTTCGAGCCCGCAACCCTCATATTACAAGTAAAGCGCCCTAACTACCTGGCCATGACAGACCTAAAGTAATGGTATCAACATAAAATAAACTCAATACACGGAATACACTAATGGCTAATCAAATTAATTGTATATATTTATCAGGGTTCGAAACTTTCTATTTAAAGCCGGACATGTCCATTAAAAAATCAAGTTTGACCAGCACTTTCCCATCTTTCACCGGACATCGTGACCGGTGGTCACATTCCTAACATATCGGACACAAATACATCGTCCCCTCAAAAATAAGTGAGGCAAAAGCTGTGCATGCACAAAGGACATTATTCTATAATGAGTGGAAAATAACTTGCAAAATTTAAGATGTAATTTAAAACAAAAAAAAGCAAATTTTAAAAACGGTAGTGAACGCTCACAAAATGCGCTTTTTAGGTCGCCTTATCCGTGCCGTCCCGGTTAGTCACGTGACTGCCAAACATTCACAACGATCTGACCATGGCGTCTGATAGTAAAAAAAACAGGAAAGTCTCATGATCTATTTCAGTTTGGCTTCACGAGCAAGACTAATGAATCAGAAGACAATACTATGGAACCCCGAGTGAAAAAACCCAAGCTTGTTGACCCAAGCCCAAGTGTTAAAGCAAAAACTGTTACTGATAGTACTGGTGCTAAGCCTACTCGTCGTTTCCAGGATGAATGGAATAGAGGCTGGGGTATAATAACGCTACCGGACTGATGTTTTGCTCAATTTGTCAGGAATATGACCAAAGTAGTGGAAGGCAGAAGAACACCTTCATAACAGGATCTTCCAACCTGAGAGCAAGTGTCGTTAAGGAGCATAGAAACAGTCGTGCCCACAGTCTAAGTTGTCAAGCTAAGACAGTAAAAGAAACACCTGATTTAACTCCCATGATGAAAGAATTGAGCAAACTTAACCAGACTGAGAAAGATTGTTTACTTGTACTGTTCAGGACTGCCCTTTATATGGCTTTGAATGTCAAACCATTCAGCAATTTTCAAGAGCTTCTGTTGCTGCAGGAGCACAACTTTGGTATGAACTTAACAGAACATTATGCTAATGACAAACAAGCAGTTATCTTTACGAAGTATATTGCAAAAAACAATTAGAATTAATGTCAGATCTTGTCTACACACCTCATTATTCTTTGGCATTATGACTGACGGCTCAACAGACACTGCCAACATTGAGCAGGAAACAGTCTATGTAAGATGCTTGGACAGTGACTGTTACCCAGTAACCCACTTCCTGTGTCTGTAGTCAGTTGAGAAGGCTGATTCTGAACACTTGCTACAGGCACTTAGTTCAGGTAAAGGTTTCTTAATTACCTGGGATGAGAATTTTCTGGATCTATCCTGAATTCCTAATTAAAAAATTAAAATGGACAATATTTCATGTACATTTGTGTTTTAATTCAGGTTTACATAGTCATCCCATTATTAATACACATCAGGGAAAACTCAAGCATTTTTCAATTGATTTAAACCAAGAAGAACCATGTATTTACCACTGACAGAATTGGAGCTTCACCTTGCACAACTAGCGTAATAGATAACGGAGAAATTGAATTTTCCAAAGTACAAACTTACATTTTGTTTGTTTTTTTACAGAAACTAACTAATATTGGGTATTAATTTTTGTACTTGCAGCATTGTCCATATATGGCAAGTTTCCCGACTGGCTTGAATCAATTGTATGCCTGACAGCTGATGGGGAAGCTGTCAATCTTGGCACAAATAAAGGACTTGTCAATAGATTGAAGGTGCAAAAACCTTATTTGATAGGGATCCACTGTGTTAGTCACAGATTGGAACTTGTAATTAAGAAGACCATCAAGGGCATCCCTTACCTTGATAGTATCCAAACCTTTATAGAAAATCTATGGAAGTTTTATGACAATTCGCCACAGAACTGGGCTGGCCTCAAAGAAGCTGGTAAAGCCAACAACATTGTTGTGAGAAAGCCAAAAAAAGGGACAGGAACCCTGTGGGTGGCCTACAAAGAGCGCGCTTTGGAGTCAGTTTCTCATAACTGGCAGCTTTAGAGGAGCATTTGTATCAAGTAAAGCTGCATGACAAAGGGGAACGTGGACAGAAAGCTGCAGGATTATACAGTACTTTGACAAGCCTTAAATTCATTCTGTACATGGACATACTCTTGGCAGTTCTGCCTGTTTTGACATCTCTTAGTCTCGAAATACAAGACAATTCTGCTACTGTGAACATTGTTTCTGACAAACTCACTGTTTGCAAAGAGAAGCTGGGCCACCTGAATCATGTTGAGAGATCCCAGAAAATTGTTAAAGAGCTCACAACATGTGAACAAACTGGTAAGTGGTTACTTAGAGGAAAGGTGATTGCTATTACTGGTCAGACAAGGGCCAGAGGCTCAAAAAGTGCCACAAAAGAGACAGTTGCTCAATCAGTGGCTGAAGAAACTGCCATCTTCATAGGTAAAATTGTCTCATCTGAATGAGAGATTTGAAGAATTTGATAAGGATTTTATTGGTGCCTTTGAAATTTTTTGAACCAGACAACTGGCCTAAAAGCAAGGAAGCATTGTCATCTTATGACCATAATGAACTCCCAAACACTCTTGGACCACTTTGGTTCTCTGCTAGAAGCTAAGGGTTTCAAGATTGCAGCTGATATTTGCCAAGCTGACTTACACGAGACACTGCTCAAAGACACAAGATTTGCCAAATCAGATGAGTCCTTGGCTAGTAGTGCAAATGGATTGTGAGCCCACATGTTAAGTCAAATTACTGTTGAGGACGGTAAACCTTTCCCTGGATCAACAATGTTAATCTTGGTATGCCTCGTGCAGGTGATTTCCGTGTCATCTGCTGAACCAGAACGTGGATTTTCCCAGATGGCAGTTATTAAGGATGACTGGCGGTCCAAACTAATAAATGATTCTCTTAATGACTTGATGACAATAAAAGTAGTTAAGAATAGGACCTGTGATCTTGCAAGCACAGAATTACCGTGCAAGTCTGTAGAATCCTGGTGGAAGGACAGTAAAAAAAACAGACGATTTGTGAGTAGAGACAATAGAGATACTAAGTCTGCATCAGCTGATGTCTTAGTGCTGAATGACTAAATCTACCAGTTTGATTGATGTGTCATTTTTAATGGATACAAAGCTTGTTGCCACTTGCTTTGAAATAATGTTTCAGTGCCATAAATAAAACGATTCTGTTTTATATAATAATTGTCTCTACTTGATTTCTTGTTTTCGGTAATGTCCGGTGACAATTTTGAGGTGTCCTGCTAAAATTTCAAATGTCCATGTACAGAATGAATTTAAGGCTTGTCAAAGTACTGTATAATCCTGCAGCTTTCTGTCTACGTTCCCCTTTGTCATGCAGCTTTACTTGATACAAATGCTCCTCTAAAGCTGCCAGTTATGAGAAACTGACTCCAAAGCACGCTCTTTGTAGGCCACCCACAGGGTTCCTGTCCCTTTTTTGGCTTTCTCACAACAATGTTGTTGGCTTTACCAGCTTCTTTGAGGCCAGCCCAGTTCTGTGGCGAATTGTCATAAAACTTCCATAGATTTTCTATAAAGGTTTGGATACTATCAAGGTAAGGGATGTCCTTGATGGTCTTCTTAATTACAAGTTTCAATCTGTGACTAACACAGTGGATCCCTATCAAATAAGGTTTTTGCACCTTCAATCTATTGACAAGTCCTTTATTTGTGCCAAGATTGACAGCTTCCCCATCAGCTGTCAGGCATACAATTGATTCAAGCCAGTCGGGAAACTTGCCATATATGGACAATGCTGCAAGTACAAAAATTAATACCCAATATTAGTTAGTTTCTGTAAAAAAAACAAAATGTAAGTTTGTACTTTGGAAAATTCAATTTCTCCGTTATCTATTACGCTAGTTGTGCAAGGTTAAGCTCCAATTCTGTCAGTGGTAAACACATGGTTTTTCTTTGTTTAAATCAATTGAAAATGCTTGAGTTTTCACTGATGTATATTAATAATGGAATGACTATGTAAACCTGAATTAAACACAAATGTACATGAAATATTATCCACTTTAATTTTTTTAATTAGGAATTCAGGATAAATCCAGAAAATTCTCATCCCAGGTAATTAAGAAACCTTTACCTGAACTAAGTGCCTGCAGCAAGTGTTCAGAATCAGCCTTCTCAATGGACTGCAGACACAGGAAGTGGGTGGTTACTGGGCAACAGACACTGTCCAAGTATCTTACATAGACTCTCCTGCTCAATGCCTTAAATTCATTCTTACATGGACATACTCTTGGCAGTTCTGCCTGTTTTGACATCTCTTAGTCTCGAAATACAAGACAATTCTGCTACTGTGAACACTGTTTCTGACAAACTCACTGTTTGCAAAGAGAAGCTGGGCAATCTGAATAATGTTGAGAGAATCTAGGAAATTGTTAAAGAGCTCACAACATGTGGACAAACTGGCAAGTGGTTACTTAGAGGAAAGGTGATTGCTATTACTGGTCAGACAAGGGCCAGAGGCTCAAAAAGTGCCACAAAAGAGACAGTTGCTCAATCCGTCGCTGAAGAAACTGCCATCTTCATAGGTAAAATTGTCACATATCTGAATGAGAGATTTGAAGAACTTGATAAGGATTTTATTGGTCCCTTTCAAATTTTTGAACCAAGCAACTGGCCTAAAAGCAAGGAAGCATTGTCATCTTATGGCCATAATGAACTGCAGACACTATTGGACCACTCTGGTGCTCTGCTAGAAGCTAAGGGTTTCAACATTGCAGCTGATATTTGCCAAGCTGACTTGCATGAGACACTGCTCAAAGACACAAGATTTGCCAAATCAGATGAGTCCCTGGCTAGTAGTGCAAATGGATTGTGAGCCCACATGTTATCCTGCTAAAATTTCAAATGTCCGGCAAGCTTCACTGTCCAGCAGGACATGTGTCCTGCTGAAAATGTAGAATATTTCTACCCCTGTAAATTGTGTACATCAACCTGTAAGAAATAATCTCCTTAACATTCTCGAATATTAAGTTTTAGGGCGTAAAACTTGTTAACATATTAAGTTTCTAGAACGTAAACACATTGAAATGCTTAACAAACTAAGTTTCGAGAGCGTAAACCTTCTTAATATATCCGACATATTTATTAAAGTCGCCATCACCCACTACACAATGTAAGATTGAAAGTAATTTGTAACTATCTACTGTATCATGGGTGTTTGAAATTATAGTCGTCATCACTTACTGTATAATGTGTGTTTGAAACTACGGTCATCATCACTTATCGTATGATGTGTGTTTGAAACTACGGTCATCATCAGTTATCGTATGATGTGTGTTTGAAACTACGGTCATCATCACTTACCGTATGATGTGTGTTTGAAACTATAGTCGTTATCACTTATTGCATAATGTGTGTTTGAAACTACGGTCATCATCAGTTACGGTGTAATGTGTGTTTGAAACTACGGTCATCATCACTTACCGTATGATGTGTGTTTGAAACTACGGTCATCATCACTTACCGTATAATGTGTGTTTGAAACTACGGTCATCATCACTTACCGTATAATGTGTGTTTGAAACTACGGTCATCATCACTTACCGTATAATGTGTGTTTGAAACTACGGTCATCATCACTTACTGTATAATGTGTGTTTGAAACTATAGCCGTTATCACTCACTGTATAATGTGTGTTTGAAACTAAGATAATCATCACTTACCGTATAATGTGTGTTTGAAATTATAGTCGTTATCACTTATTGCATAATGTGTGTTTGAAACTACGGTCTTCATCACTTACCGTATAATGTGTGTTTGAAACTAAGATAATCATCACTTACCGTATAATGTGTGTTTGAAACTATAGTCGTTATCACTTATTGCATGATGTGTGTTTGAAACTACGGTCATCATCAGTTACCGTGTAATGTGTGTTTGAAACTATGACCATCATCACTTATTGTACAATGTGTGTTTGAAACTATGGTCACCAGTACTTACCGTATAATATGTGTGAAATTGTGGTCGTCATCACCTACTGTACAATTGTCCAGTTGTCCGGTTACTATGAAGCTCATGTAAGGAAGTAAATTAAACTGGTCATATAATAAATCTATATATTTATGTTGTTCAGTTAATGGACTAGATATAAAATTTTAACAAATTTTAATTTATTAAAATTTTAAGTTATACAATTCATATAACGAAGTCAGTTAAACTGGTCGTGTAGGAGGACTACATTTATACCGTTCATATAACGAAGTCAGTTAAACTGGTCGTGTAGGAGGACTACATTTATACCGTTTATATAATGAAGTCAGTTAAACTGGTCGTGTAGGAGGACTACATTTATACCGTTTATATAATGAAGTCAGTTAAACTGGTCGTGTAGGAGGACTACATTTATACCGTTCATATAACGAAGTCAGTTAAACTGGTCGTGTAGGAGGACTACATTTATACCGTTCATATAACGAAGTCAGTTAAACTGGTCGTGTAGGAGGACTACATTTATACCGTTTATATAACGAAGTCAGTTAAACTGGTCGTGTAGGAGGACTACATTTATACCGTTTATATAATGAAGTCAGTTAAACTGGTCGTGTAGGAGGACTACATTTATACCGTTTATATAATGAAGTCAGTTAAACTGGTCATGTAGGAGGACTAGATTTATACAGTTCATATGATGGAGTCAGTTAAACTGGTCATGTAGGAGGACTAGATTTATACAGTTCATATGATGGAGTCAGTTAAACTGGTCATGTAGGAGGACTAGATTTATACAGTTTATATGATGGAGTCAGTTAAACTGGTCATGTAGGAGGACTAGATTTATACAGTTCATATGATGGAGTCAGTTAAACTGGTCATGTAGGAGGGCTAGATTTATACAGTTTATATAATGGAGTCACTTAAACTGGTCATGTAGGAGGGCTAGATTTATACAGTTGATATGATGAAGTCAGTTAAACTAGTCATATAGGAGACAGAGATATGTATTCGAGTCATATACTAAGTTATTGTAATTATTGTTGTATTTTATAAAGTGTCTAAATGTCCTACTTCGTTTAGATGTCTAATTGTTCTAGACGATACAGCATGACACGAAGTTTGTGATTTAAAACTTTTGTAATACAAAACATTTTTATTAAATTTTAACATAATATACACACGGAAACTAACATACATTCATAAGAATCACTCTAACTAAGCCTCTCACCTATACATACAACTGTCCTTTCATATTTATTTTTCTTTATTTGCAACAGAATAACGGACACATTTTTTTTTCAAGCAATATTATTCTGCAATCAGAACGTGTCAAAATTCGACAAATTATATAGAGCTGTGTTATTTTACGTTACGGTCTAAAATTATGAATTTTTCGAATTCATATCGAAAAAGATCTATACAAAGTCTCAACGAAAACGACATTTCAATACTTGCGTCTTCAGTAACATAAAGGTTTACCCTGTCGAGTGGCCGTATTTTGGACAGAACTACGTAAAGCTAACTGTAATAAAAAAATTGACTCAACTAAGTGTAGCTCTGACTGACAGTTATCCGTATTATCAAATTACATTATTGTGATATTAATTAATGATCTAATGTCTTTATGCACGTAACATACGCTTGACTAACAAGTAATACAATATACTTGGGTTGGTTTTTCATTAATAGTGGTCCGGAAATAGCCTAACAACAATTGCTAGTTACGCAACTAATAGAAGGACAAATTAACAAAAATAAAAATACTCTCTCTTGACATCTTTATGGGTTCATTCATGGTTTGAAAATGAGTCATTTGAGTGACTCATTTGTCAGTGTGTGAAGGTCGAGGGGAGAGAACGTTGCGAATTTTCAACACGTTTCATTTAATGTTTGGGATACCTTATTGTCACGCCAGAGTGGCGATTCCTTCCATTGTCTGTATGTGTTCACTGGTATTTGGTTGGGCTAAGACTGCAGAAGCATAAGTTATAAATTAGCATAAGAACGATAATTGTTTGAAAGCTACACGAAAACAAAATACAGACCACATTACTGATACAAATAACAACAATATAAGACACTCTTTGGAGCAAATATTTTTGTAAGATGTTAGAATGAAACAGCACAAAACTCTTAAACACTTTTAAAATGAAACAATGTAAGATATTAAACACTGTTAAAATGAAAAAAATATGACATTAAAACACTTTTAGAATGAAACAATATAAGATATTAAAACACTTTTAGGATGAAACAATATAAAATTTTGAAACTCCTTTACCTTTTTATTTCTCCGTAAAAAAAAATAAAATATATATATATATATATGTATATATATATAATTACCCATTTTTATATTTTGTAAGAGCGCCATCTGATGGGAGATAAAAGATTCATACCCCACCTTATTGTACATATTTTAGTTATTAAAGCCTTCTACAAACAGATATGATGGTGCACTTTCTGTATTAAATTTTCAGACATTACTTATGGGATGACCTGATATAATATGCAGAATATATAATGCTTTACGAGTTTAAAATGGGCAATAGTATAGCAGAAACTACACAAAACATACAAGGTGTTTATGGTGCGGAGTCTCTCAATTAAAGAAAATGTCGAAGATGGTTTCAAAAGTTCAAATCAGGTGACTACAGCTTAAGTGATGCACCACGTTCAGGTCGTTCTGTTGAGTTTAGTTTTGACTTGCTGCTGGTTGCACTTGATGAATATTGTGCTGTTGCAGTTGAAGAACTAGCACAGAAGCTTAATTCAATCCATTCAACAGTTCACCGTCATCTACAACAGCTTGGAAAGGTGTCAAAAGTTGGAAAATGGGTCCTTCATGATTTGACAGAAGCCAACCTCAGAGCAAGAGTAGACATTTGCACTTTGCTGCACTCTCGTGAACGTAACTCACCTTTTCGGACAGGTTAGTGATTGGAGATGAAAAATGGATATATTATAAAAATGTAAAGCACCGCAGACAATGGCTTAGTGCAGGTAACTTGGCTAAAGCAAAGCCCAAAATGGATCTCCATCCTAGAAAAGTCTTGTTGAGCGTTTGGTAGGATATTGTTGGTGTGATCCACTTTGAGTTGCCGCCACTCAATGTAACGATTACATGAGACTTCTATTGTCAACAGTTATAAAGCTTGAATGTTGCACTGAAAGAAAATAAACCAACTTTGATCAATGGTAAAGGTGTTGTGTTACACCAGGATAATGAACGGTCTCATACATCAAGGATCACATCTGTAAAGATTGAAGAGCTAGGCTGGAAAATCTTCCACATCCTCCTTATTCTCCAGACCTTGTCCCATCTGATTATCATCTATTCTGAAGTTTGCAGAACTATCTTGATGGAAAAGAACTTGGAACACATGAAGATGTTAAAACTACCCTCTCTACATTCTTTTCCTCCAAATCCCAAGAATTTTATAGAAGTGACATTCAGAAGCTTGTGAATCGTTGGCAAGAAGTAATTATAATAATGTAACATACGTTATTGATTAAATAACATTAAAAGCATTAGAAATCCTTCTCTTTTTCTGAACCTAAAACTGGACATTACTTAAGGGATGGCCTGATAGATGTTTGTTTCGTGTTTCGAAAGTGAAAAGACAGGATGTATCGTGTGCTACTTATTTGAAACAAAAACTAACTCGTTAAATACTGTTTCTCTTTTAACATATTTCAAGTAAAATTTCAAACTTTCTATCTAGCGACGAACATCTGCTCACAGTTTTGTGTCGTACAGTATTCATAGTTCATCATCTGTTAACGTTGTGCAATGAAATTATCGTATTTGTCTTCCTCAAACTATTTCACATATTGTTATTGTATTTACTGCGAAAACGTCTTTGTATATTTGCTACACTGCATTCGATACTGAAAGGCTTAGCTAGTTTGAAAACAAACAATATTTAGATCCACACTGTTAATTAAAACTAATAATCCCGATTAGAGGAGCAGGCATACTTTAAAAGTTAACATTTCGAAATACAAATCTGAGGACCCATATCTCGCCTCCTACTGGTCCACGTCTCGCCTTCTATTGTCGTACTTTGAGGCCGCGAAAGCGTTATAAAAAGAACTGTCGTATCTCGCTATTCGATTTGAGTAACCAGTTATTACACGTTGGTATTAACTCAGTTACTACTGCAAGCTGGTCATATTTCAGTTATTTCACATTGGTACTGCCATTTGTAAAGAGAAGCACCTAAGACGTATCTTTTACCATTTTCTGTAATTAGTCTGTTAGCGAAATGCACTTTAGCCATTTGTATTTTTAACACCATATTTTTTGACATTTACTTTTAAACTTTTAGCCCTAAAGAATAATTATTATCAGCTTACTTTTGACTAAAAGTTTTTAATAACTTGTTTTAGGTACAAAATATCCAGGCCACGGTTTCGTTCCAGCTTTTTTTTTTACCTAATGTTTCTTTTTTTTTAAATTAGATTACAGGAATACAAACACATAATTCGTTATCATGAATTTCTATGCTTCGTGAGAATCGTTGACAAGAACACTTCAAGTAAAAATCTCAGCTGATATAAATTAACATAATTCTAAAATAATTGTCGGAATTTCTCAAGGTCTAGAAAGATCTGTCCAAGGTCGGGTCGTGTAACATAGAATATCCTTGTCAGTCCATTTACCACAACAAATACGGCTAGATAGTACGGTTCTTCCGTTTTCTTAACCATTCCTCGTCAACCGGAAATATGAAAAGAAGACTATCTTACGAAATAATCGAAACAAGAATTCTGACATAATAGAGCATTGTGTGGTAAACAAAAACACGCTGTGAAACCGGAGCTACGCTTGTGGTCGCGTCATCTGGTGTTCTTTTGTTTTTAATTCAAACTTCCAGAATTCTCAAAAATAAACTTTTTTAATACTGAATCTTATCTTATTAAACATCTTTTTCTCTCTCAGTTATAATTATTGAATTCTTAAACGCAGTGTTATTTCTTGTTCAAGGTTCTGGTTTCTTTTTTAGTGTTAGTTTGGGAAAAAAAAACTATAGTAAGTTAAGACTAAATGTTTGTAATACCGTCATTTTCTTTTCTTTTCAAATAACGACTTAAGTTAACTTTTGTTTTTGGTTATATTGTTTACGATGGGCCTAACTACTTATCAGTTCTGGCTTGACACATAAACAATTTTGATATAAAGACTTTTTGTGTTTATTGTTTATTAGCGAACAAATCTCGGCCGCATTCATAAGAAAAAATTCTCTCCTTTTATATCAGACAATATTAGTGGATATTTTACATAAATTTATAGAGGTCTCTGTAAACACATTATTTCAGGTTCAGTTCTCCGTATGTTTCTTGGGTGAAGGATATTTTATTTTACCATTAACTATTAAAAAGAGAGATAAGCTGTTTAAATCAGAAATTAAAGTTTATGTATAGCTTTATACGTATAAGACGTCCATACAAATACTTACATCGCTTTATTAACCGGTATAGTGTAAATATGTGTTTAATAGTTCCATTTTGAAGTTAACAATTACCAATTCAAATGAGTATCTTAATTGAATAAATAGTCCTCCTTCGAAAAATCGATTATAAAGTGTAAATTGTTTGTTTTTGAATTTCGCGCAAAGCTACACGATGCCATCTGCGCTAGCCGTCCCTAATTTAGCAGTGTAAAACGAGAGGAAAGGCTGCTAGTCATCATCACCCCCGCCAACTCTTAAGCTACTCTTTTACCAACGAATAGTGGGGTTGACCGTCACATTATAACGCCCCCACGGCTGAAAGGACGAGAATGTTTGGTGTGACAGAGATTTGAACCCGTGACCCTCAAATTACGAGTCTAACGCCTTAACCCCCTGGCCATGCCGGGCCGATAAAGTGTAAATACAAAATAAATAAATTGCATTGTAGTATAATATTTAGAGGCTAGTGGCTGTACTGAAATGAGTGTCCGAAGGTCTCGAGTTTTAGACAGAGTGCTACCAAACGCTAATTGCATTTTCGGCCATGAATCATGGTAAAAGTGGTAGTTAATCATGCTAGTGGGTCAGGAAGAGTCACTTCAGGCTTTCACTCTGATCCAGTTTTAAATTGGGTATGGTTATGCTTAAAATAGAGACCTTTCTCATCTCACATTTAATCTATTGGGTGTCTTCCAGGTGAACGACCAAACCAACAATAAATGGTTACTGTTAGAAAGACGTCAACCGGCTTCTTTCTAAAATCAGGTATCATTCAGGTGTACAACCTAACTATCAATGAATGGTTTCTCTTAGAAAGACGTTAAACGGTTTCTCTTAGAAAGACATCAAACGGTTTCTCTTTAAAATCAAGAAATAAAAAACCCCTAACTGATATCAGTTTGTACAAGTTTCCGCACCACTTTAGGTAGGCCTCTTACACGGAAAAAATGATGGATTTTCTGGCCGGTGAGATATACAACCTTTAACTGTGTAAAATACATTTTTTTGCAACTTTTGGACATTTGGATATTAATAATGCCAATATTACAGCAAATATACTTCAGTATATCTGTCTAAAGATATATTTTGAACTAGTTTTGGAAAAATGAAATTTATGACCAATTTAGTGAATGATATAATAGAACTAACTACAGGCTTTGAAAAAAAAATTTTTTTTGAAGTTTCAAATTCTTTAACCATAAGACATTAAACAAATACAGTATAGTATCTATCTTACTTTAAATTATATCAATAACTTTGAAAGTTAGAAAATGACTGAACACCTACAACATTAAATTTCAGATGTCTATACCCGTGGTGGACACAACAAAAGCATCCCATCTTCATCTTTGGAACAAACCAAGCAGTCTCATTGTAATTAAACAGAGAGTAAAACAATAGGCTCTCTGTGCTCTGCGCACTACAGGTATCAAAACCTGGCTTTTAGCGTTGTAAGTCCGCAGACGTAAGTTGTGCCACTTGGAGGAACTGTCTCTTCAAAACTGTAGTATGTTTTAGGAAAAACCTCAAACTATTGCTTTGTAGAAACTGTTTGAAAGTTACTAAACTAACTAGAATTACTATACTATAATTACTAAACTAACTGTAATTATTATACTATAATTACCAAACTATAATTTCTATACTATAATTACCAAACTATAATTACCAAACTATAATTTCTATACTATAATTTCTATACTATAATTACCAAACTATAATTTCTATACTATAATTTCTATACTATAATTACCAAACTATAATTTCTATACTATAATTACTAAATTATCTATAATTACTAAAGTAACTATAGTTACTGAATCTCAGGACGACTGACTGAACACTTCTTCAGACTGCATCTCAGGACGACTAAATACTTCTTCAGACTGCATCTCAGGACGACTAAATACTTCTTCACACTATATCCCAGGACGACTGAACACTTCTTCAGACTGCATCTCAGGACGACTGAACACTTCTTCAGACTGCATCTCAGGACGACTGAACACTTCTTCAGACTATATCTCAGGATGACTGAACACTTCTTCAGACTGTATCTCAGAACGACTGAACACTTCTTCAGACTGCATCTTCAGGACGACTGATATGAGTATTAACACTTTTACTAAAATAATGTTAACCTGAGGATGACCTAAGAGGATAGAAACGTTGTTCTCTGCTTTATTTTGGTAAAAGTTTTAATACCCAAACCAGCCGTCCCGATATACATTTTTTTAGTTTAAGAAGGTTTCTTGTCATCACAAACCTCTTCAGACTGCTGCATCTGCCAAATCTCTAGGATTAACATACGACTCAAAACTAGCATGAACAAACCATCTAAATAATATTAGAACCAAAATCTTACGAGGAACAAACTATGCTTGGAGTCTATCTGGTAAAAACAGTGGAGAAACAGTTGACGATATATTAGAAATTTACAAAACAAATATATGACCCGTAACTAACTTTGCAGCCCCAGCATGGGTAAACGTAGCACCAAAACTAGTACAAACTAACCTACAAACTAACCTACAAACAACACAAAACACATTACACACAACAACATATGAAGTCCCTAGAACAATGACCTTCAACTTCATACAGAAATACTCTAACATAGGAACAGTATCAGATAGACTCCTACATAGCACACTAAATTATTTTGAGAAAAATGGAGAAAATGATTTATGTAAACTTGACATATATTATGATGATAGTCCTAAGCACCTGTCCGCAGTGACTATATAAATAAGAAATAAAAACAGGTCACCTTGGTACCAGACCAACCCCCACAATAGTTATGAACTTAATTAAAAACATTTTAGGGTATTTATGTAAACGTTCCTAATTTAAGCCTATAAAAAGTAGTGACTTTATACTAATGTATCTGTAAATAATATATAGACAATGCTCTGAGAGGGGCCGGAGTAAGTGTGGCCTACTCTGGCCCTCATGCAGCATATCTAAATACATTTATCAGAAGCTGTAAATAAACGTAGAGGAGGGAGGAAAAGGTCAATGTACCTGATCTCCTGGGTCTCTACACCTAAGTCCCGACAAGACAAAGAGAACAGTATAAGTTAGACAGTCTTGGTGCAAGTCAGTGTCGTTATTGGAAATGAGGCATCCCAATACCTAGAATTGCCTAGCACTGAACTGAAGAAAACTAGATTAATTTTTTAGACGAGTTACAGAGATATCGGAAATTAACCCTAACTTTAAATTTTCTTGAATACTAAACCAAGGTTGTTCCTCTGTGATTTCTTAGGTTTGTAGGTTGCGTGTACAAAACGTTGTATTGTAAAATAATTTGTCTGAAGAGTAGGTGGACACAAATAGTTGGGAGATGGACATGGACTTTTGGTTAGTATATTGGATCAAAGGGTCCAGAATTTTAAACATGATTCATTCTTTCATCTGTGGAAGCTTTATAAAAGTGATGAATCATTCTGTTATTCACTTGTTAGAGTGATGGGTAATTATATTAATCAATTATAAAAGTGATGGATCATCCTGTTATTTAATTATAAAAGTAATGGGTAATCCTGTTATTACCTTGTTAAAGTGATGGGTAATCCTATTATTCAATTATAAAAGTGATGGATCATCCTGTTATTCAATTATAAAAGTAATGGGTAATCCTGTTATTCAGTTATAAAAGTAATGAGTAATTCTATTATCTAATTATAAAAGTAATGAACGATCCTGTTATTCAGTTGTTGAAGTGATAGGTAATCCTGTTATTCAGTTATAAAAGTAATGGGTAATCCTATTATCCAATTATAAAAGTGATGAATGATCCTGTTATTCAGTTGTTAAAGTGATAGGTAATCCTGTTATTCAGTCATAAAAGTAATGGGTAATCCTATTATCCAATTATAAAAGTGATGGATTATCCTGTTATTCAATTATAAAGGTAATGGGTAATCCTGTTATTGAGTTATAAAAGTGATGGACCATTCTGTTATTCACTTGTTAAAGTGATGGATAATCCTGTCATTTGGTTATAAAAATGATAAACCATTTCTGAAAAGAAAAAACGCGTTTAACATTTTGGTGAATGTCATTAAGTAACAACTAATTCCCACCATTCAATCAGTCAACAGTAGTTTCCACCATTCAATCAGTCAACAGTAGCTCAAGAGTAGATGCTGTTGACTAGTCTCTTCTCTCTCAGTTCAAAATTAGAGATGGCGAAAATTCTGAAATAACCAACCAAAAACTGGACAAGTCCCTGGTGGCAAGAAATACAGCTGGTTGAATGGTTTCCCTCTTATCAGCAATTGTACCTGAACGCTAGGTATCTTTTATATGGCCACTTTATTCACGAGCTTAAGAATGAAATAATTAGGAATGACTACAAATAAATGTTTAAAAAGATAATAATGTTTGTATTGATAAGTTTGATAAATTCTGAGCAATAAAAAATCTCAAATTTTCTAACAGACTTAAATAGTAGAATTCCAGTAGATTCAAGCCGTTGAGAAGATTGTTTCTAATTATATCATAAATAAATTTCATATGTTGTAATGGAAACTATTAGCTTTAATCCAAAACATCTAAACACAGTTAACATAATTTAATCGTGATAAAATAATGTGGTAGATAAGGAGACTGACTGAGAAAAGTTAAGAGTTGATAAAACAAACTTGTATACGAACTGCGAAAGATGTTTACTCTTAGTGCAGTGGCTTAGAAAAAGTTTATTGTAAATTCAAAGAGTTAAGTTTGTTTGTTTGAAACTTAGCACACAGCAACACAATAAACCATTTGTGCTCCGCCCACCACGGGTTTTGAAACCTTATTTTTACCATTGTACTTCAGCAGACATACTGCTGTACCACTAGGAGGACTAAAGAATTATGAGAATAAATCAGTGCGAGCTAAAACCTCAGTAACAGTTAACTGGTTAAAGCTAAATATAATTTATTGTAATTTAAAATTAAAGACTCTCCTCGTATTAAAGTTAAGGTAATTTCATACGCTGCATAAAACACGTTTTCGTATGAAATTGCATAAATAAATTACTTCACTTCTAGATAAACAGTATAGTAAAGAGCTTCACAATGTTAACTTTCTCTGTTTTTGTTATTTTCTCTTTAAACAGTGTAATTTATGCTAGTTGACATACCTGTCGAACACACTCACAAAACATAAGACCCTAAGCGAACATGCCAGGTTCGGTGACTATCTACCTAGCGTTTTGCGAGTTGCAAACGTACTCACATACAGACAAACTTGTGTTAAAGTATTGGTTTAGAATTTAATTTGAGAGAAAATAATCATAGCTAATCTGAGTGTGAGTAAAACACAAGTTCTCTGAATACTATATTATCATACCTTGTAAACTAAAAATGTTGGTGAACTTGATACTTCAGTTGTGACAACTGAATATATTTTGACGAATGCGTAGGAATGCGTAGAGAAACAGTTTGAGTTTGTGTAAACGTATTTGATATTTGAGTCACTATTCGAATAATATGTCAAGGTTTTGATTTCTAGTCAATAACAACACGAACATGACGGTTTTAAGAAACTGTCTTTCAAAAGCCTTGTACAGCCCTGCACCGAGAGCTCGCAAACCTGGCTTACAATATTCATCGGCTGAAACTTTGTCCTGAATACATTTGTGAAATGGAGGTTAAGAGATTAACAGTTTGTTTATTTTAAAGCAAAGCCACATTGAGCAATCTCCTCTGTCTTCCGCAAGGAGTCGAAGCCAAGATTTTAGCATTGTAAGTTCATGAACTTACCACTGTTCCACCAGAGGACGCTTAAGAGAGTTTTAATCTCCACGTTTACCGTTAATGTAAAGCATGTCGGTTTGTATTTCTTTACCAAATACTAATCACGGGTTAGTCCTCCGACATTTCGGCAAAACGGTTTCAAATACAGATCGGTATTACTATTTACAGTCGGTCTATCATCTCTGCCCAAGTTGTGTGTTTCTTTCTCTTTAAGCTGTTTGATTCATTCTTTAATTACCTACAAAGTATATGGTAAAATTAGATAGATTTCAACGACCTATACATTTATTCAGGACCTTGGCACTCATGAATTAAAATGTTAAAAAAAACTTCTGATTACAAAAATTAGTTGTAAACAATCATAACACGTAATTTTTTATAATAAATACACAGACTTTATTAATTATTGTCATGGTTCTTTTGTGGGTTTAGAGGACTATAATACAGATACCCATATTTGAAAAAATGTAATGCTTTCTTTTGGCTTACAAATATACATTTTATCAGGGTTGAGAAATATATCTGGCATCTAAACGTGACCTTACGTGAAAATGTTCCCTTACGATTCGTGTGACGCCACCAATACTTGTGAATAATTTGCATTCTTTGTTTTTGTTGTTTTTTTTTTATTTCGCGCAAAGCTGCACGAGGGCTATCTGCGCTTTTCATTCTTTATTGGCTTAAATCATTTTTACACATCTTAACTAGAAGACGTGAGTTTGATTCCAACACATATTCCTATTTTGCCTTCTGATATCAGAAAGAATGAGTCTATCTGATAATGGGGCGTTATGGAACATTTTGTTTTATTTTTACCAATAGTTAAACATGTTTATAATGTCCCTTTCCTGAATCATCATGAAACTGCACAACGCGCTTTCCAAGGACAGGGATTTCAGTTCTTTTCCAGGTATAAACCTACTACCTAGAACTAGCACACATTAAGAAAGAAAAGAAAGAATATACTTTGTTAGTTTTTTTCACCTGAGGACAGTTTTGCAAATAGTAAATTTATTTTATAATTATTCATATTAATATAAAATCAAAGTACAAACACGTAGGTTTTGTATTATTAAAAGGTTTTCAAACTCTCAGATTATTATATGTTATTAAGCACTTTTAAAACGATATAAACCAAAATACGGCTGATACTAAAATAACAATATGTGTCTTTTTATATTTCGCATCATTCACATGTTAAGTTTTTCAAAGTTTTAACACTAAGGTTTTCTAAGATAGACAAACTTTCGTTGACAAAGTGACTTGTAATCTCATAACAAAATCACATCAATATTACGATTTCTTAAACTATTTAGTGGATTACGAGAACAGACATAAACAAGACGATTATTAAATATCGAGAAAGTAATCTTTTGTTTGTTTGTTCGAATTTCGCGTTAAGCTACACAAGGGCTATCAGTGCTAGTCGTCCCTAATTTAGCAATGTAAGACTCACCACAACTCACTGCCAACTCTTGGGCTACTCTTTTACCAACGAATACTGGGATTGAATGTAACATTATAATGCCCCCACGACTGAAAGGACGAGCATGTTTGGTGTGACGGAAGTAAACTTTTAACGTAATAATTTGTTTTTGCACTTTCCATATAGCACATTATATCGATGTGAAAAATATTACACAAATCGTGTAACAAAACGTTGCTTGTAGCATTGTGGTTAACTTGTTAGGCTATGTATCGAAAGTCCAGGGTTCGAGATGTGAGACACTTTCAACTATAAGTACGTTATCAAAGTTCGAGTCAGTTATGTTATTCGGTTAAAAAACAAGCAAAAGCTTTTGTGGCAATGAGCACTATTGGTTGCTTTCCCTCTGGTCAATAGCTCAAAACCAGGAACAACTGTATCAGAATTCTAGAGATCTCTGACCTGGTCATTCTGGTTGGAATTTCTAATTCCATATTAAAGCGGCTGTGTTTGCATTTGTTCTTTAGTGTAGCTCATGCTTCGGAACGTGTTTCCTGGACCTGCTTGAGTATTGAATCCTAAATTTTAAGTTCGATATACAAAACCTGTTCCGATAACTTGTGACATTAAAATATTGTTTCTATTAAATGTGGAGACCTCCCCTTGGTAACTTATTGTAATGAAAATAGAGTAAAATAATCGGAATAAATATAAAGTACCTAAGACGATCTTGAAACCAGTGATTTGTGGTTAATATATCTTCGAATAATTATTTGTGCTAATTCTCGAGAATTTAGCAGAAGGTTTTAAAGGGAACTTCTCAATATTAAACATTTTCAGCTATTTCTCAGCCAACTATACTCCTTTGAGCTAGATGTTAGTAGCTAATACAAAACCACGTTTCGAAGCGTTATTTCTTAACAGTTATCAGTTATTTTAAAACTGGTGCCAAATATTCTGTAGATAATTTTTCAAACATTCCTATCATTGAGCCTGGCATGACCAGGTGGTTAAGGCACTCGACTCGTAATTCAAAACCAAAACCAAAACAGAAGAAACAATGTTAGGATTAGTTTGTTTCGAATTTCGCGCAAAGCTACACCAGAGCTATCTGCGCTAGCCGTCCCTAAGTTAGCAGTGTAAGACTAGAAGAAAGGGAGATAGTCATTACCACCCACTGCCAAATTTTGGGCTACTCTTTTACCAACGAATAGTGGGATTGACCGTCACATTATAACGCCCCCACGGCTGAGAGGGCGAGCATGTTTGGTGCGACGGGGATTCAAACCCGCGACCTTCGGATTACGAGTCGAACCTTAACCACCAGGCCGTGCCGAGCCCCTCTTTCTTCTTGTGTCCTCGCTAGCTCTCAAGCATTATTTCTTACTTATAAACATGTTAGTTAGGTAGAGAACTAAGGTCTTAGTTTTATATTTAGTTAATTATATCTTTGTTATGCTTTAAAATGTATATTAGAAAAGTTTAGCAACTTTTTTTTTAAATGTAAGCCAAATTTTTTTGATTTATGAGGTTTAGTGTAGTGGGCAAAATATGTCAACATTCTAACAACGGTTAAAATGTCGCTACCTAGGACTCCTTGAGAATTCACGTTGATCGGTGTTGCGACAAGTAATATTACTAGATGGTAAGAAAGGAAAATAAAACATCAAAAATAAATGTTTGTTGAAACTAAAAACTTACAATTAAGAATTTTAACTAATTTTCAAGAAAATTAAAAAAATTAATTTTCACTGCACAATACGTGATGATAATATTCCAAATATTCAGAGTCTGAGTGCAGATATCTACAATACGAACATATTAATTCTTTGTTTAAAATAATAAAACATTCTCATTCTTTGTTTACAAAATGATCCTGATCTTCTAATCCAGTTTTTATGAAGATACGTTAAGAAAGCTCGGAGTTATTGTAAGTAGACAGGTAGCTAGGATCTGATAACAGATATTTCCCAGAGTTGATGGTATAAAAACAAACAGAGAGCTAGAACCTGGTAACAGATATTCCCTAGAGTTCATAGTTTAAAACAGAAGAAGATAAATAACTGCAAAGAAAAAGTGATTACAGTTGTGACGTTATCTTTACTGTAGGTTGTCCCTTGTTTGTGTATTTTCTTGTTCAACGTAAAAGTAACACAAATAAAAAATTACTTATACACATATATAGGAATAAAATCCCCTTAACAGCGAAAAACTAATCTTTTTTTTTTCAAATCACGATTTAAATTATTATTGTTTTACTTCTTCAACTTATAAAAGCACAAAGCTGAACAATGAGGTACCACAAGCATCGAAATCCGGTTTCGAGCAGTGTAAATCTGGGAGGTACTATTGTAAAAAGAAGCCCATAAAAACCACAAACCAAAGAACCTGAAACTACAACTTTGTACATATATCCCCCTTGGCCCAGCTAACCTCCATACCAAATTTGTTGAATATCTATTAACAGGAGAAAAAGTAGTAAACGCGCATAAAATACCGCAACGTACAGAACTGAAAATTTATGTCTTTCTCCCCATGGACCAAATGAATCTCCATGCCAAATATGGTGAAGATCCATCCGCACCCATCATATATTTCCAGATTTCTAAAAATATTTAAGTCTCTATATCTGATGAACGAAAATAAATGTCTTAAACATAAAGTTTGCTGAAAATGTGATTTGTTATTGATTGTAAAAACGTTATTCATCTTTTATTTAAGTTTACTGTATTATATACACACTCTCAGACATTTTGAACAGTATCACAGTGAAACATAGCATTTATCAAGCTACTAATTAGGTTAGCAACATTGGCCCAACATAGCCAGGTGGTTAGGATGTTTGACTCGCAATCTGAGGATCGGAGGTTCGAATCCCTGTTATACAAAACGTGCTCACCCTTTCAGCAGTGGGGACGTTATAAATTTTCGGTCAATCGCATTATTCGTTGGTAAAAAAAGTAGTCCAAGAGTTTGCGATGGGTGTTCATGACTATCTGTCTTCCCTCTACTCTTACACTGTTAAATTAAGGACGGCTAGCACAGATAACAGTTGTGTAATTTTGCGCAAAATTAAAAAAAAATAACAAACCCTTGGCAACAAACAGAAGCGTGATTTATTTCAGCAACATAAGTCATTTGATTTCTTAAGAAAGAAACAATTACACGACTTACGCGATGGGCCTGTTAACATGATGGACTGAGGATCTGTGATTATAACAGTAACTTTCAAATTACACTGTTTGATCTGACAAAATTAGCTCAACTGGTGAGTGGTGTCGACTAGCTGCCTTCCCGATAGTCAGTTAAAAATTAGGGATGGCTTGTGTAGCGCGAAATCCAACAAAACAAACACGAGACATAAATATAAATGTTGGAGATGCGAACTCTACAAAATTTTAAATTCAAGAACAAGTAAAAAAAGGATAGTAATACATCATTTAAAAATAACGTTTTGAGTTAACAGTGACGAAACGTTGTTTTTTAAATGATATAATTCTGTCCCATATTAACCGTTTTTAAATAACGGGATATATTCCAACTCTCAGTTGTTCATAACCGCTAAGACAAACCGTCCTAAGAAATTTTAGAAACTCAATTTGAAACTTTTCTGTAGTATAGCGTTTAATTGTTGACTGTCGTTTGAAATGAAGAACGTTTCTCAAGTGAAAGCCTGCAAACAGTTCCGAGATAAGCCATCCAAGCGTTGCCTGGTTCGATGTGGACTTCTGTATTAAAGATACTTCCCATTCGACTATTGTTTTAAATCGGTACCAGCCTTACCGTAAACCAAAGAGTTGCTACGTGTAACGTCCAATTCTTTCATTAGGTTAAGTATATCTTTTAGCTAAAACGTTACAAACACGGTAAACAATTCCACAATTGTTACCATGTAAACCAGAGTTGCTACGTATAACGTTCAATTTGTTACTAAGCTCAGCATATCTTTTAGTTGAAAAGTTACAAACACGGTTTTCCAGACTCTACATTTCAGAGGACGACTTAATGAACACGATATGGGTCTCAGGCTGGTCTAAGTCTACATATTTTGACCAGTAACTTCCGTTTTCCAGATTTGGTTCCGGTTTGTTTTCACGACCCATTGTTATATATCATAATTCCCAGTCTTGTCGACATAGGTTCTTGGTCACCAAAGCAATCAAAAACACTTCTATGAAATTAATCATAAATATAAACATACACCATGACTTGATGGTTTTCTATGAAAATGTGAACGATAAAAACCTGGAGTCATTTCCGAACGACAAATACATAGATATTAATGAGGTATCTCGGTGTAACAGGCTCAACCAGGGTGTACCAGTTGTGTGAAATGAGTTTTATTATAAAAACTCCCTCTATGAGAATCTATCTTCATATAATTCGTTCCACATCAGTTTGCCCAGGTTCAGAAAAGAAAAGAATAGAACGAGAAAGAAAACTGTACAACATGAACTTTATTGTAAGTATACATGACTTACGTATAATGTTAAAACTGTACAACATGAACTTTATTGTAAGTATACATGACTTACGTATAATGTTAAAAGTGTACAACATGAACTTTATTGTAAGTATACATGACTTACGTATAAAACTGTACAACATGTTAAAGTAACATGACTTACGTATAATGTTAAAAACTGTACAACATGAACTTTATTGTAAGTATACATGACTTACGTATAATGTTAAAAACTGTACAACATGAACTTTATTGTAAGTATACATGACTTACGTATAATGTTAAAAACTGTACAACATGAACTTTATTAATGTTAAAAAAGTATGACATGACTTACAATGTATAATGTTACGTAAATGTTAAAACTGTACAACATGAACTTTATGAACTTTATTAATGTTAAAAAAGTGTACAACATGAACTTTATTGTAAGTATACATGACTTACGTATAATGTTAAAAACTGTACAATGTGAACTTTATTGTAAGTACGTATAATGTTAAAACTGTACGAACTTTATTGTAATACGTGACTTACGTAAATGTTAAAAACTGTACAACATGAACTTTATTGTAAGTATACGTGACTTACGTATAATGTTAAAAAAGTGTACAACATGTATACATGACTTACTTACAACATGAACTTTATTGTAAGTATACATGACTTACGTATAATGTTATACATGACTTACGTATAATGTTAAAAACTGTACAACATGAACTTTATTGTAAGTATACATGACTTACTTACAACATAATGTTAAAACATGTGAAAATTTCTATTTGTAAATTTGTAATTCTTCGCATTTTTGTGCGACTGGTTGAAGTTAAAACTTATTTATTTTTACTGTATCACAACGAAGTTCATTGATAGTAATAGAAATGACCCATTAAATTTTTGTTCAGGGTTATTATTCTTGATACGAAAGTAAAGTCACATGTGTATATATATATATATATTAGTAATTCTATATTGTTCTAAACATACTTTAATATTTTGTGCAGAGAGCGTGTGTTTTTCTTATAACAAAGCCACATCGGGCTATCTGCTGTGTCCACCGAGGGGAATCGAACCCCTGATTTTCGCGTTGTAAATCCGTAGACTTATCACAGTATCAGCGGGGGTCTTTATACTTAGAAAAACTAAATCCAGCACTAATAACATTGTAGGATACCAAAATTACAACAGTTAAATATTATTTAGAGACTTTAAAAATGGTTGTGTGTTATTGTTTTGTTTGGGATTTCGCGCAAAGCTACACGAGGACTATCTGCGCTAGCAGTCCCTAATTTTGCAGTGTAAGACTAGGGGAAAAGTAGCTAGTCATCACCATCCACCTCCAACTCTTGGGCTACTCTTTTACCAACGAATGGTGGGATTGACTGTAACATTATAACGCCTCCACGGCTGAAAGGGCGAACATGTTTGGTGCGGCTGGGATTCGAACCTGCTACCCTCAGATAACGAGTCGAGTGCCTTAACCACCTGGCCATGCCGGGCCTTGTGTATTATTAAGTACGAAGTTGCACAAACGGTTATTTGTACTCTGCCCACCACAAGTATCGAAACCCGGTTTCAAGAGATATAATTCTGCAGACATACCGCTGTGCCACTTGAAGACACTTTCAAAAAATACTGTTCCAGTTTGTTCAAGACAATGTAAAAAAAAACACGCTTCAATTAATTTGAGGCGTTTTTTAAAATGACATCAGTTGTTTGCAATGATTAATTCTTAGAAAAAATATATGTACCAGATTGTTTTTGACAGGTATGAGAAAAAGAGGAACTGTGAATTTTAGAATTTAACAGTTTAAAATAATTATGACTATTTATACCAAACATGCGCACCCTTTCCGCCGTGGGGCTTTGTTTATATGAGGATCAATCCCATTATTCATTAGTGAAAAAGTAGCCCAAGAGTTGGCGGTGGGTAGTGATGACTAGCTGCCTCACACTGCTAAATTACGACTAGAGCAGATAGCTTTCGTATAGCTTTGCGCGATATTCAAAACAAATAAACAATTATAAAGTTATTAAGGCTACCATTGAGGATGAGGATAGAGGGCACTAGAATAGCTGATTACATCAGTTATATAAAATTTGAAATTAGTAAAAACAAAAATTAAAAGAAAGGTTCTGGGTCTCATATTTCGGTATATCCGACAGAAGTTAAACATAGATTATTTACACTCTACCTGTGTTTATAATAAAAGAAGAATATTCGTAACACTTTCACGGTAAACGAAAACATTTTTTTTTTTACTTGAAAGAAGTAACACATCAAAACCGTTAGGTTTAACCAAAATGTTTTGGTTTTTCTTTGGCTCTCAACAGATGTTTTAACCAATGACTAACAGAAAGCTACCCTGAGGTAACTAACCAATATTTCAGTTAGCGATTTGAAAGTCAACGTGTGAAACTGATTATCATCATTTATTCGCCTTAAGTAGCTTATTTGTAATATGGTCGTATATATATATATATATATGTATAAAGTACAGAAATTATTGTGTCTGTCCGTTTGACTCTCTGTTACTTCAGTACTCCTAAGTATTTGGTCTAATCTCGACGAAACGTTGTAGGATGATGGATTTAAACAAGAAGCGTGTTAGCGGGAGATTAACAACCCCTCCACCCACTATTGTTACTGATATTAAGTATTTATTATCTTTGACGTCAGTTAACGTTAACCACATGCATAGATGACGCCATGTCCTTACCCTCACACGCACACAAAATAATTTTTCTATAACACAACATACATTCAGTGCGGAGAGAGGGCACAGAAACGCCTTATATATCTCAAAGATGGCGCTAGCGCTCTCTAAGCAAGAACGCATTTGCAAATGTTGCAATAATAAATAAATTTACCTGAAGTTTCTATTTTAACAACCATAAAGCTGAGATAGAGAAAAGTTTCTAGAGTTATATCCACTTCATATGTTGACCTGTGGCCTTTCAACTTCGGCCTATAAAACACTTATGCGATCAACGACCGTCATTTAATTAATCACGGGAAATACAGTGGAAGGACGTTGCGGATGGGTGTTGAAAGCGGTAACAGAAAGTACCCCTACCACTACTATTTTACAAAGTCACCCTAACCAGTCAGTCTTTTAATTATATACGTATCGAGTTCTTAAAGTTTATACAAAACACTTAGTGAGGCAATAATGAATACTGCAGTAATGTGTTATATCATAAATAAATTGTGTGAAAGGTAATATTTTTGTGTTGTTTATCATAGCAACAACACCTATCAAAGTTTTAAGTTCATAACTCGGACAGAAGGCGAGTACCTCAGCTTGTGTTAATATGTAATATAAAAGGATCATGGGAAGAAGAACATTCCAACGAACAGTTTTTAATTTTGCATTTTATTACTTACTTAACAGGTGGCGTTTTCTGTCCTCTCGTGTGCTTTGGTTGTGGTGGCTGTGGACGACACCAATGAGCACCCTGATAATTTACGCGATCCCACGATCAACAGCCGTCTCCCACCCAGCTCTGACTTCGACAACCGAGGCTTTGATAGATATAGCAATAACCTTTATGATAACCGGGGAAGTGGATATTTCCCTGTCGGTTTTAGAGGGAATGGAAACTATCCTTACCGCGACCGATTTCAATTTCGCTATCCACAGTCTCCTTACAGCAACAGCTTCAATTCCCGATACCCATACGACGATAGATTCGATTACAGAGGCCCTTACGACGATAGATTCGGTTCCCGATACCCATACGACGACAGATTAGATTCCCAATATCCCTACGACGATAGATTCGGTTCCCGATATCCAAACGACGATAGATTCGATTCTCGATATCCAAACGATTATCGCTTCAATAACCTAGGAGACAGAAGTTATCTTTATGATCGTCTCTTCGATGATCGAGGCTACGGAAGTTATCCTTACTACAGGTATCCCTACAACAACAGAGGTCACTCGAGGGATAGTCGCTATAGATACGGTAGAAGATATCCTTATGACTCAGCCTATGGTAACTCAGTTCCTTATGGTGATCGTGTTTCTGGTTACACGAGGTCTTTCCGCTCCACAGACGGTGTTTCGCCACTGGTTTACTCTTCAAGGGACAAATACCCCGCAAGTGCGAGCAGTAATATCCACTACCAACTAAAGGTTCCAGGAGTTAACGTAGGTGGAGGAGATGAGCCCTCTCGAATCTTCAAAACAAAAAAAGAACGTTCAGTATAAATAGATCATCTTCGCCATTTTTGTTCCGCACAGAAATAAAAGTTCACAGGTTTATCAAACATTTTGAAATTATTGAGTATTGAAACACGCGAAAAGAGTTTATATTTTTCTTTTCGGAGAAGTGAAAAACAAAATCCAAATTCGGATAGTAAGGATTTCTTGAACTTCGTAGATAGTTTGCAGATGTTACGACAAGTAATTTTAATCTTATCACTTCATAAGTAAATGTGAAATAACTATTAAAAACTGTGTTTTTCAAATAAACCATTGTAAAAGTTAGAGGGAGCTTCTATCACTTTACTAAGCAAAATAGAAACGTTGGAACACTCTTTTACACCTTCATATATCAACTTTTCTTGTTAAGGTCGCTGCGTCGTTAGCCTTTCTTTGGTATTTCTTGCGGATAAATGTTTATATGATATTAATATTAGTGTGCATAACCATATTTGGAATTTTCTAAAATGCATTCCTCTCTTAAAGAGCTGTGGAATCAGAAAACCTTACAATTTCCTGTAGCTATTGGACACTTACCTACTTCTAGTAGCTTCCCTCGATTTGATTCTAAAATTTCACAAGAGAAACTAAAAATAATGTAAAAATGGTTTAATGTTTTTATAAAACAAAATTAGCTGAGGTTTATATTTCTATTTCTGAATATTGATTGCTTTTTTTAGAAAGATCAAACACTCCAACGTTTTGCCAATACGTGTTAAATTATAGATTGCTATTGATAACTGGGCTGAGACACCTTCTTAATGTGTGTGTTTTTTTAAATATAAATGCACATAAACATAAATATATGAATTACGTTTGTGTGAAAGCTTTTCAACAGGTAATAAAACGGAAGTTCTTCAGTCCAAAGTTGTGTGAAGAGTTTTTCTTTGTAAACTATCAAACCAAAAGGTCCCGGATTGTCCAGATGGTTAAGGCACTCGACTGAGGGTCGCGGGTTGGAATCCCCGTCACACCAAACATGTTTGCTCTTTCAGCCGTGGGGGCGTTATAATCTTACGGTCAATCCCACTATTCATTGGTAAAAGAATAGCCCAAGAGTTGGCGGTGGATGGTGATGACTAGCTGCTTTCCCTCTGGTCTTACACTGCTAAATTAGGGACGGCTAGCGCAGTTAGCTTTCGTGCAGCTTTGTGCGAAACTAAAAACAAACCAAACCTGAGAAGCTAATGCTGTTAAGCCCAAAGCTACACAAAGGGCTATCTGTACTCTTCTCATCAAAAGTATCGAAGCCCGGTTTCTAGTAGTACAAGTCCGTAAGTATACTGCGCTACTGGGAAGTGCTTAAGAAACACTTCTCTGTATATTTTAGAAAGACTTAGAGTGGTGTCATAAATTTAAATTCTAAAACTATCTTCCAAGAATCAAGTTGAAGAAAATGTTCGAGCTGAGTTTCTTCGTCAAGATAAAAAGTTTAATATCATCACATACTGATAATTCGTACCAACGAACAAGCCGAAAATGCAATAATATACTACTATGGTTTGTTTTAAATTTCGCACAACGCTACATGAGGGCTAGCTTTGCTAGCCGTCCGTAATCTAGAATGTTATTTCTATTAAATAAAATTTAAAACTCTTTTGCAGCAAAATGTATTTTATTAAAACTTTTTTTTTCTTTTCTGGGGTACCTTTATTTTGCCCCAGTTGACAGTTGAAAAGTCTTTAGAAACAAAGTTACACAGTAAGTCAAGAGTCAAAACGAAAAAAAAAACGGAAGAACTTAAGCCTGGAATCTCAATTTTTTTAATTGTACAATGGATCTATGCAAATGGATGGATAATAGCAACAGAATTGTTTTGTCCTCTCTTATTATATAAACAAGTCACTATTTCAACATTAAATAAAGTAAATACAAACAACAACAGATTTTGGAGACAAATCTGGAAAGTTACATATGATGAGAATAGAAACGTGAGCAAAGCCGTCGTCAGTTTGTTCATACACAAAAATCCATTTGAACGCAATGTTGCAAAGAATGCAAACAATCTTGGTCATATTTTTGCATGTTGCTAAACCTAAGTAGTGTTTATCAAGTCCCTGCATGCTGAAATAACCATATATGGTTGGCATATCCTTACACGTGGTAATACTCAAACACGGTCGGTCAGAACGACCGATAAAAGTCCTAAATGTTGCAAAGACCAAACACAGTGGACAAAGCACAGTACATTATCTGCAATTTTTGGTCTTAAATGAGCTATGTCTGAAGAATATTAACAGAAAAGATTATTTACTTCTTTGTGTACGATAAATATTTCAAATTTCATCATATCATTGCAATCATCACCAGTTTTGATGGCAGATCACAACAAGAAATAAAACGTATTAATATTTCCGGTCTGTACTGAGTGATCTAATCAAGTTTAAATGTTTGTTTTAACTAGTCTAAGCAACTTTAAGTTTCTGTACTAAGTCATCTAAACAATTTTAATATCTGTTCTAAGTTGTCTAAGAAACTTGAAGTGTCTGTTCTAAATAATCTGAGCAATTTTAAGTGTCTGTGCTAAGTGATATAAACAAGTTTAAGTGTCTATACTGAGTTATCTCAACAACATTAAATGTTTGTACTAAGAGACCTAAACAGCATTTAGTGTCTGTACTAAGTTATCTCAACAACAATAAGTGTCTCTGGTAAGTAATTTCAACAGCGTCAACTGTTTGTTGTAATTTCATCAACTTTATATGTTTGTAATAAGTAATTAAATACCTCCAAATGGATATGGTCAGTTTACTTCACAAAGTAACGTCTTTTGAATACCTTTAAATACTTATTGTAAAGATAATTATGATAAAATATTGTAACTACGACTTCAAACGGTAAATGAGTTAATAACAAGCTGGTATCTAATAGTGCTGTATCTATAACATAGCAATATTGTACTTGATACCTTTAACACTGAGTATGGTACCTTGGCACGTTGCGTTCAGAACCTAGTAACACTGCATGTATTTGGCACGAAGCAACATTATATTGTACATTTAACAATAGCTCCTTATCTTTTGTGTTGGTGAGGGCAAGGAAAGTGTAGATTAGTTTTTGGGGAATGGAGCATTTTAAAGCAGCATTGAATGCAACTCCCCATTTAGAAGAGTGAAACATGTTCAGTTTATTGAATCTTTATTATTATGAAAACTGTAAATTGTCTAAATATACTTTTTATTGTGGTTACAGCACGTATTACACTTTAGTTAAATAAAAGTACAAGAATAATAATGTAGTATGCTGAATGTATTTTATAATAACCACCCACCTCGTTCGTTGTAAGGGTTGATTAAACACATAACATCAATCAAGATGCGGTCCTAACAGTCGAATGGTCACCTCAGTATCTGCAATGCTACAATGCGCAAACTATAGCTTAACACTAAGCCTACTGTGGGTAAACTATAGCTTAACACTAAGCCTACTGTGGGTAAACTATAGCTTAACACTAAGCCTACAGTGGGTAAATTATAGCTTAACACTAAGCCTACAGTGGGTAAATTATAGCTTAACACTAAGCCTACAGTGGGTAAACTATAGCTTAACACTAAGCCTACTGTGGGTAAACTATAGCTTAACACTAAGCCTACAGTGGGTAAACTATATCTAACACTAAGCAATTATACAAGAACAAATGGAACGGTACGCGGATGACATCAGTCGCGTGGGTGATAAACATATGTAAACACTTTGACGGTACATACGGAGTATAAAAGTTGGAGTGAAAGTTCGAGTTTAAGGAAGGTTTCTTGTTTGTTTTTAATTTCGCGCAAAGTTACACGAGGGCTAGCTGCGCTAGTCGTCCCTAATTTAGCAGTGTAGGTCCCTAATAAGCAGCCAGAGTCTAGTTAAGAATAGTATAAAGAAAGCTACACTACGAAAAATGGTTATTTGTTTAATTTATATATATATTTGAATTTAGGCTAAGTAAAGATACGTGTATTATAATTTTATTATTTCGTTTTTAAATTTAAGGTTGGAGGAGCAATCCACACACTCGTGTTTATTAAGTGTAGACAACCACTGTTTACACCTAAGAACATTATGTGTGACACCCAACTGTATTTTATGAGTAAACTGATAAATTTGAATGTTCCGTAAGCTTGTTTCAATAACTTATAATTGCAGGTTATTATAAATAATCCTGTTACGTAATGTGTCATATATAACCTTGGTTAACATTTTACCTCTCACGTATAAACAAACTCAAAGATCGTTCAGTACTCGGTACATTGATAACTTAGTTTAGTCACACTATTTGTTTTGTTCTTAATTCATGCACAATTTGAAATCACGTACACGGGGAGAATTACCATGTTTCAAAGTGATTAGGGTTTGAGCTAATCTCATCTAGGAGCTATTAAATTATACTTATTAACCAAATGGAAAACGCTTGAGTGTCGCCACGCCCAGCTTTGCGCCATCTATCTGTCATAAGCTGTAACTTTATCTACACATCTAATTATTTGCAAATTGGCTCTACAGATAATAAGTAACCGTTATAACACAAGGTGGCTTATGTTAATGTTTTATTTTTTTAAGTTCTGGTGCGAGATTTTCGTCTTTTTTTAAATTTCGATTCAATTTAAGAAATTCAAATATCAATCAATTAAGTGTATATATATTTCATTTGCGCATTTTCTAGATACAAATTTGTGTTTTTTTAGCACATGCTTTATGAAATTATGTACACAAAGCAACAGCATTTGGTTCTGTAGCGTCACGATTTTGAAACAATAGTTTTACTACAGCTCTCTTTAAAGAAATACATCAAACAATAACAACTGTCTATACACTTGTCTTTGGTGTGTATCAGGAATATTTGGTCACTAAATAAAATTAGAAAACTTAAAATATTAAAAAGAAAATCAAATCACGATACAAGTGGTCTACAAATTCCAGTACTATCGGAATTTTCGTTTATCATGTGAATCAAAGAGAAATGTTACATTAAACCAACGATATGAACTAATACAAGTTCTGGAACAGTTGTTCTATCTTATTTAGCGTACTCAGCAGGTCAAAGGTTTCATCGATTTTTGTTTTCTTGGTGTTGAATATTTTGTGTTTTTTTAGGGGTGTTACTCGTGTGTGTAAACATTTTACCATAAATTACACTATGTAATACAATTTTAACTTTCTCTTGTTCCTGGGCAGAAAGTGTTATTTCCCAATTGCGTATGTCTAAAGTAAATGGAAAAGACCTATTTTTCTCTTCAAACTTTGCTTTTGTGACCTGCATAATGAAATTTTCAAATTTACCCATTTTCCAGAACATTCCAGGTAGATTCAGTGCTGAGTAGCTGATAGAGAATTTTCTCGAACTTAAAAGGATTTTCAAGACTTTTCTGGTGGCATTTTTGATGGGTCTTCAAGGAGGCTTTACCAAGTTTCCCTGTTATCTTTGCCTTTGGGACAGCAGGGACACCGCAGCGCACTACAACACGAAGCGCTGGTTTCAACGGACCGAGTTCTCTGTGGAAAGGCACAATGTCAAGTGTGAGCCACTAGTGGACCTCCAGAAGGTGTTCTTCCCACCACTGCACATAAAAATGGGTCTTATGAAACAATTTGTCACAGCTCTTGATAAGGAATCTGCAGCCTTCAAGTTCCTTCGACACTTCTTCCCTAAGCTGTCTGAGGCAAAGGTCAAAACTGGTGTATTTCTTAGACCACAAATAAAAAAGACCCTGGAGTGCACACAATTCCTCAAGACACTCAGTAGCTTCGGGCAGCTATGTCGCAGTGGTTCGGAGCTTCTTGGGCAATCATAAGGCCGAAAATTATGTGGAATTGGTTGAGGCTCTGGTAAAAATCTACGGCAAAATTGGCTGCAGGATGACCCTGAAAGTTCATATCCTTGACGCTCATCTTGATAAATTCAAGGAGAACATGGAAGCATACTCAGAGGAGCAAGACGAGCGCTTCCACCAAGGTATACTGAACTTTGAACGCTGCTACCAAAGAAGGTATAACGAAAACATGATGGAAGACTATATTTGTGGGCTGATACCTGAAAGTGATTTACATTACAGTCGCAAATCTCCAAAAACGACTCACTTCTAAACATTATTGTATAACTTTAGTATAAATTCATGTAAATTTTGATTCACATGTTGTTTTATTCAGACCTTATGTAAATGAAAATGTGCAAATTTACCCGTTTTTACACAGAAAATAGGTTTCATTTCTAAATTTCATTATCCAGATCACAAAAGCAAAGTTTGAAGGGAATAATGACCATTTTCTGTACTTTTATAATATAAGCAATTAAGAAATAACACATACTATCTAGGAAAGAAAGTTGTGTTACATAGTGTTATATTAGATATATGTTTCAAAACTTTAATTACTATTACAGGGGTGGCCAAACTTGCTTAACGTAAGAGCCACATACCATAAACTTCAGATGTTTGAGAGCCACAAGACATGAACAGATATTACACACATGTTTCTACTGTTACATGTACATTTTGTTACATATATTTTATATAAATATCAAGAAATACATGTACGTAATAATATTTATTCATGTATGTAATTTTTAAGCTGTTAATTTGTATTAGTTTCAATAATCACAAAGTACACATATATACTCTTCAAAAAAAGAAACGCAAAAGGCAAAATTTGAGACAAATTGTTAACAAGTTTATTTAAGGTAGTTCTGTATGACATGTGTGAAACTTTGCACATTCACTACTGAACATCTAAAGTCTGCAAAGGCGAAGTCCACGCTCACTAGTTGAAGTTTAACGTCACTCAACGTCAATAACGAGTATGCCCCCAGTGAGCATCAATAACTGCTTGGCATCTCCTACCCATGGAAGCGATGAGATGACGAATCACATCCTGTAGAATGGCTGTCCACTCAGCCTGCAAAACTGCTGAAAGCTGAGGTAGAGTCTGCGGTTGAGGTTGTCGCCGTCGCAGACGTCGGTCCAACTCGTCCCAAAGATGTTCGATGGGGTTTAAATCTGGTGATCTGGAGGGCCAGGGAAGAAGGTTGATGTTGTGGTGTCTTAAGAAGACAGTGGTGAGTCGGGCTGTGTGAGAACGGGCGTTGTCATGTTGAAAAACGTCGTTGACGTTCACCATGATGGGTTGCACATGGGGCCTAAGAATCTCGTCGACGTATCGTTGAGCCGTAAGATTCCCCTCGAATGTGCAAAAGATTTGTTCTGGCATTGTAGGCGATGGCAGCCCACATCATGACACTGCCACCACCAAATCTGTCAACTTCCTGCACACAGTTTGCTGCAAAACGTTCATCTCGGCGACGGTAAACACGAGTCCTTCCACCTTGCCTACGAAGCATAAAACGTGATTCATCGTTGAACCAAACATGCCTCCATCGTCGATGAGGCCATACCCGATGTGCCTGAGTCCACTGCAGCCGTGCTTGACGATGTTACTGGGTGAGGATGACGCCTCCGACTGGACATCGAGGTCGGATTCCTGCATCTCGTAGACGGTTGCGTACGGTCTGATCGGAAATCATACGCAGCCCTGGTATGTTTGAGGCAGTAGACGTCGCAGTGGTGGTCCTATCCCGAAGGTGACGTAACCGGATGTAGCGATCTTGTGCGGGCGTGGTCACACGAGGTCTGCCAGATCGTGGACGGTCACGAGTTGATCCATGTTGTTGGTGACGATTCCATAGCCTTGTGATGGTGCTTGGGTGGACATTCACAGCTCTGGAAACATCTGATCGAGATTCGCCCCCTTCCAAGCGACCAATGGCGTTGTTGCGTTGTGCTTCAGTCAGTCTTGGCGTAACTGTATTGCGTGTCGGTGGCTTAACACTGAGCTATGAAAATCGAGAACCCGTTACTTTTATAGGGATTTTTCACATGTTGCACTTGCAGAACATGCAGATCTCTCAAACAAATTTATTAGACACGAATGCGTTTTGGCGAAAAATCCGATGTTTTCCTCCGTTTTCAAAGTGCACAACTTTTATTGTCATTTTGGCCTGACAATCAGTGCCTTAACACGTGTAACATCACATACTCTGAGCTTGTAACGTTATTACATATATTTCTCTTTAAAATAACAAAAATATCCCTTTTGCGTTTCTTGTTTTGAAGAGTATATATACCTAATGTTTTCAAAATCCTGGCTGATTATTGTTTTAACTGTATTCAGTGTATTTAATACCGTAATGAAGTTAAGAAAATCTAAGAGAAATATGGAAATTTGCATTTCATTCACATTAAACGAGACTGACAAAAATAATAATAAAAGGGATAAAAACAGATATTTTTAATGATATTTATTTGTCTCAGTAAATATCTGGTCAAAACATGGAGGAAAATATATAAAACAATAAAATTAGAGATATTTTAATCAGATACCATCTTACAAAATTTTAGTCTATCACAATACTTTTCTGACACAGATAGACATTGATACAATTATCAGGCTATTTACTGCTAGTTGAGGTGTTGTGAGTTTTCATCTTGGTTGTGAGTTGTTGAAATTCCGACTCACAAACTTCATTACAGAGTACAGTTATTCACAGCAGTATCTTGTGTTGAAAATTGAGATGAATCGCACAATGGTTTTCTTCAGTTCAGAATATTTTATTTCTGGAACATGCTTCCAGAACTCGATTGTAGAATGGGATTTATGGATCATCTTTAGACCCAGATCCTTTTGTAGTTCTATTAGTTTCATTTCCACAGCAGATGATTCTCTAACCAGAGGTTCGAGAATTGGACAACCATCATTAATCAAATCAACCATGAATGGATTTAGAAGAAAGGAGAAGCAAGACTTCAGCTTCTGCAAGTCCTCAAACCTGTTTAGGAAATTATCAAGCAGTCCTTGTAATTTATCTTTGTGTTCTTCCAGTTTGTGATCCTTTATTTCAATGTTAGGGAATGTATTTACTATCCTTTTGAGATTGGGAAAGTAACTGAAGTTTCTTCACAATATGTCTCTTTGAAAAAGTCTTATTTTATTCTGAAATTTGAAAATTGTCTGAGTAAGATCAGAAACAATCTTATCCTTCCCCTGGAGTGCCAAGTTGAGACTTTGTAGATGATTCATTATATCAGTAAGGAACATTGGATCTTGTGTCCATTCATCATTTCCCAGTTGAGGATAGAATCTTTTCTTTTCTTCAAGAAAAGTAATAATAGGCTCCAATAGATCCAAAAATCTATTCAGACATTGCTGGTTGACATTGCTGTAGAAAGAGACATCACTTTGCTTATTTTCAGACTCCAGTTTTTTAATAACATTTTTGAACTGTCGGTAGGTCTTTCCATTTAAGTGTATGAAATTGACAATTCAAGAACAAATTTCATAACATCTTCATACTTGAAGTATCTGGCTGCCAGGTGTTCATGATGAACAATGCAATGAACAGAAAGAAACTCTGGAATTCTGGGATCACTTTTCATAAGTGCAATTAATCCCGAATTTTTCTCCACCATTGCAGGTGCTCCATCTGTTACAACACTGACGAGTTTATCTAATGGAATATCAGAATTTGTTAAGGCTCTGTCAAGCGCATTTTTAATGTTAGCAGCACGAGCTGTTTCTTTTAGTGCTATTAAGTTCAACATCTCTTCTTTCACAGTTACATCAGAGGAAGCATAACGAATAAATACCGCCAGTTGCGGGTTATATTATATGTCTGTAGATTCGTCAAGGGCTAAGCTGAATGCAAGAGAATTCTTTAAATCATTTTGCCTGCAACATCAACACTGATCTGGGAGATACGTCTCTCTGTAGTGTGGTGTGAAGCTGGTGACTGTGCTGTTAGACGCTGAAGTTTTGTGTTATTTGGATCTAACACTGCAACAACTTCAGCTATATTCTTCTTAACAAATTCACCATCAGAATATGGGCGTTTAGCACGAGCAATATTCAATAATATAACAAACTAGCTTCAGTTGTTGTTTCAACTTCCTTACTAAACGTTATCAACAGTGTCTGCTGGCTGTTTAGTGATGATGTTAATACAGTTAACTTGTTTTTTTCCGTAATTCTGATTTAGGTGGATAATTAGACGAAAAGTTTTTTTGTGATTTGTTTCATAGTGGCGTTTCAAGCTACTGGCTTTGTAATGACTGAGTAACACATTGCAGATAAAACACAAAGGTCTAACTTCTTTAACATTGAATGCAAAATCTTCCTCCCACTCTGGCTTAAAATTTCTGTTTTCATCTTCATACTTTCGCTTCTTACAATTTGATGACGCCATCTTCCTTCACAAAATTTTCACAAACACTTCTAAAACATTAAAGTGAAAAGAAACAATAAGCTCCAACACGCGCAACGCAACCAAATTCTACAGCGTCCGGTATCACACTAACGCTCCGCTTATGCACTGCCCGCAACACATCCACACACGCCGCAATCGTAAGCCACGCCCACCAAAACTAACATTGTCAGCACCGGCTTGTACAGTTACTGATTCTCCAGCACAATTCCTCTGTAATCCTTGGTGATCTGAAATTTCTTTAATCCGTGATTCAAATCTAGTATTAAAATTAGGATTGAAATTCTTAAGTATATTTACTCACCATGAATATTAAACTTACGTTTTAATTCAGTGAACTCTTAGTTTATACCTGGGATATAAGTATAAAGTTTGAAAATTTTTATTTACCTTTTGTATTAATTGTGATACAAAAATGAGCTCAGCCTACATATTTCCTCGATTCGCACATTATTTGTCAAAGAACCGCATGTGGCTCGCGAGTCGAGGTTTGGCCACCCCTGGTGTAAACCATACATCCAGACAAATATATTAATTAACGATAAATTAACAGAGATAGTTAAGTAAAGTAAATTGAATGTGATATACATAAGACAATTAATAAGTTAATTTATTTTGTAAAAGTAATGAAGTAATTTTCAATCAATTGTCCGAAAAAAAACAACTGAAAATGTTTCATCAAATTAAAATAATTTCTTAATTTATATATATATGTACCTTTCTCATCCAATAAAACTCTAGCGGATCATGAAGAAAAACAAACAGAATGTCAAAGAAGGTGAAGGTATTCAGTAGTAAGTTTATGAACATAAAACACTAAAACCCAGAGGTCTAATCCCTTTGTTGGACAGAATGCACATAGTTCACTATGTAGCTCTGAATACTGAGGAAAATATACTTTAAACTGATTTTGCCCTCAATGGCTTAACGGTACTCTAAATGGCTTATAACTATAAAATTCATGTTTCGATACCCACTGTAAGTACTATAGCCTATTGTTTCGCTTCGAGTTTAAAAACAAGCTCCATTATTAAAAAAAGATAAGAGATGGCAGCACCATCTCTGACAAATGATTGGTAAATATGTAGTTGCAAAATAACAAGGTATAACTATTAGTGTGATTTTTCAATGAAGATTTTTCTTCTTGATGACAATGGTCCAATAAAACTTGTATATGGTTCAGTAAGACCTAATGCCTTCAACAGTTTTTTTTAAATATTATACACCTTTTAATAAATAAACTCAGATTCTAAACTATTTGTATATCTTCTACAGTATTTACCTAAATATCACCTCAAGTTACTAAGTTTATTCAGTTTGTTTTTACCTTTACCAAAATTCTATTGTTTCGTAACTATATAACAATATAAAAACAAATGTTCCATTTTCAAGCAGTTTAAATGGATCATTAGACTGTTCATTTTGTGATTTAAGTAACTGAGTTTTGCATTATTTCTAAACTACGAAGTTGTAGGTTTTATAATACTGCCTGGAATATCGGAATTGCCAAACAGAAACCTTAAACTTAAGACAGCAAGAAAACTTTTACCTGTTTATTTTAAAATATAATTGTTTCTTAAAAGACTATAATTGCAGTTATTCACCATTTATAAAAAGTAGTAATACTGATGTACCACATCTATGTTAACTGGCTTCAGCGAATGGTTAGTTTTAAGGAAAAAAGGGAAAACAAATTACATCAGAAATAACTCCATTAGTATAACACCAAGCCAAACCACACCACTAATTGTCATATTTTAACATCATAAAAAACAAGTACGACACATCCAAAAATAAACAAAACTAGGAAATAGAACCTCTGGCCTCTTCAGATCTGGGGCTCTATCTGAAGTGGAACCTTTTGCCCTTCTGTTCCCAAGTATCTCAAATAAATAAAAGTTTCTGGAGTCTTCCGTGTCTAATATTCGTTTAAAATCTTATAGCTGCCATTTTCCCATCTTGAACTGAAGAAAATAGTTCATTAAGACACTGTTAAAGCATTTTCTAGACAGGAACCCAGATGCTTCCTATGGTATGGAACTCTGGAACTCAGTAACAAGAAAGTAGAAAAAGATGAAATTTGCGACTGACTGCTCCAGTCAACTCGTTGACTGGTTAGTGTCATATTTCACGCAACGTTGTACACAGTTTAATACAACCCACAACCTCGTAGGTTGTTTGCTATGATCACGTCCGTCACAGCATCGAACACAAACTGGATGTTTGTTGTGTCTGTGGCACAGGTCATGTGGCAATAGATCTCTTTAGTTCTAGATTTATTTTTGGCTTCAAACTGAGCTTGAATGTAGGCTGCTGCCTCGCCGTATTCCTGTGCTCCTAAGAAGAATATATTTTGGTGAACGTTGGTTCAAGTATTAAAAATTGTAAAAAGAAAGAAAAGATCGTTAGTTTAAACAATAGAATAAAAATAATTAAGTTAATAGCACAGTTGGAAAAATATGATATATAAAAGTCTTAAGTAAACATGAGTAATTACTTGAATATAATATGTTTATTATAGACTGTCATGTCATATGCGTTACTTCGTTATTAATAACTCTCGTTTTGAGTTTACTTTATGATTATAAGTATTATTTTATTACAAGTTTCAGCTTTTCCAGTAAGAAAGGATATCTTAAAGAAAGGTATGACGTTTCGTTCACTGGTCTGATCGTTCTCAAGAAGACAATTTTTAACGTAAAGAAGGTTTCAACATTCAAATCAATATTCAACAATCTAACAATGCACTTAGACTTTAAAATTGGGAGTGGTTACTTACCTGTGAGGCCCGGCATGGCCAAGTGTGTTAAGGCGTCCGACTCGTAATCTGAGGGTCGCGGGTTCGCATCGCCGTCGCGCCAAACATGCTCAACCTTTCAGCCGTGGGGACGTTATAATGTTACGATCAATCCCACTATTCGTTGGTAAAAGAGTAGCCCAAGAGTTGGCGGTGGATGGTGATGACTAGTTTTACACTGCTAAATTAGGGACGGCTAGCACAGATAGCCCTCGAGTAGCTTTGTGCGAAATTCAAAAAACAAACAAGCTATAGATAGTTTGTGACACCGACTATAACTATCATTCCTGTATCTTATAACATTTTCCTCTTTCTAATCTCGTTGGCTACCAATGTTATATCTAGTAACATTTCCTGTTTAAAATCTCATAAAATCCTTTCCCAGTGGAAATTAAACACCCACTGGCTCACACGATTATATCTCACGAATTTTAAATATAAAATCAACAGAGGACGACCTCATTATTGACTGGAAGGGGTGTCCAAGTACTTTTAGTAATGTAATAAATATTGTTGTGTTCTATACGTAACAAAGCAACTGGTACTTTTAGTAATGTAATAAATATTGTTGTGTTCTATACGTAACAAAGCAACTGGTACTTTTAGTAATGTAATAAATATTGTTGTGTTCTATACGTAACAAAGCAACTGGTACTTTTAGTAATGTAATAAATATTGTTGTGTTCTATACGTAACAAAGCAACTGGTACTTTTAGTAATGTAATAAATATTGTTGTGTTCTATACGTAACAAAGCAACTGGTACTTTTAGTAATGTAATAAATATTGTTGTGTTCTATACGTAACAAAGCAACTGGTATTTTTAGTAATATAATAAATATTGTTGTGTTCTATACGTAACAAAGCAACTGATAACAAGCTCTTCTTTGTAAATATTCTTTGAAAATATTAGACTTTGTCAATCTTTGACGTATCTTAAATATTATCATGTTATTATTACATTATATACAAATTGTTTCTTTCTAATAAATTAATGCCTGATTTGCCACTATCAGTATGCTCAAATTTACATAAAAATATACGATGAAGCTCTTCATACACTTACATAACTTCACTGAGAAATTTTTACAGTGTAGCTGAAACCAAATCTCATAAACCACGTTCATTCATGATATTAGAAAAACACGTGGGTTCAAAAAGTCTTGACAGAAATTAATAACAACCCAATAACCGGAGGGCTTTCAACAAGTGGGCCTTTCTTCTTCACGGCCGATTTGTCCTCTCAAGAAAAATGGTCTACCTTCCGAAAGCGCTCGGATAATAGGGTTTTTATTCATAAACCATGTTCATGTTTTCACTTTTTACCGCCACTAAGATCAGTATATAAGAATTTATAATTAAGTTAGTTGGTTTGTTTTTGAATTTCGCGCAAAGCTACACGAGAGCTATCTGCGCTAACCGTCCATAATTTAGCAGTATAAGACTAGAGAAAAGGTAGCTAGTCATCACCACCCACCACTAACTCTTAAGCTGTTCTTTTACCAACGAATAGTAGGATTAAAACCAAACGGCTGAAAGGGCGAGCATGTTTGGTGTGACGAGGATTCGAGCCCACGACCCTCGGATTACGAATTAAGTTAGTATCCAGTTTAGCTATACAGCAGAACTTAGATCACGAAGATAATGATAATTTGATCAAGGAAAGTTTTCATTGTGTGTTTACAACATCGTTCTAATTTCCAACAATAATAACTATTTATTATTATTTGTCATTCGGCTACATTTTATTTTACTTCGCTCAAACTTTATCACAAAGCTACACAACTGTATTCTGCAAAGCGTGGGTACCGAAACCCAATCGTTGGGTTTATAAACCATCAGTCTTTCCGTTGAGTCACCAGGGGAAGGAGGGGTGCTTTTATATCTGATCTTTGTAAATATTTTGCTTCGATCAGAAGTTAGTAAATAAAATTATTTCGATAAAACCCGTCTTTGACTGTATAATTTAGCAAACCAAGAATGCACTAATTAAGCTATTATGTTTCATTTCTGTTCAAGATGTTTTTAAACGTTGGTATATTTTTTAGTAAAATCTCACAGAAGTATCAAGGAAGTGTAAATGTGTTGCCATCTGTCGAGCTGAAAGAAATATAATAATAATATGGAAGACAAAAGCACCATAGAAAACAACGGCTACATGAACTTTCAGTGATTACGTTAATATGGAGTTTCTCTATTATACAGTGTAAACTTTCCAGACATTTAACGTTTATTATGATTATTCTCTAGTTTGATAAGTGCCACAACTATATTCTATAAAAATGTTTTGTGTTTTTCGTAAAATCCGAATATCATAAATTATTAGAATTTTGTGAGACATTATACTTCTAAAGTGCCATCTAGTGAGCAAGTTTCTCGTCAGTTGAAAGACGAAACGACCGATGAAGGTGGAAAGTTAAGTACGTCAAACAAAGAATTCCTCACAAAATAATAAATTTAAAGATACAAAAACCTTTCAAGGTTTATTCTACTAATATTGAATTTGTATCAGTACACTGACAGAAGTTGATGTGTCTGGAATGCTCACAGTTTTATATGCCTAGCAACCAAGATGCTCCAAGGATATATAGCACTAATAACACATGGCTGTCTGGGAAACGTGTGTCCAAGTTATCAAACGTCAACACAACCCACCGTGCGTTTAAATATATTTTCCATTTATTAATTATTACACGTTTTGTAAGAACTTGCGTATAGATATGTAATAGGTCTTTTAGCTGGGATTTCAAATAACTTGTTTATAAATTTACCTGTGTACTCTTGGAAGCAGGTGGTAAGAGGAGACTTCTTGATCTTTTCCTCAAAGAGGTCCTTCTTATTCAGGAAGAGAATGATAGATGTGTCGGTAAACCATTTGTTGTTGCATATGGAATCAAAAAGTTTTAAGCTTTCCTGGATGCGGTTCTGTGGGTCACAACAAACATTCCATGAATTATTTCCAGTCGTTCTTCACTTTCGTATAAAAATATGAGAAACAAAATTTTCAAATCAATTTGTGTTTATATAATGGATCAGAGAAAATACACACACATACAGTTTAATTTTTGTTTGTTTTAAATTGCGTTCAAAGCTATACGAGAGCTATCTGTGTTAGCCATCCCTAATTTAGCAGTGTAAGACTAGAGGGAAGACAGCTGGTCATCGCCACCAACCGCCATCTCTTACGCTACTATTTTCCCAACAAACAGTGGGATTGACCGTTATAGTATAACTTCCCCACGGCTGAAAGGACGAGCATGCTTGGTGTAATGGGAATTCGAGCCCGCGACCCTTAGGACTCTTAACACACGGCCATGCGGTGCCTCTTGAACACAGTAACATGGGATCATAACAGTTTAATGTAAATATATGAAAATAAAAGATATAACTGAATTATATTCAACTAACGGCAAAAACTCAGTCTATTGATCATTCTAAAATAAAGTCCTCGCGCTCAGCTGCGGTGTTCAAAAGTCTCTTCACCATTCACTGAGGACCGAGCGCACCGATCAAGGTCCTCCGTTATAGTTACCTTAAGGAAGATTTAGGTGAATAGAAATAAGAGTTGGGGCAGTCGCGTGATACCTAAGCACTCACGTCAAGTTTGGTCCAGCTGGCTTGGAAATGGGGATATAAATATAATTTCAAATATGGAACCTTTGGAATCATGAAGAGAGCAGGAACGCACACAATTCTATGTTCGATTGGGATTCAGGAATCTTGTAAACCTATTATTAGACCTCCCCCGTGGTGCCACGGTAGTTTTCCAGAGGCGTTTTAGCCCTTCTTCCTTGGTATAGGAGCTGAACTAGTAAAGAATTACGCCCTCAGTTGTTACCATTTTTAACCTGAATTTAATGCACAACGGAACTGAGGTGACGCTTGATACATATAAATTTAAACAACATGCATACTGAGAACAGATTCAAGAAATCAGAAACTTTCACCTTTATACTTACGACATTAGTTACTGTACAAATTCATGTATCACAAATCTACTGTGACTCAATTACAGCCTGTTGGAATTTAGCTCTAGATTTTTCTTTCGTTTCTCGGTTAATATTTAGGAAAGGATATTGTCTTATGGTAAGTTTTATCATGATATTTCATGTTGCATGTTGTCGAAATGATGAATCCAATTTCATTATATACAGCACAAGTATAGCGATCAAATATTACGTAGAGTTAGGCATGGCAAAGTGCTAAGTGGATCGATAGATCCAAGGTTTGAGACACGATATTCATCTGAATATTTTCCACACTTCCGGTTGTTGTGGTGTTATAGTTACAACAGTCAGTCCCTCTGTTGATAAGAAGTGTCCACTAGGCGACTATTTCTGCTGACGTTTACCCTCCTTCTGGTCGGTAATTTTAAATTAGGGATGGGTATACCTGGACTTTTCGATTCTTTAGCCGGATCGTTTACTCCACGTGTCATGTTATGTATGGTATAGTTTGAAAATGCTACATATTATACTTCAATACTTTAAAATACACAATTTATTACTCTATGAATACTATGCAACCATTACAGACTACACACTAGCAACCGTATACTATACCTAGAACTTAGGTATTCTAATAATATTCATTTTTTTGTCTGTTCTGAAGGTGTTAAAGAAAGTAGACATACATATACTTTAGTAGAAATTTTGTGCAACTGCGTACTAGAAGCTTATTAAAGTTTTTAAAAACGTCTAACGTTAGGTCGTATAATAACATTATACGAGAGCTGTTCAAAAAATACGCGGACTGTTTGAATTGCGCGGCTCCAGTTGGTTCCAGGGGAATCCGCTTGGTGTCGCTAGGTTCGCACAGATCAGCTGATTACGACGCCATTTCCCGATTGCAGATATCTTCATTTGTGTATTAGCTACGCGGTTTTAAGTGAAGTGCGATTTTTCCGTTTGGCGGATTTCAGAATGAATGACCTGAAGGAGCAACGACTTGCTGTGAAATTTTTGTGTTACACTTAAAAAATCTGAAACTGAAACTTTTGCTATGCTTAACACGGCTTACGGTGATGTTGCTATGAATCGTACGGCATGTTTCAAGTGGCATGAACGTTTTAAGGATAGTCGACAGTCCATTGAAGATGATGAGCGTCCTGGACGTCCTTCCACGTCAACTGACGACCCACACGTCGACAAAATCAACACCCTGGTGCGGACAAATCGACCTCTGACTGTCAGGGAGCTTGCTGAAGAGTGTGGGATATCAGTTGGATCTTGTTACGAGATTTTGACCGAAACATTGAAGATCCACCGCGTTGCTGCGAAATTCAGCCCTCAGAACTCGTGAGTTTTTGGCCAAACACTCGATCACTGTTCTTCCCCCCCCCTACTCACCTGACCTTGCTCCTTGCGATTTTTTCTTGTTCCCCAAACTCAAAAGACCCTTGAAAGGAAGAAGATTTGAGACGATTCCCGAGATTAAAGCAAATGCGACGAAAAAGCTGGAGGACATTACAAAAGAAGCGTACCAGGATTATTTCAACAAGTGGAAACACCGTTGGGATAAGTGTGTGCGTTGGGGAGGAGAGTACTTTGAAGGGGTCCCAGACCTGTAACTTCTAAATAAAGTACATTTTGTTTTATGACGTCAGTCCGCGTATTTTTTTAACAGACCTCATAAGTTTATTTATTGATAGTATTATGTACGTTAACATTTAGTCCTAAATAAACTAAAGAAAAAAACCGTGCATAAGTTACAGTATTAATTTATCTTTTTATTGAATATAGGCCGTACGAAAGGATATAACCAATGTTAGGCCTAAAACAAGTTGACTTGTAGATTTCGGGACCTGATATTAGATATTTTTGTGTAATTTTAGAGATCCTGTATTTAAAGACGTACTGTTGTAATAAAAATACCAATGTGTAAAGATACAGATGTATTGCTAGTCTCTGCTAGTGTATAAATAGACCTTACATGTCTTTATACTTTCATTCCATTACTTTATACGTGTGTGTGTTTCTTACAGCAAAGCCACATCAGGCTATCTGCTGAGCCCACCGAGGTAAATTGAACCAGTGATTTTAGTGTTGTAAATCCGGAGACCTACCGCCGTACTGGCAGGGGCTAGTTGATACGTTTACTGAGTTTATTTCACTCAAAAGGGAGAACAAATAACGTATTTTCTCTAAACACAACTCACTGTGGTCTCGTCTTCGTGAAGCACTTGGTCATATTCACTCATTGCCACACAAAATATAATAGCCGTGACATCTTCAAAACAATGGATCCACTTCTTTCTCTCTGACCTTTGACCTCCGACGTCAAATAACCTGAGAAAGAAAATTTCATAAACGAAGATACGATCCAGAAACCAGTTAAGTAAAATATATAACATAGAACAGATGAGCAAATTCCGTGTATTTTTTCAAATAATAAATCTCAAAAGCCAAACCTGCTAGTCAAGCATGTACTAAATATCGTTTAAAGAGAGAAACGTTTCGTTCCAACTGCATGTTAGGCATGAACTATATACCATTTATAGCGAAGTGTTTCGCTCAAACTGCTTGTTAGGCGTGAACTACATACCAGTTATAGAGAAACGTTTCGCTCCAACTGCATGTTAGGCATGAACTACATACCAGTTATAGAGAAACGTTTCGCTCCAACTGCATGTTAGGCATGAACTACATACCAGTTATAGAGAAACGTTTCGCTCCAACTGTTTGTAAGACATAAACTAGAACTAGTTACCATTTAGAGAGAAACATTTCGTTCGAACTGCTTGTTAGAATTAAATATCATTTAGAGATAAGCGTTTCGCTCGAGCTTTTGGTCAGGCATGAACTAAATATCATTCATGGCCAGGTGTGTTGGACAAAATGTACAAACTGCTCATTGAACCGTAAGCCTTTCAGTTTACACAGTACATGAATAATGATGGAATGATATCTAGAACCAACAATGATCAAGTGGTCAGTTACTCGAGGTTGAACTAAATATCACTACTTATTGACGTTTTGCACGAGTTTCTAATCAGACGTAAACTAGAAATATTATGCAGAGGTTTCGTAGTTTACGGTAACTTCGTTATAAATTTCTATTAAAAAACACTCACTGTAGATGGAATTTTTCGTTTCTGTCCTGTTTTTCTTTTCTGATTAAGCATACAAATTTTCTCAGCAATAATTAAAGTTAAATCTATTTTTTTAATAGAGACATTATCAACTTATGATATGTTTCTTATGTCTCGTGTCAAACTAGTTTGGTTTGATTCGCTTATTTTAGAGCAAAAACACGTAGGATTATCTGTTGTGTGCACCGCGAGGAATCGAACGCTGGATCTCACAAATCCCTAAACGTACCGTTGTCCCATTTGGAGGATTCGTGCCAAACAAAATACGTTCATTGTTATTATTTTTCTATTAGAAAATAAATTATTTATAGTTCTTTAACTACTAAAGTTATTCTTGCTATAATTTATAACGAACTTTAAAATTTATGAAATTATGTAATTGTAAAAGAATGTATATTTAGTACAACTTGTTGGTTACACATATCTTAAGCTAAAAAAAGAGCCACTGTGCAAATGAGTAATAGTCATGGTTAATTATGTGCTTTAAACATTTATACACTGTGCAAAATTGATCACTTTGTATCCGATTAATGGTACAGTAGGAAAAGATTAAAGCTAAACAAAGAGACGAAACCGATGTTCTGACACGTTGAAGGAGGCATCATGTGTTTGGGAGGGAATTTGTAAAAAAAAAAAGCTTTATACATACATGCATTCGATGCTTGGTTTCACGTGTATAGATTTACAAGGAGGTACAATGTGCAGCAATGTGAAACTTTCATTAGTGAGTAGACCACGATCCAATAAAATCTGAGAAAGTTACAGTTCGAATTCTCAATGTCCAACAATGTTGAAAAAGTACCAGAAAGGATTTGATTTGTTTTATTTTGAATTTTGCTCAAAGCTACACGAAGGCTATATGCGCTAGTCGCCCGTCCCTAGTTTAGCAGTGAAATACTAAATGGAGGGCAGCTGGTCATCACCATCCACCGCCAACTTTTGGGCTACTCTTTAACCAATGAAGAGTGAAATTATCTGTCACATTATAGCGTTCACAAGATTGAAAGCATATTTCAGTTGGATGTGGATTCGAACCCTCAACCCGTAAGTCGAGTGCCCTAACCTATTGGTCATTCTAGACCAATCAGAAAGGGTTTGATAGGACTAAACAGTGGAAGGTCCCCAAACATATTCAGGAATTTATTGCAGTGTACTTCATTGGTCTCGACAGAAATGGATCTCCAAAATGAAGGGAGTATTTGGAAAGGTAGAACATCATATGCCAGCAGGCAGGGATTTTTTATATATTTTTTTTTATTTTACAGACTTCATACTTTCTTATAATTCTACCAAATTAGCACTATGTTTTATAATTTGCTTATTGTATTATTTCATATAAAAAACATTCTGCAGTAAATATTCAAACTACGGTACTAAGAAAATATAAACACAAAAATCTTAAAAATGAGGATAGTGTCTGAACACGTTTATTTGAAATATACCAATAACTGAAATCGCTTGTAATATGACTTGTGAGCACGTGTAGCTTCTCAAATAATGTGTGTTTTTGTTTTTCTAACAGCCAAGCCACACTGGGCTATCTGCTGCGATCACAGAGGAGAATCGAACCTCTGGTTTTAGCGTTGCAACTCCGTAGGCTTACCACTGTTCCTGCGGGGAGTTTCTCAAATAATAAAAAATACGGGAGCACAATTTTCCCAGACATTTCCACGCTTTTCGTACTAACGATACCAGAGATAGTGATCTGGTGAAGAGGTGTGGCCCAATGTTCCTCTTATCAAGGGTTACGACCCACATTTAGGTGGTAAGAATGTACAAAATGGTGGCAAACAGACTTTGAAAATAGGTAATACTTCATTTATTATGTCTCTACAGAGACATACTGTTACACATAATTTTCAATCGACCGAGGTATACTGTTACACATAATTTTCAGTCGACCGCCTTTCCTTCATTTCTTAACATAAGTCTTAGTAGGTTTATCCAATAATCAAACACGCCCGAAAAAGGTGTATTTTTTTAATTTTGTGACTTAGGCCTTTTTAAGAAATTTATATGGTCAAAATTTACCTCTTGGGTTGCTGTACCATAAATGTTAATGCCCACAACACCTTGACATACAAAAAATTGGATTTTCTCACTTTGAGTTTCTTCAGAAGGGTCAGAGTTCACAAAAAAGTACAATTTTGGGGGGCTTGGTCAATTACTCATCCATATTTTCATCAACTTACATAAGATTTGGAACAAAAATACTTTTTCTTTCATTTTTACAGGTCCTATACATATGCTTACAAAAATGTGGGATGTACCCATTTTTGGTCATTTACGGGGTGTCAAAATCTTAAATAAATCCATAGCTTTAGGGGTTTTGATCAATTACTTAGCCTCGTTTGGGTTTGTTTGTTCGTTTTGAATTTCGCGCAGAGCTACACGAGGGCTATCTGCGCTAGCCGTCCCTAATTTAGCAATGTAAGACTAGAGGGAAGGCGCCTAGTCATCACTACCTACCGCCAACTCTTGGGCTACTCTTATACCAACGAATAATGGGATTGACGTCACATTATAACGCCTCCACGGCTGAAAGGGCGAGTATGATTTGTGCGACGGGGATTCGAACCCGCGACCCTCAAATTACAAGTCGAACGCCTTAACCCACCTGGCCATGCCGAACCCCTTTGTTTGGGACAATTTACGTTGAATTTGGTACAACGTCACGTTTTACAGGATCGATGCATATATATGCGCATACAATAATGTGAGATATGCTCATTTTTAGTTATTTTAAAAGAGAGGATCAATTACTTAGTCTTGTTTCGACCAATTTACATGGAATTCGATACAGAGATACACTTTGCAGGTCCACCAAAAAGATATAGACATTTTTGGAATTTTTGTCTTTTGCCCAATTGTTTTGAACAAGGAAAGTACAATTTGGAGTGTTTATTGGCCTCTTTAATTTAGCAAAGACTGTTTTTTTCACTAAAGCCATTTTCTGGGTACTGACCAGCCACCAAAAATGGGTCTTGAACCAAACATACAAAGATGAGAGTCAGTGCTGTATATGATGTAATTCGTTTGGGAGTTAAGCCACCTTTACGGTCTAAATACACTCGGCCAAGACGTTTGGGAGTTATGCCACCTTTACGGTCTAAATACACTTGGCCAAGACGTTTGGGAGTTATGCCACCTTTACGGTCTAAATACACTCGGCCAAGAAGGGAGCCTAATATTTCAATCACTGTATACCCTTGTAAATTAGTTTATAGATTTTGTAAGCTGATGAGCTAAGTGACCGACACTTTTTATTATTAATTTTTACCTAATTTTTGTCACAACACTCACCTGAAGATGAAACAGATAAGAATGGAATCAGATGTTTATAACCTAAAACATCCATTGTTCCTCGCGCAAAAATATTTATCATTCATAAAATATGGCAAACAATGATAAAGACACACATACACACGAATATACATTTTAAAAAGAGACTTACTTGAAATTTAAGTTTTTAAATGAAAAATGTACTTCAACGATGCCAGTAGTTTTTACTCTCGTTCTAAGAATGTCTTGTTCCGTAGGCAAATAATCTTTATTTCCAAGTCGTTCTAGGTCATCCAAAAAACTGTTAAAGTAAAGAGAAAGACAGTTAATTACAGAGAACATTGCATACAAAGCTGTCTAGTTTTGTATAACAATTCACGTGATATCAAATGTTACGACACTCCTCATCAGTGGAGAGCGGGCATGGCCAGGTGGTTAAGGCACTCGACTCGTAATCTGAGGGTCGCGGGTTCGAATCCCCTTCACACCAAACATACTCGCCCTTTCAGCTATAGAAGCGTTATAATGTGTCAGTCAATCCCACTATTCGTTGGTAAAAGAGTAGCCCAAGAGTTGGCGGTGGTGGTAATGATTAGTTGCCTTCCCTCTAGTCTTACACTGCTAAATTAGGGACTGCTAGCACAGATAGCTCTCGAGTGGCTTTGCGCGAAATTCAAAACAAACCAAACCTAAAGAGTGCAAAACGATTTAGGTAAACTCTTTTAATATAGCAGATCTTTTGTGAGATTTAAATACCATACCATTCTCCGTTTCAAGTATAGGACTTCATTACTTATCCTGATTAAATTGATATGTACTAACCTAGTGATCGGTTTGAAAAATTACCTCAGATGTAGCAATACTTGTTACTAAAGTGGACGTACGTTCTGATATGAAATACAAATGTAAAACGTGAACAACGAACGCCCCAAATATTAACAACTTAAGCGTTAAACTTATGGTTCCTATATGGTTAGTTGGGTAAACATAAACAGTAAACATAAACATAAAAAGAAAATAACCAGTTCAAAAGTTCAGACATACATTGAAGGAGAAGACTATGGAACTGGTACTACTTAACCTCCTTCACGAAGTTCTATTTAGTTTATTAAAATGAATCAGCTCTGGCCACAACATATATATATATACACTCAACACTGGAGTTGAAACAGTAGAACTGGTACTACTTAACCTCCTTCACGAAGTTCTATTTAATTTATTAAAATGAATCAGCTCTGGCCACAACATATATATATACACTCAACACTGGAGTTAAAACAGTAGAACTGGTACTACTTAACCTCCTTCACGAAGTTCTATTTAATTTATTAAAATGAATCAGCTCTGGCCACAACATATATATATATACACTCAACACTGGAGTTGAAACAGTAGAACTGGTACTACTTAACCTCCTTCACGAAGTTCTATTTAGTTTATTAAAATGAATCAGCTCTGGCCACAACATATATATATATACACTCAACACTGGAGTTGAAACAGTAGAACTGGTACTACTTAACCTCCTTCACGAAGTTCTATTTAGTTTATTAAAATGAATCAGCTCTGGCCACAACATATATATATATACACTCAACACTGGAGTTGAAACAGTAGAACTGGTACTACTTAACCTCCTTCACGAAGTTCTATTTAGTTTATTAAAATGAATCAGCTCTGGCCACAACATATATATATATACACTCAACACTGGAGTTAAAACAGTAGAACTGGTACTACTTAACCTCCTTCACGAAGTTCTATTTAATTTATTAAAATGAATCAGCTCTGGCCACAACATATATATATATACACTCAACACTGGAGTTAAAACAGTAGAACTGGTACTACTTAACCTCCTTCACGAAGTTCTATTTAGTTTATTAAAATGAATCAGCTCTGGCCACAACATATACTCTTCAAAACAAGAAACGCAAAAGGAATATTTTTGTTATTTTAAAGACCAAAATGACAATAAAAGTTGTGCACTTTGAAAACGGAGGAAAACATCGGAATTTTCGCTAAAACGCATGCGTGTCCAATAAATTTGTTTGAGAGATCTGCATGTTCTGCAAGTGCAACATGTGCAAAGTCCCTATAAAAGTGACAGGTTCTCGGTTTCCATAGCTCAGTGTTAAGCCACCGACACGCAATACAGTGAAGCCAAGACTGACTGAAGCACAACGCAACAACGCCATTTGTCGTTTGGAAGCAGGCGAATCTCGATCAGATGTTGCCAGAGCTCTGAATGTCCACCCAAGCAGCATCATAAGGCTATGGAATCGTCACCAACAACATGGATCAACTCGTGACCGTCCACGATCTGGCAGACCTCGTGTGACCACGCCCGCACAAGATCGCTACATCCGGTTACGTCACCTTCGGGATAGGACCACCACTGCGATGTCTACTGCCTCAACCATACCAGGGCTGCGTATGAACTCCGATCAGACCGTACGCAACCGTCTACGAGATGCAGGAATCCGACTTCGACGTCCAGTCAGAGGCGTCATCCTCACCCAGCAAGATCGTCAAGCACGGCTGCAGTGGACTCGGGCACATCGGGTATGGCCTCATCGACGATGGAGGCATGTTTGGTTCAGCGATGAATTACGTGTTATGCTTCGTAGGCAGGATGTAAGGACCCGTGTTTACCGTCGCCGAGGTGAACGTTTTGTAGCAAACTGTGTGCAGGAAGTTGAGAGATTTGGTGGTGGCAGTGTCATGATGTGGGCTGCCATCGCCTACAATGCCAGAACAGACCTTTTGCACATTCGAGGGAATCTTACGGCTCAACGATACGTCAACGAGATTCTTAGGCCCCATGTGCAACCCATCATGGTGAACGTCATCGAAGTTTTTCAACATGACAACGCCCGTCCTCACACAGCCCGACTCACCACTGTCTTCTTGAGACACCACAACATCAACGTTCTTCCCTGGCCCTCCAGATCACCAGATTTAAACCCAATCGAACATCTTTGGGACTATAATTTTTCACCAAGAATGACAGTGACAACGTATTTTGTTATCACCAACGATAATGTTTCACCAAAAATGACAGTGACAACGTATTTTGTTATCACCAATGATAATGTTTCACCAAAAATGACAGTGACAACGTATTTTGTTATCACCAACGATAATGTTTCACCAAAAATGACAGTGACAACGTATTTTGTAATCACCAACTATAATGTTTCACCAAGAACGACAATGATAACGTATTTTGTAATCCCAAACTATAATGTTTCACCAAGAATGACAGTGACAACGTATTTTGTAATCACCAACGATAATGTTTCACCAAAAATGACAGTGACAACGTATTTTGTTATCACCAACGATAATGTTTCACCAAAAATGACAGTGACAACGTATTTTGTTATCACCAACGATAATGTTTCACCAAAAATGACAGTGACAACGTATTTTGTTATCACCAACGATAATGTTTCACCAAGAATGACAATGACAACGTATTTTGTAATCACCAACGATAATGTTTCACCAAAAACGACAGTGATAACGTATTTTGTAATCCCAAACTATAATGTTTCACCAAGAATGACAATGATAACGTATTTTGTAATCAGAAACTACAATGTTTCACCAAGAATGACAATGATAGCGTATTTTGTAATCAGAAACTACAATGTTTCACCAAGAATGACAATGATAACGTATTTTGTAATCACCAACTACAATGTTTCACCAAGAATGACAATGATAACGTATTTTGTAATCACAAACTACAATGTTTCACCAAGAATGACAATGATAACGTATTTTGTAATCACCAACTACAATGTTTCACCAAGAATGACAATGATAACGTATTTTGTAATCAGAAACTACAATGTTTCACAAAGAATGACAATGATAGCGTATTTTGTAATCAGAAACTACAATGACAATGATAACGTATTTTGTAATCACCAACTACAATGTTTCACCAAGAATGACAATGATAACGTATTTTGTAATCACAAACTACAATGTTTCACCAAGAACGACAATGATAACGTATTTTGTAATCACCAACTATAATGTTTCACCAAGAATGACAATGATAACGTATTTTGTAATCAGAAACTACAATGTTTCACCAAGAATGACAATGATAGCGTATTTTGTAATCAGAAACTACAATGACAATGATAACGTATTTTGTAATCACCAACTACAATGTTTCACCAAGAATGACAATGATAACGTATTTTGTAATCACAAACTACAATGTTTCACCAAGAACGACAATGATAACGTATTTTGTAATCACAAACTATAATGTTTCACCAAGAACGACAATGATAACGTATGTTGTAATCACCAACTATAATGTTTCACCAAGAACGACAATGATAGCGTATTTTGTTATCACCAACGATAATGTTTCACCAAAAATGACAGTGACAACGTATTTTGTTATCACCAACGATAATGTTTCACCAAGAATGACAATGACAACGTATTTTGTAATCACCAACGATAATGTTTCACCAAAACGACAGTGATAACGTCCCAAACTTAATTTTCACCAAGTAAATGATAACGTATTTTGTAATGTTTCACCAAGAATGACAATGATAACGTATTTTGTAATCAGAAACTACAATGTTTCACCAAGAATGACAATGATAGCGTATTTTGTAATCAGAAACTACAATGTTTCACCAAGAATGACAATGATAACGTATTTTGTAATCACCAACTACAATGTTTCACCAAGAATGACAATGATAACGTATTTTGTAATCACAAACTACAATGTTTCACCAAGAATGACAATGATAACGTATTTTGTAATCACCAACTACAATGTTTCACCAAGAATGACAATGATAACGTATTTTGTAATCAGAAACTACAATGTTTCACAAAGAATGACAATGATAGCGTATTTTGTAATCAGAAACTACAATGACAATGATAACGTATTTTGTAATCACCAACTACAATGTTTCACCAAGAATGACAATGATAACGTATTTTGTAATCACAAACTACAATGTTTCACCAAGAACGACAATGATAACGTATTTTGTAATCACCAACTATAATGTTTCACCAAGAACGACAATGATAGCGTATTTTGTAATCAGAAACTACAATGTTTCACCAAGAATGACAATGATAACGTATTTTGTAATCACCAACTACAATGTTTCACCAAGAAAGACAATGATAACGTATTTTGTAATCACAAACTACAATGTTGCACCAAGAACGACAATGATAACGTATTTTGTAATCACAAACTATAATGTTTCACCAAGAACGACAATGATAACGTATTTTGTAATCACCAACTATAATGTTTCACCAAGAACGACAGTGATAACGTATTTTGTAATCAGAAACTATAATGTTTCACCAAGAATGACAATGATAACGTATTTTGTAATCACAAACTATAATGTTTCACCAAGAACGACAATGATAGCGTATTTTGTAATCACAAACTACAATGTTTCACCAAGAACGACAATGATAACGTATTTTGTAATCACCAACTATAATGTTTAACCAGAACGACAATGATAACGTATTTTGTAATCAGAAACTACAATGTTTCACCTAGAATGACAATGATAGCGTATTTTGTAATCAGAAACTACAATGACAATGATAACGTATTTTGTAATCACCAACTACAATGTTTCACCAAGAACGACAATGATAACGTATTTTGTAATCACCAACTATAATGTTTCACCAAGAACGACAATGATAACGTATTTTGTAATCAGAAACTACAATGTTTCACCAAGAATGACAATGATAACGTATTTTGTAATCACCAACTACAATGTTTCACCAAGAACGACAATGATAGCGTATTTTGTAATCAGAAACTACAATGTTTCACCAAGAATGACAATGATAAAGTATTTTGTAATCACCAACTATAATGTTTCACCAAGAACGACAATGATAGCGTATTTTGTAATCAGAAACTACAATGTTTCACCAAGAATTACAATGATAGCGTATTTTGAAATCAGAAACTATAATGTTTCACCAAGAATGACAATGATAGCGTATTTTGTAATCACCAACTATAATGTTTCACCAAGAACGACAATGATAGCGTATTTTGTAATCAGAAACTACAATGTTTCACCAAGAACGACAATGATAACGTATTTTGTAATCACCAACTATAATGTTTCACCAAGAACGACAATGATAACGTATTTTGTAATCACAAACTACAATGTTTCACCAAGAATGACAATGATAACGTATCTTGTAATCACCAACTATAATGTTTCACCAAGAATGACAATGACAACGTATTTTGTAATCACAAACTATAATGTTTCACCAAGAATGACAATGGTAACGTATTTTGTAATCACCAACTATAATGTTTCACCAAGAATGACAATAATAACGTATTTTGTAATCAGAAACTATAATGTTTCACCAAGAATGACAATGACAACGTATTTTGTAATCACAAACTATAATGTTTCACCAAGAATGACAATGATAACGTATTTTGTAATCACCAACTATAATGTTTCACCAAGAACGACAATGATAACGTATTTTGTAATCACAAACTACAATGTTTCACCAAGAATGACAATGATAACGTATTTTGTAATCACCAATTATAATGTTTCACCAAGAATGACAGTGACAACGTATTTTGTAATCACCAACGATAATGTTTCACCAAAAATGACAGTGACAACGTATTTTGTAATCACCAACGATAATGTTTCACCAAAAATGACAGTGACAACGTATTTTGTTATCACCAACGATAATGTTTCACCAAAAATGACAGTGACAACGTATTTTGTTATCACCAACGATAATGTTTCACCAAGAATGACAATGACAACGTATTTTGTAATCACCAACGATAATGTTTCACCAAAAACGACAGTGATAACGTATTTTGTAATCCCAAACTATAATGTTTCACCAAGAATGACAATGATAACGTATTTTGTAATCACAAACTACAATGTTTCACCAAGAATGACAATAATAGCGTATTTTGTAATCAGAAACTACAATGTTTCACCAAGAATGACAATGATAACGTATTTTGTAATCACCAACTACAATGTTTCACCAAGAATGACAATGATAACGTATTTTGTAATCACAAACTACAATGTTTCACCAAGAATGACAATGATAGCGTATTTTGTAATCAGAAACTACAATGTTTCACCAAGAATGACAATGATAACGTATTTTGTAATCACCAACTACAATGTTTCACCAAGAATGACAATGATAACGTATTTTGTAATCACCAACTACAATGTTTCACCAAGAATGACAATGATAACGTATTTTGTAATCACCAACTACAATGTTTCACCAAGAATGACAATGATAACGTATTTTGTAATCAGAAACTACAATGTTTCACCAAGAATGACAATGATAGCGTATTTTGTAATCAGAAACTACAATGACAATGATAACGTATTTTGTAATCACCAACTACAATGTTTCACCAAGAATGACAATGATAACGTATTTTGTAATCACAAACTACAATGTTTCACCAAGAACGACAATGATAACGTATTTTGTAATCACAAACTATAATGTTTCACCAAGAACGACAATGATAACGTATGTTGTAATCACCAACTATAATGTTTCACCAAGAACGACAATGATAGCGTATTTTGTAATCAGAAACTACAATGTTTCACCAAGAATGACAATGATAACGTATTTTGTAATCACCAACTACAATGTTTCACCAAGAAAGACAATGATAACGTATTTTGTAATCAGAAACTACAATGACAATGATAACGTATTTTGTAATCAGAAACTACAATGTTTCACCTAGAATGACAATGATAGCGTATTTTGTAATCAGAAACTACAATGACAATGATAACGTATTTTGTAATCACCAACTACAATGTTTCACCAAGAACGACAATGATAACGTATTTTGTAATCAGAAACTACAATGTTTCACCAAGAATGACTATGATAACGTATTTTGTAATCACCAACTACAATGTTTCACCAAGAACGACAATGATAGCGTATTTTGTAATCAGAAACCACAATGTTTCACCAAGAATGACAATGATAAAGTATTTTGTAATCACCAACTATAATGTTTCACCAAGAACGACAATGATAGCGTATTTTGTAATCAGAAACTACAATGTTTCACCAAGAATGACAATGATAGCGTATTTTGAAATCAGAAACTATAATGTTTCACCAAGAATGACAATGATAGCGTATTTTGTAATCACCAACTATAATGTTTCACCAAGAACGACAATGATAGCGTATTTTGTAATCAGAAACTACAATGTTTAACCAAGAACGACAATGATAACGTATTTTGTAATCACTAACTATAATGTTTCACCAAGAACGACAATGATAACGTATTTTGTAATCACAAACTACAATGTTTCACCAAGAATGACAATGATAACGTATTTTGTAATCACCAACTATAATGTTTCACCAAGAATGACAATAATAACGTATTTTGTAATCAGAAACTATAATGTTTCACCAAGAATGACAATGACAACGTATTTTGTAATCACAAACTATAATGTTTCACCAAGAATGACAATGATAACGTATTTTGTAATCACCAACTATAATGTTTCACCAAGAATGACAATGATAATGTATTTTATATTGTATAAAACGAAACTACAAATTACGTCTACGCACCGCCAAAGAACCGTAAATTACGTTTATGACACTATTTACTGCTTTGTAACTCCATAAATCGAGAAAAACAATAAGATCCGCGTGTGACGTTTTCATGACGTCATATCCGCACCCTGCGTGTTTGTAAACACATTTTTCCCCAGTTTATTTCAATTTCTGGCCATAAATGACAGTTTTCCGCTTGAATACTTGATCAATTGATAATACAGAACCGTTTCTGACAGTACTCATAGCTTTATAACTCTGTAAACGTCGAATTTACGTGTGACGTCTTCACTTTCTTTTCAAAGAATGGAGAAAAATATATGAAAGGCAGGCGAAAATCGCGACCTCTATTACAAATGTACAGACACCCAAGATGTGGATTGGACATCGCGAAATGAAAATGTTTTTCCAGTATTTTATTAATAAGTAAGAGTTACATTATTTTATGATATATATATAAACACACACACATAAACACCCGATATCAGGTTAAAAACTGTTATACTTAACTTTCTTCCTAACTTCTCATCAATCTAATCTTCACTGTATCAACTCTAACTGCAACATATATGTATATATAGAAAACTCTTCAATCCATTAAACTGTACCAACTCTTACTTCAATATAAATATGTATTAGGTTGAGGAATAATTCGTGAGCGTTTTTAAATAATTTCATTCAAGCATTACATGCAAGACTATACAATACTTCAATGCATGAACACATTACACCCAAAACATTTATTATGATACTTTATTTCATGTAATACCTAGGTATATAGTATGCATTGTTGTAAACGAAATTGCAAGAAATTAAATGCGAAAAGCAGATGGTGTCGAAAATGCTCGATTTTGTCCACTTGACATTCCATTTAATGAGCTGAAAATGGAAGCCAAAATTAAAGACATATGAAAATCAAACACACCATCTATTAGAGCAAAAATTTATCTACCAAATGACATGAAATATTTTGCGAAAGCGTTTCATTTATGAATATATTTTTTAACTTGAAAAAACGCTCACGAATTATTCCTCAACCCAATATAACTTTACATGTACAGTCAGCATCAGGGAAAAACTGCAGAACGTGATAACACTTAATTACTTGTATAAAACGATTTTTATTTAAAATGGGACTACTTCATCTGTTTTTAATAACGTGACGCGTACTTCGGTACGAGCTAATATCGCCTAGAGTCAAGCTGACGTAACTTGAACTGGAAGGGTATTTAATAAAGTATATACATTCGCCACGAAGCATTGATCACATTATGACCCGCGAAGAATATGAAAGTGTGTCAGGTTTATTTTGAATTTCGCGTAAAGCTACACGAGGGATACCTGCGCTAGCCGTCCATAATTTAGCAATGTAAGACTAGAGGAAATGCAGCTAGTCATCACCACCCACCGCCAATTCTTGGGCTACTCTTTTACCAACGAATAGTGGGATTGAACGTCACATTATAACGCCTCCAGGGATGAAAGGGCGAGCATGTTTGTTGTGACGGGGATTCAAACCCGCGATCCTGAGATTACCATTCGAGTGCCTTAACCACCTGCCCATGGCACGTCAAAAGTGTGTCACTATATCGGTCGTTATGAACAGACAAATCATTTTTGGCGGAACAATGAGGAATAATATTCTACATAGTTCACCAAATGTCATCAAAAAACAATTATTTTTGACTGAGTTATAGAACAAGAATAATATGAAAAATCGTTCCCATCTTAACAGGTATGTTGTGTTTTTTCCTTATTTTATTTTTGTGACCTCGCGCGACCTCGATCCTAAGTTCTGAGTTGGGTCGTAATCCAAATGTTTACCAGATTTCATCCACATGTGTTCAACTGTTTTTGAGAAAGCTTGCTAACAAACACACAGACACACACGGGGGGGGAGCATGGCCAGACGGGTTAAGGCGTTCGACTCGTAATAGGTGGGTCGCGAGTTCGAATCCCCGTCGCACCGAACATGATCGCCCTTTTAGTCGAGAGGGCGTTATAATATGACGATCAATCCCACTATTCGTTGATAAAAGAGTACCCCAAGAGTTGGCGATGGGTGGTGATGACTAGCTGCCTTACTTCTAATCTTACACTGCTGAAGTAGGGACGGCTAGCGCAGAAAGCCCTCGAGTAGCTTTGCGCGAAATAAAAAAACAAACACGGGGGGGTAAAACATCCTTCACCTACGATGATGTTGCCATCATTACATATGGAGAACTGAATGTAGACGAACTGAATGAAGTAGTTAGCACTGAATAAATGTTTTTAATAAGCTTTTGTTTCAAATTTTACTTATTATGGGGAAACCTATTACCGTAGTTCAAACCAAGTTTCAGTTCATTCGAACTCAATTTTATCAAAACTCAGATGACTAATGAAAGCTCCTAACACAGTAAAGTTTTTAAGAAACTAGAAACTTCCCAATCTTTAATCTCTTAATAGTATAATAATTTAATAATTTATTAAAACATTATAAAGAACGTGTACTAATTTGCAATATTTAAAAGGCGGGAACGAATCGGTGAAATGAGCGCGAATCACTTAGCACCATACTAGCAAATACGTTCCTCTTAACGACCTGTTCCAAAAAGAGTGTTTTCAAATAACTGTATAGAAATATCAAACAGGCAGTGAAAAATAACTGAAATCTGATGATGAAAATGAAGACTTCTAGGACTTAAAAAATCGGGAATTTAAAATCCTCACGAACTTTAATAACTCACTTCATTTTGTTAACTGTTCTAAACAATTACGCTGGCCTAAATACCAACTAATGTCAAATACACAGTCGAACTGGTCTACACCACGTTTTATAGACCCGGTTAAAATTAGACCAGTTGGAAACTTAGCTAACTGAGTAGCACATGTTTTTTTCTCAGTATCTGTCTTCTAACTCTATTATTTCACTATAACTGGTATTAAAATAACACAGTCTTTCATTCGTGTCAAACCCCACGTGTTTCGTTCGTGTGTTTGAATAAACAAGGCACATACACTATTTTTGAAAACATTCTATCCACACAACACACACGAATTACTATTTATACTTCAACCATACTAATACACAACATTGTATAACAATTCATCTACTCCAACAACAAATAATCATAGTGAAAAAAGAAAAAAAAACATTTTCAAGTTAGATTGTGTAAGCCCTTTTAATGTTAACGAGCACTTCAACTATTTTATAATTTTTGAAATATTTTAAACACTTTTGTACGTTATTTATTTCTAATTTTTTCGAACTTAGTCTTATTAATTACTTTTATAAATTTTAATCACTTTTTATTTCAACCAATAACATTAGCTTTGTTATATTGTCATTACTGTATTTTTAGCCCTCGTGTTTTTCTTTTCCACTACATTCTGTTCTAATATACTGTATACTTTCAGAATATCCTGATAGCAGCTTTCATTAACCGAGGGGCACGGCATGGCCAGGTGGTTAAGGCACTCGACTCGTGTCCCCCGCTAGTACAGCGGTATGTCTCCGGATTTACAACGCTAAAATCAGAGGTTCGATTCCCCTCGGTGGGCTCAGCAGATAATCTGATGTGGCTTTGCTCTAAGAAAACACGTACAAACACGTAACACACACTCGACTCGTAATCCGAGGGTTGCAGGTTCGAATACCCGTCACACCAAACATGCTCGCCCTTACAGCCGTGAGAGCGTTACAATGTGACGGCCAATCCCACTATTCGTTGGTAAAAGAGTAGCCCAAGAGTTGGCGGTGGGTGGTGATGACTAGCTGCCTTCCCTCTAGTCTTACACTGCTAAATTAGGGATGGCTAGCACAGATAGCCCTTGAGTAGCTTTGTGCGAAATTCAAAACAAACCAAACCATTAACCGAGAGGTTTATTTTCAACTTTACAAAGTGTGTTTGCTCGAAAAGTTGCGAAGAAAATAATAATAAAACTCAAAGTTTTTTAAGGGGGTTCATCCCCCACAGCTGAAATTCTTTAGTTCATCATCTTCGCAATAAAGAAATCATGACAAAAATATATTAATATTTATCACAATGAGAGGACATAATACTACCTCCATTTCTATACAATAATATCATAGAGAATGAACATCAGTTAGGTAAAAAAAAATGTGTATTTGGTAAGAAGGAAAGTATATTTAACAGTTATTTCAAATTTATGCTACTTCAGTACATTGTTAATAACTAACTGGTTGTGGCACAAATCGTGACGATACCAGGTTGGACATAATAACATTAATCACACCTATTGTGCAGTTATTTCGGTCCATTCATCCCAAGGTTCAACATCTCCTTTATGAGTAGTTACTATAGCAACAGTGGCTAAATTGTAATGAGTTCTTTACAGAATTGGATAGGTCACTATGGAAACCAAATACAGCTAGTTTGTTTAATTCCAAGTGTTTGTCTGTTGTGGAGTACATTGCTGTTTGAAGCATGCCGCAGAGCCATACATGTTAACAAGGTCTTTATTGATTTCACGTCTGGCACGTGGAGAATTTCTTCAAGAAAACTAAAAAAAATCAATCAGCTGGAGAGACATAGCCAAATATTTTTGCCATTAAATGTAATTTTCCAAACTCATAGCTCAGAAAAACCACAGAAATTTCAGTCAGTTGGAGAGTCGTACGCCTGCATGATTAACATTAAATATGAGCCCCTAAACTTACAACTCAGACAATCAGCAAGTTGAAGGGCGTTACGCCATCATTATACAAGTTAAATATAAACCCCAGCTTTCAAACCAGGAACTCGAGCAGCTTTTAACATACGCTACTTAAGCTAATAACAATAAACACGTTTTAGCAAAGAATATTTGTCAAAATTTATAAACCTTTTATAAACACACGATCTGGATTTACGTTTCTTCAGTCCCTGGTAAGCCTAGACGTAAGTCATATTGCTTGGTACGAGTTGATATTTAAATTGAGTCTGATGTGAATTGTCCAGACGAAATATGGCTCTGTTGTAGCGTTTAAAAAGTAACAATAATAAACATTATCTTCTGTACCCCACTCTCATGAATATATGTATCAAGTAAAAAAAAAAACGTTAAAGAAAGTTGGGTTTAATTATAAGAACTATGGAAACGTTATAATAATAAACAGTTGACTTTGTACAGATTTATATGTTTATTATATGGCTGTGTCTGTCCATTCTGTTGTCCCAATATATTAATGGTTCAATTGGAATCGACAATTTAAACAATGGAATTTCTATATCAGGTGGAAATTCTTTTAGTGTCGTTGTTATTAAACAGTTTCTGATTACACATTACGTATAAAAGACGTACGTAAGTCAAATAACAAGAGCGCAGATAGCCCTCGTGTAGCTTTACGCGTGATTAAAAAACAAACGAAACGATCAAATAACAAGTATTTCTTTCGTATCGCTTGGAAATCTATTAATTCAACTAAACTAAATCAAACTTAGCACGTGCATCCTTTTGAGAAAAAGAGTTATAATATAATAACATATCCGTGAACCAGCAGGAAACAACGACAACGAAAACCATCTAAACACTAAATACAAGGACGGTTAAAAGTCTGCCAAAGAAAACTTTCAACTTAACACCAGAATCGCAAAACCTACACTCGTGGAGCAACCAAGGAAAGTAGGTTGTCATGGCAACGATCTTGGCGGTCCCAGACTTGGAAATTACGGTTCCGCCATGAATTGATCACGTAATGTCTGTTTCGAAGTGTATTATACAAAGGCTGGGGTAGCTTTTGCACAGCATATACCGGTTGTAAATGTTTTGTAAATATATCATTTGATTTGTTTCATTAAAATATTTCTAATAAAAATATAAAAAATCAGTATTTTATAATATTAATATATGTATGCACTTCTCTGTTTTATCATAGATTCTAGTAAAAAAGGTGTTGTTTTTTTTATTTTCCACAACATCGACGTTAATGTCCAACGTGTAATTTATAGTGGTTCCAAAGATCCGTTAGGCCCGGTATGGCCTGGTGGTTAAGGCACTCGACTCGTAATATGAGGGTCGCTGATTCGAATCCCTATAACACCAAACATGCTCGCCTTTTCAGCCGTGAGGGCGTTATAAAGTTACGGCCAATCAAACCAAAGTTATGGTAAAAGAGTAGCCCAAGAGTTGGCGGTAGGTGGTGATGACTGGCTGCTTTCCATCTAGTCTTACAATACTTAATTAGGGATGGCTAGCGCAGATAGCCCTCGTGTAGTTTTACACGAAATTCAAACAAACAGATCCGTTAGTTTTGTCGAATCAACATTACCCTCTTAAATTTCTCAATTCTACACAAGTTTTCCGCATATATGTTTTTTTCAAACTTGAATTAATACTAAGAACATTTCCCATATAGCCTTAACAATCTTTATATTTAAAATATGCTTTCACTGTTTGCTTACGCAAATCACTTTACACATACCAATAAATAACCAAATAGACAGACAAGTAAATACTCACTATTTGGCGCTATCGTTCAGTTGGTATTCGTTTGATCGAGAGAAACACTCTTGTACACCCGTGTCCTGCCATAAGCGCATCATAGCAGACAGAAGCTCTTCGGAAAACGGTTCAGTATCTTCCATTCGGGTAACTACGTCGAAAACCAACTTCGCATCGGACTGATAAAAGAGAATAAATAAAAGTACTTGTATGTTTTGATAGCAAAATGGTAGCATTTGAAACAAAATATAAATATACAAAACTATTTGTCACTTTAAAAACAAAGAATACAGTTTCTGCATTATATACCAAACAATATGTACTATAGTTTTAGGAATTATAATCTTCTGTTTGGTTAAAACACTTTATCTCCCAGACATTCTAAAAGAATATTCTTTAAAACATGAAATATATATATATATATATATAATTTCAACAATAAAACTCCATTCCATTGAGTATATAATACCCACCTAGTGATTGATATGCAACCATCAAATTATCGGAATATTTTGGTTATTTATCGCCAGTCTACAGGTTTACAACGCTAAAATCAGGGGTTTGATTCCCCTCGGTTGACTCATCAGATAGCCGGATTTGACTTTGCTATGAGAAACACAAACACACACATACACATATCTATAAATAATGAATACTATCTCAAGGAATCTCCGCAGTCTCTTATAGAACTCAGACCTAATCATGTTTAATGTGTAAATCAACGTATAACTTTATTTCTAACGTGAATTTTGTGGGAGTGATAAGTACACACGTTTCACGAAACTTCTGGTAAAATTAAAATCAGAAATAACAATAATATATCGTTAGTATCATTGTAAACACTAAAATACCCCGTATCACTTAAAAAATACCGCAGAAGAATAAGAAAACTGTCTAGTGATGTACCGTTTAAAATGTGGCTATAAACATGTGAAATACTCTGCTTACATAAACAAGACATTGTATCCTATTATTTGACCACATATCTATTTCTGCTTTCAGAGCCCTCTAGATATTTAGTTCGGATCATTTTCCACCTTTTTATCAAACAGCTATTTTTTTTTTTTCATTTTATACTACAGCGCCATATTTATTTTACCTGAAGCAAATACAGAGTTGACGAATAAAAGGTTTACGAACTTTTCTATTTCCAACATTCTATGAAAATAAAAAATAAAAAAATTAAAAACGCCGTTTTAAGTTGAAAAAAAGTCCCAGTTTCCATGCGATACCTTCAATGTGTTTGTTTTGGGGGAAAAAAATTGTTCTACGTTTTCTGGTTGTTCGTTAGAGTTTTTTTCTAGGGCTCAAATTATATCTCGTTTCGCTTTATAAATTTGACTAGCTTCCTTCCCTCTAGTGCCCGGCATGGCTAAGCGTGTTAAGGCGTGCGTCTCGTTATCTGAGGGTCACAGGTTCGAATCCACGTTACACCAAACATGCTCGTCCTTTCAGCCGTGGGGGCGTTATAATGTGACGGTCAATCCCACTATTCGTTGGTAAAAGAGTATCCCAAGAGTTGGCGGTAAATGGTGATGACTAGCTGCTTTCCCTCTAGTCTTACACTGCTAAATTAGGGATGGCTAGCGTAAATAGCCCTCGAGCAGCTTTGTGTGAAATTCAAAAACTAAACAAACGCTATAGGGGAGCAAAATGAATAATTTCCAGAAGTAGCAAATCCTGAGAGCAGAACACCTTCCATTTATTTCCTATTTGGAAGTTTTAGTGTAAAAGTAACAAAATTCTAAATCAGTCTGCTTATTTTCAACGATTCCTTAAGTGTTCTTGTACATTTTCGAGTGTCGGTAGACACATCAGTGCACCCCCTTCAGAAAAACATCAAGTTGACAATTTCCAAAAGCTAGGTTATTTTTCGATCGTCTCTCTAGATATAAGTACCAGTTTCCAAGGAACTGAGTGAAGTTAAACTAGAGTGCACAGTTTTCTTAGACTGCGTCGCAACTCTTTCAGAAGCACATTCTTCGCTTATACTCTGTAGTACTCAAGAGACTGTGTAGAATTTCAAATCGATTTTGTCAAAAGTAGAGGGCAGAGTTCAAAAACAAACACATACTTGTAAGACTAACAAAAATTGATGTGTCATGAACCACAGTAGTAATTGCTCAAAACCTTAATAAACCTTAGAACAAAAAGAACCTTAAACAGTAAAGGGTCACTTGAAACAAGACTTTAAAACCTTCACTATTGACTGCTAAGGCTGTACATAGATTAAAATTCACAAAAAAAAAACACGTGTTAGGCTTACAAGAAAACAAACCCGCTTCAAACAGCCCGTTCATAATTCTCATTATTATTCACTGACTGTAATATGTAGGTACTCAATACTTTGTACACCATACAATCGGTGTCTTTAGGGAGTCTACATTATGTACTAAGTAAAGGAATAAATAAAACATCAATACAGATTAATTTTTATTAGACACATTTGTCGAATAATTACTTTAACATATACAAAGGTTTATATAAAGCAATGTTTTACACTTTTTTATATTTTATTTGAAAAGGCTGCTTTCGTAAAGGGTTTCTGTCTTAGTCTAGGTATGTAACTGCCCATTGCTATGCATTATATATACATATATATTATAACCATAAAATTTTCACACCATAAGCCAAAACACGTTAACATGAATTTTTTTTAATACGATGCACATTAAATAAAAAAGATTCTAGGGGTACAAGCTACAACATGGGATTATAAAATATACCCTAGATTTTGGAGATTACTGCGGAAGTAGGACCCACGTTGTGGTGGGGACTCACCATCTATCAGTCTTAACCTCCAATTCGCTAGTCTCACATGAGGAAATTAGGAGAGCGAAATGTGGGTGCTCAAGCCCACAACTTCCAACATCTGTATCACCTTTCACTGCCTACAGACAGTTGTGAGAAGGTGACTGCTCTTCCAAGTTAAAATAAGAATAAGAAAAACATAAAAAGGCGAAAAATGATAAATAAAATAAAAAAGGTTCTACCATTTGTGGGTAAGTAAGATGAAACTTACCTCTTGAAGTTAACATTCCTACCCTCAGTATGGTAGAGGCACTAATTAACACGATATCAGCAAAGTGATAGTTTACTGTGATTGTCGTGCTTTTACATGCGGCTTAACGTGTACATCCGCATAAAGTAGTGCCAAGTTCTTAGATGACCTTATTTATAACTTCTTTTTTTTATTTCATGTGCTTTGGTTTTTGGCTTGAAAATTTTATGTTTATAATATAATTAATCAGAGGTTGATATTTGCTGTTTTTAACGCAGTCCTTCCTCGTGATTTTGTTTATTCATTTAACTTCATTTAGATATAATTATATTTCACTAAAAGTTATATATATATATATAATTTAGTTACACAGAAGTTATAAATGTTCACTATGTTCTCAAGCAAATCTTCGTGGTAATATCCAGCTATATCTTAACATTTTACATCTTGAACTAATGCGATCAAATAGTTTGTAGCTACAGTAAATCATCATGATCGTATCAGCTAGTTACTAGCTATGGTTATTATAATTAAAATGTATAAAGTTAATTACTATATTACGTTATCCTTTGCCCATAGTTGAGAATAAAAATATTAGACAAACAAGAGTAGTAAAAAAGTTTAGAATTTAAAACCTTCAAACAGGAATCATAAAAACTAAGAAAACAAAATTAGAGACTCAGTAGACATTATTTACCCAAACTACAAATCCCAAGTTTGACTCCACCAAATATAAGTCTAGGCAACAACACAGAACCAAAATAGAGATTCATAGTTTGAATAAATAATGTCTACTGGCTATCCAGCCTTGTTAACTTACTTTTTTACGATCACTGTTTGCAGGCTTTTAAATTTTCAATTTTTATTTATCTTGTATATTACCATTATTTTGTATTGTGAATGTTACAGTGAGCCACGATTACAGCCATATAAACTCCTTAACCTTTATATTCCTAATTAAAACAAACAAAAACCGTAATTCGAGTAAAAACTAAATAGTAACGACCGTGACTTTTTGCACCACAGAATGTTCCAGATCACACATGCACTTGACAATAGGAAACGTGTGAAACTTGTCGCTTAACGCTAAGCAATAAGTTCACCGATTAGGCTTTCACGAATATTACTTGGAGTTAAAGTGATTTCACCTGATGGATCATATAGCCTACATCAGTTGTAATCTCGTGAACTGGGGAGATGTGGATGCTACAGTATTTAAATAAGGTTCCAGTCAACACTCTCCGTGCAAACACGCGCTTCACTCGCCCGTGTTGGTACGTCGTTGAACATCAAGTTCAAGTGACGCATTAGTCACGCCTGGAGATTCCTCATCCTACTCAACTACTATAACAAACAATTGTCATTGCCTCAAGACTGAGTCAGGTGAGAAGAGAGTGATATTTTCCAGACTGGAAAAGAGAATGCACGCATTTCTCTTCTGAAATGCAAAACTAAACCCCATCTAAAATCTTATGGTTGAAAATGTCAGCGGTATATTTGGACTGTTTCACTTGCACAGTAACCAACCTACCAAGTTAACGTTTTATGAACCGTTAATTCAAACTAATATGGTGAACTGAGCTACTGAAGTAAAAACATGTTTTCTATAAGACAATATCCATTGATTTGTATACTGAAGTCTTACAGGACAATATAATATAGAACAAATCTAACAATAACATTATAAAAAGTAAACTTGTTTCATATAACTTACATCTTAAGTTTACTTCCTTGTACGTAGTTATTACCAAATAATTTAATTTGAAAAATTCATCGAATAACTTAAAACAGGAAGATTATTCACACTTGTGACGAAACTTGATTGGTAATGAACTATAACATTTCAATATTATTTTTCCTCTGTAGAGGAATACGTTCTTCTTATGAGGGTTGCAGTTGAATTTTAAGTTTGTTGTAGGATTCAACCGCATTATTATTACTGGAAAGTGACTTTATAAGTGTGTTATTATTTTGATATATTTTCAACCTATCGCTCTCTACAAACCTAACAATTCTAAAGCAAGGTACGTTGTTCTCTCCACGCTCAGCATACAATATTTTCTTTGTATGATTGCTTAAGTCACAGATACGTGCAACAGAAGACATTATTTATAATGAACTATTTCCGTGCACCGCGACTGCCAGAATATCCGTGTTTGTCTCTTCTATATCTACTTTATTATCCAACCATAGCGTATAAAACTCTAACTGACGACAAACCGCAACTGCTGAAACACGAATCGATTTTCAGACAAGTAACATCTTGTCTTGTGTTGATTCTGCTAGAAGTTAAAAAACAACAGCATATTTGAGCTTCAAATTTCCTTTTCTTGTCGTTTTGTCTGGAAATATACTTTGAACTTCAATTATCACTATACTGTTTCCCTCTAAATGCAGGGTATTACCAATGAGTAAAAGACTAAGTACAGGATGAGAAATGATAATTTAAATAAATCATGATCAAAAATATAAATATAAAAAAACGCAACTTCCACATCTTTAATAAATAATCCAATAATTTGATTTTTTTAACTTGCATATGTAGCCTTAAGACAAACAAGGACTAACTTGGAAACAAAGACAACAAGGACTAACTTAGAAATAAAGACAACAAGGACTAACTTGGAAACAAAGACAACAAGGACTAACTTAGAAATAAAGACAACAAGGACTAACTTGGAAACAAAGACAACAAGGACTAACTTAGAAACAAAGACAACAAGGACTAGCTTAGAAACAAAGACAAACAAGGACTAACTTGGAAACAAAGACAACAAGGACTAACTTAGAAACAAAGACAAACAAGGACTAACTTGGAAACAAAGACAACAAGGACTAACTTAGAAACAAAGACAACAAGGACTAACTTAGAAACAAAGACAACAAGGACTAACTTAGAAACAAAGACTAACTTGGAAACAAAGACAACAAGGACTAACTTGGAAACAAAGACAACAAGGACTAACTTAGAAACAAAGACAACAAGGACTAACTTAGAAACAAAGACAACAAGGACTAACTTAGAAACAAAGACAAACAAGGACTAACTTGGAAACAAAGACAACAAGGACTAACTTAGAAACAAAGACAAACAAGGACTAACTTAGAAACAAAGACAACAAGGACTAACTTGGAAACAAGGACTAACTCAGAAACAAAGACAACAAGGACAAACTTGGAAACAAAGACAACAAGGACTAACTTAGAAACAAAGACAACAAGGACTAACTTGGAAACAAAGACAAACAAGGACTAACTTAGAAACAAAGACAACAAGGACTAACTTAGAAACAAAGACAACAAGGACTAACTTGGAAACAAAGACAACAAGGACTAACTTAGAAACAAAGACAACAAGGACTAACTTGGAAACAAAGACAACAAGGACTAACTTAGAAACAAAGACAACAAGGACTAACTTGGAAACAAAGACAACAAGGACTAACTTAGAAACAAAGACAAACAAGGACTAACTTGGAAACAAAGACAACAAGGACTAACTTAGAAACAAAGACAACAAGGACTAACTTAGAAACAAAGACAACAAGGACTAACTTAGAAACAAAGACAAACAAGGACTAACTTGGAAACAAAGACAACAAGGACTAACTTAGAAACAAAGACAAACAAGGACTAACTTAGAAACAAAGACAACAAGGACTAACTTGGAAACAAAGACAACAAGGACTAACTTAGAAACAAAGACAACAAGGACTAACTTAGAAACAAAGACAACAAGGACTAACTTGGAAACAAAGACAACAAGGACTAACTTGGAAACAAAGACAAACAAGGACTAACTTGGAAACAAAGACAAACAAGGACTAACTTAGAAACAAAGACAACAAGGACTAACTTAGAAACAAAGACAACAAGGACTAATTTGGAAACAAAGACAACAAGGACTAACTTAGAAACAAAGACAAATATACACACATTGAAATATTTCAGATTTTGAAACCGGTTTATTCTGGTTCTTAGAAAAAGTTTTAAAACATTTGGATCCACATTCTCCCTTTTGGATGTTATGAAAAATTGTTTCTGTGTTTTATGGCGCAAAGCAGCTAGGCTTTCTGCGCCATGTTTATGATAGTTTAATGTTTTACCTCTTGCGCTCCAAAAACGTGTTTTTTTACTTCAACACTTCTTAAATGTACTTTTACCAATTCAGTTAACCAACTGGCAATTCCAAATGAGAGATTTTTAACAGTCTTACAATACTTCATCCCTCAAATACCACAAACAAATATCCCTGTGAGTCGTTACTTTAATATGGTCCCACAAGTGATCGAACCCAAGACTTTTCTCACGACCGATTGAGCTAAAACAATAATCAGTAATTAGCTTAAAATCATCAAGTGCTTAGACCAGTATTAAAATTTTTCCTTATATAATGGTTTGAAAATACAAGAAATGTAACAAACGTATGGACATTTTTTTTTTACTTACACAATCAAATCCAACTACAGGAAAAGCAATGAAGATGTGGACCTTTTACTCTTATTCTTATGCAAGAGGCTCCGGCATGGCCAGGTGGGTTAAGGCGTTCAACTCGTAATCTAAGTGTTGCGAGTTCGAGTCCCTGTCGCACCAAACATGCTCGCCCTTTCAGCCGTGAACTCGTTATAATATGACGGTCATTTCCCATCATTAATTGGTAAAAGAGTAGCCTAAGAGTTGGCGGTGGGTGGTGATGACTAGCTGCCTTCCCTCTAGTCTTACACTACTAAATTAGGAACGGCTATCGCAAATAGCCCTCGTATAGCTTTGCGCAAAGTTAAAAAACAAACAAAGAATCTTATGCGAAGTGATTGTAGGGCTACCACAGAAAATGTTAAGCCTTTTTAATCACAATATAAGAACACAATACTCAATCGCAGAAAAAATCCCAAATGATTGAGTTCAGCCCTTTTCGCTCTGATACACTTTTAAGATGCCCCCTTTCCTTCTGCACCCTAGTGGCACAGCAGCATGCCTGCGGACGTACAACGCCAGAAACCGGGTTTCGATACCCGTGGTGGCAAGGACACAGATAGCCCATTGTGTAGCTTTGTGTTTCACTTTAAACAATGAAACAACCTTCCTCCCAAAAAAACTTCCAGTGAGATTGAAGTTGTTCAGAAAATGTAGAGATATGAGTTATGATCAGAATTCTAATACAACAGACAAGAGTCCTGAGTTCGACAGAACAGTCTATTCTACAATGCTCTTCGTTTTGTCCATCTCTTTCATTAAATCTATATTATGGTTTTTGTTTCATAATTTATTGTAAAGTGAAAATGAAATGATGTGTAAAATAAAATATATCCCCACCACAACCAAAAGAACAAAATAAAAAAGAGATGTCACCACTTACCTCTCTCTCGTTATTCCCGAAGTTTATTCCGAGATTAGGCATAGCTCGCAGTATAGCAACAATTGACTGAATGGTATTGCTGTACACCACAGGCTTATACTGCAGGAAATCTTGCTGCGTGAACCCACTGTCGTGGATAATTCTATAAAATCATCCAAAAAACAAATACCATTGAATATTTTCCCTCGTACGATTGTATGATGTTTTGGAGACAAAGTTTTTCTTTAAAGAATAACGTAAAATTAATCATTTGACTATAAATAATATTATTCTATATTTTGCTTATCTGCGATCAGTTTTAGATTTTTATGAGGTTTAATTTAAATACATTTAATTATAATTAACTCTTAACTTAAGGTTCTCATTTTTCAGTGTTTTAAGAATATTACAAATATATATATATATATACATTTCTATTAAGTAGTGCGCTGCGTTTTGTTAGTGGCTAGGCATGGCCAAGCGTGTTAAGGCGTGCGACTCGTAATCCGAGGGTCGCGGGTTCGCATCCCAGTCGCGCCAAACATGCTTGCCTTTTCAGCCGTGGGGGCGTTATAATGTGACGGTCAATCCCACTATTCGTTGGTAAAAGAGTATCCTAAGAGTTGGCGGCGTGTGGTGATGTCTAGCTGCCTTCCCTATGATCTTACAGTGCTAAGTCAGGGACAGATAGCGCAGATAGCCCTCGAGTAGCTTTGCGCGAAATTAAAAACAAACCAAACCATTTTGTTCAAGATTATTTAACGTAATAAGCAAATTACCCCGTTTGTTTGGCTCAGAGTTTTCGCACAAAACCTGTACTTAGTCGTCCCTAATTTTGAATTGAAATAAGGCAGTTAGTTAATAACACCCACCGCCAACTCGTGGGTTACTCTTGTCTTAATGAATGGTAAATGTTGACCATTATTCTTATCGTACACATGCGCCTTAGGGTGCTGAGAGCGTTTCGTGGGTATGGCATCGCGAATTATTGGATTTATAGCTAGGGTACGCTAATTATCAACTGAGCCACATTAGGTCCTAACAATATATATATATATATATATATATATATATATATATATATATTACTTAGTCAGCGTTGAAAAAAGTCTTAAAATATTATTTAAAAACTAATACACTTAGACCAAGCAAGAGTTTATCAGGCTATTAAATAGTTTTATTGTGATAGTTTACTGGGGAAGTTGTTTTTGTTTTGTTTTTTAAAAAACACAATCTGCGAGGCCATGCAAGAACCAGAAATAATCGGTTAGTCGCAAGTAGCCTTCTAGTGGCACAGCGGTTTGTCTGTGTACTCACACCGCTAGAAAGTGGGTTTCGATACTCCGTGGTGGGCATAGCACAGATAGTCTATTGTATAGCTTTGTGCTTAATTCCAAACAATCAATCAATCGTCAGAAATCCTACTTAGCATGAAATGGATGAATGCGATGAAACTCCAGCTATACAACTTATTTCAGGAAATAAATGTTCCACTTATGGGTCATTAAACTTTATGGGTCATTAAACTGTATTCATGGGACTTTATCTAGAATATTTTTCGTAAAAACGTTTTACGTTATAAGTAACAATATTAAGTGATACCTCCTCATGCTACAATATTTCACACTATTGTTTCCCTTAACAATGTAATAAATTCATGAAGATGTTTTAAACCATGGTACTTCTTGACATTCATTGTTTCGTGTAACTGTATTTGGTAATACAGTTTGGAAACAACATTACAAGTTGTTTTTTTTCTAACTTCGGAGTAACTTTTTTCCACCACCTTTGGTAAACTCGATTAAAACCACTATCATTGTCCATAGTTTTATTTATAAGATTCTTCAGTATGACAATTTAAGCATCCACCCCAGATAGGTACCGATTTTATACCTAAGACCCAAACCAAAACAACTGACTTAAGAATATTACAAATATGTGTATATGCACATCTATTAAATAGTGCACTTCATTTTGTTAAGTGTTGCCAATTTTGTTTGTTTGCTTTTACCATAAAATATTTAAGTGCCACTAAAACACCGGTACTCACAAGTAACATTTAACCTGTTCAGTGTCGTAGACGAGATCGGTAATACAGTGCCACGGACGAGTTAATTCGTTCTCAATAATACCTAACTTCAACGCTAGATGTCAGCACCATACATGCATTTGACCTACTTACAAATTGTTTCACTTTCGATCCCAAATGGCGTCACGAAAAAGTTACAGTATGAAGAAGCATTAGAGTTGTATTGTAGCAGCTGAAATACTTGGCAGTCAACAGGTTAAAACCACGGTACTTATCGTTAACGGTTCGAACCGTGATGATAAAGAGAAAAGTTCAAACGTTCGATGTATAAACATTGTGGTCTCAGCAGGGCTGTGCGCAGGAATTTAAATGTGACTGCTAGTAGTGAAGGAGGATCATATTAAATATACACACATGCTATATACATAAGCCATACCAACACACGCACGTGCATCATACGCATATAATTAAATAACATTACACTTATCACAATAATCATATCCATGTGACTAGCTATTGGAGGGCCCAGTCCCCTTGCTAGCTCCCCTTGTGAATGCCTTTGACTTTCAGTGTTGGTTCGAACCACAATACTCAGGAATTATGATTGGACTTCAGTACTTACCGATACAAAATGTTATGTATGACTCTTGGAAGTAAGTCTAATCTAATTATGGTTTTAAATCTAATATTTGTATATGTATATATATATACATATATTTTACAATTCACAGTACGTTAATTATAAATATAACGATTCTAATCTCAAACTAATCAAATTTAAACCTGTTCAAATTATACGTCAGTTTTTTATGACTAAGGAAGGATTACTTTAATTTTTATTTCAAGTCTTCTGCATAACTAAAGTTTTAAATTTGTTTATTTCTTTTGTCAGTTCTCAAGGAATATATTGACTACAAAGTTTAAAATAATTGCTTAAATGTAAGATTTTAAACTACACAATCAAACAGAATTATTTCTCTTCGCTATCTTGCTTAAATTATTTAGGTTTGATTTCGTTTAAAGGGCATATATATACATATAATTTTAAAATAGTTTTACATCAGTTGTAACTATTCCATAAAAATAAGTACTTTTCATTAGATGTTGACTACGGAGGCACATAAGGGGCAATTTTAATCTAATTAAATCTCTGCCACTTGGTTGAATGCGTAAGGAGTTTCTCTTCCAATGGAGACCACTCGATAAGAAAAAGGTTAAGCCATGTGAAAAACTAGGACATTCTTGATTAACAAATCGAATTTTATTACAGTTTTATAGCTCTTACTCAGATACATCTATAACGATCTGGGGTAACACAAGTGTAAACTAGGATAGCTACATTTTTTTTACAAGCCAAGCGATAGACATTATGAATCATAAACACATAAAACTTAAATAAGACAGAGTTACACAATTACAAATCTGAACCGAGCGTGGCCCAGTAACTTTCGTCCCAGATAGTAGTGGAACTGCGGGTCCATTGTTTGATTCATGTTACGGTAAGAAATATAATGCAAATAAAAATCAGGTTCCGCAGTTTGGGGCCGTTGGCGCGTTATAAGAGTGACAGTCAGATGAGAGTAGTCCAAGAATTGGCAGTAGGTGCTATTGAATAGCTGCCTTTCCCTCTTATCTATCACTACAAAATTAGGATAGGCTAGGACAAATAGCATTTAAGTAGCTTGCGCGTGTCGCAAAATAGGAACAACAAAACAACTGCCATTCTTCAAATTAATGAATACTATACATATATATATACCTCAACCCTTGAATGTGCATATTGGGTACACAAAAATGTGCCCATAAAATGTTATTCATTATCTGTACAGTGATATGTGTCGTTTGCTTACATATCATAATCCTCAATTTTTTATTTTATTTTTCGTACTTTGGAAGTTTGATTTTAATTTATGATGTGTGTGTGTGTGTGTGTGTGTGTGTGTGTGAATTAACGAAATAAAAAATAGTTTGAAAAATCCATATTTTACAGAGATCCAGATCTATCACAAAAACTTTTACATCAAATGCCCTCTGTGACACAGCGGTAAGAACTGGACTCATAAAGACAAAAAATCGAGTTTAGATAATTCTGGGTAATTGTAGCAGATAGATGTAATTTTGTGTTTAACTACAAACAAACACAGCAAATCTCAATATATTTAACACATACGAGGCTTATGCCACATCCAACCTTTTATGAACAACTTGAACATATTTTTATGTACACATATTTATTTAATAAAGTATCTCCACGGGTGGCGAGTTACTTTCAACAATAGTGAACATTCTCAAACATTAAAGTCTCACAACACGAAAAATCAAGTCGTTATCTTCCAGGTTACTTTGTTTTTGAAACAAAAAATTTTGCTGGGAATTCATAAACGAGTTTATATTTAATGTTTAAAGTTTTACTGGTCCACATTGATGGGCAATTGGAAGAAGGAAAAATTAAAACTACACAATTTATTAAACATAGCTTGTAATTACGTTAATTTGTTTGTACAAGAAGTGCACGAATTTGTGTAAGCAGTTCGTATAACAGACTTTAAATTTACACGTTTGTTTGTTTGTTTGTTTTGGAATTTCGTACAAAGCTACTCGAGGGCTATCTGTGCTAGCCGTCCCTAATTTAGCAGTTTAAGACTAGAGGGAAGGCAGCTAGTCATCACCACCCACCGCCAACTCTTGGGCTACTCTTTTACCAACGAATAGTGGGATTGACCGTCACATTATAACGCCCCCATGGCTGAAACTGAAAGGGCGAGCATGTTTGGCGCGACGGGGATTCGAACCCGCGACCCTCAGATTACGAGTCGCACGCCTTAACACGCTTGGCCATGCCGGGCCATTACTGAATGAAACAATGTTTTCATGAAAATGTATTCCTCCATAAAATACCCATTAACGTAATCCTCTATTTTGAGATAAAAAACATTGTCTTTATTGTTTATTGCTAGATAAATCAACGTTGTCTTTATCTTCTGTTGCTACAGTACGCAACACTGTTGTAATCTTCTATTACTAGTTAGAAAAACAACGTCGTGACCAACTATGACTAGATAAAACAATGTCGTGATAACTTGTTACAAAACAGAACAACATTTTCATATAGTTTATAGTTATAATCATGTGTTACTAAATATAAAAAACATTGTCGTAATTGTTTAGTTACTTTAGTACTAAAAATAACAGTCCTGATCATCTATTATTACATAAAACAATATTTTCTTCATACCTTTTTATTAAACAAACGAACAATGTCTTTATCGGCTATTGCTGGATAGAACAACATTGTTGTAAATGTTTATTGCTAGAAAAATCAATATTCTCTTAATCTTTTATTGCTAGAAAAAACAAATCTCGTAATCGTCTATTACTATATAAAACAATATTATCGTAATTGTCTGTTACTAGATAAAACATCATTTTATGATAGATTATTAGTAGCTTAAACAACATTGTCGTAGTTGTCTATTACTGGGTAAAACAACATTGTTGTAATTGTTTATGACTACACAAAACAACATTGTTGTAAGCATCTATGACTAAATAAAACTACATTGTCGTAATCATCTATTAACAGATAAAACAACTTTGTCATGACCATCTATGAGTAGACAAAACAACATCTGAGCAATAGCTTTCTACTAGATAAAATAATATTGTCGTAATTATCTATTAACAGATAAAACAACTTTGTCATGACCATCTATGAGTAGACAAAACAACATCTGAGCGATAGCTTTCTACTAAATAAAACAACATTGTCGTAATCATCTATTAACAGATAACACAATATTGTCGTTATTGTCTACTGCTATATAAAACAACACTGTTATTTCCTGTCCTGAGAGAATCAACTTTAAGCGTTAATCGAAATACACATTTTCGAAAGATGAATCTATTTTGTCGCAGTTTGAAACTGTTGGAAATGCAAGTTTTCTTTAGATATAAGTTCAGTTAAGTTGTACTTTAGTTAACTGATGTCTAATTGGCTGCAAAATCAACTGTTATCCAATCAGAATTCGAATCTGCTCTGGGCCTGTAAATAAAATTAAAGCAAGTTGCCCATACTACGTTTCAAATGGTATTCTATAGTTGTTGTTTTGCTCTGGTTAGACTCAATGTTAAAAATCACTCTAATTTGTTCGAGTATAAAGCATGTTATTTAGAGATAATAATGACAAACACGTGTAAAATGTGAAATATTATATCAACTAATACTTGTTGTTTTCTATCCTTTTTTAGAGTTAAGCTTAGTGACTAATGAATTCTTTAAAAATTGAATTACTATTTCGATAGTAGTGAAAATAAATCCAATTAGCCATCATTAAGTGAGTATCATTACGTCATCTTGTATTAGTCCGTCCACCAATCGTCATGCAAGTATCAATCCAGTTACGAGTCCGTCTACCAATCATCATGCGATAATCAATCCAGATATAAATCCGTATACCATTCAGCATGTAAGAATCAATCCAGATACCAATCAGCACGTAAGGAGCAATCCAGATACCAATCAACATGTAAGGAGCAATCCAACTACCAATCAACATGTAAGAGTTACAGATATGTGAACCGCTCGTGACGGATTTACAACAAAGGTTTGAATTTTCTTTTTTTTTTTTTTTCACACCTTTAGCCAAACAAAACGATTTAAGACTGTGACATCACAAACTTGTATCATATTTGCTAGGTTTGTTTTTTTTCTTTACATGTTCTAGGCTGAAAATTTTATCAGACAACTGCTTTCTAGGCTTACACAATAACTCGAAACGTAATTACTGATGACGAGAAACCCACTTAAAATAAAAAAGGTATCTCAGAACGGATGGTATGGGTACTATCACTTTTATTGATAAAGAGAGAACAACGTTTCGACCTTCATAGGTCATCTTCAGGTTAACCTGAAAATAACACTCATTCCAGCCGTTCTGAGATACATTTCGAAACGTAATGAATACCTGACAAATAGATCTTTACCAACAACAGTTTAATAAATTTGAATCCCAGTGGTTGATCTCGACACACTTGCTTTTTTTAAGTCTCTTAATATGTCGTTATAATGTGACGGTCAATTCGTTGGTAAAAGAGTAGCCCAAGAGTTGGCGGTGGGTGGTGATGACTAGCTGCCCTTCCTCTACTCTTACACTGTAAACTTAGGGACGGTTAGCGCAGACAGCCCTCGTGTGGCTTTGCGCGAAATTCAAAACAAACCAAATCAAATAAAACGATACAAATTTATAGTTTCGTTTGATATGGCCAAGTGGTTAGGATACTAATATGAGAGTTGTGGGTTCGAATCCTTGTTATTGAAAATGCTTTTTCTTTCAGTCCTGCAGGCGTTATAGTGTGAAAATCAATTCCTCTGATCTACCACTGCTAAATTAATGACGGCTACCGTAGATAGCCCTCGTGTAACTTTGCGCAAAATTCAAGAACAAACAAACAAAACTGTTGGTCCCAAGAAACACACACAAATATATGTTCTTTCTTTCTGCACAAACATGTCACCACGGAGAAAAGTAACTTTTATATTGCAGTCGACAGTACAAAAAACCATGAAACAGTTATTTAACACTACACTTGCCTACCTCTAACAAATAACTTTGAGATTGAGACACTAAACTGTAGGTCCTATGATCGACAGTAGACGTCAATTCTATTAGATGCTTTTAAACACTACATGAAGTAACAGAGACAACAACAGCAAAAGCACCTCATATCCTTCCTATTACAATAATAAAATAAGAATTGAAATACATTTTTTAAATCCGTAAAACACTTGTGTACGCACGCGCGCTTATATGTGTTTCTCTCTGCGCTCATCTTGTGTTCGGTTCGAACAGTGCTGTAAATGTCAAGTAAAATGCTCTGTCTGACTTTATTTTAAAAGTTTAAAAACTTCCTTGGTATGTTCGTAAAATGTGTTCGTGCGTGCGTTTCGCAACCATTTATTTCGCTTACGAAAAATTTGCATCACACCTACGGACAAAGAGAATTCGAGACAAACCCTGGATGTCCCACTCGTCCGACCACGCCCTGACTCATAATAAGCCGCGGCCTAGAACACACGTGCTCTTGTCTATAGATCAAGTCAGAATAACACCACAACGTCTGTCAGTATCTCTTCTGCGCTGCTCGTGGAAAGCTAGCCTTCAGTTTCATTATATTAACAAATTTCGATATTATAATACTGCACAAAGCTCAAGGCACGTTAAATCTCGCAAACATGTGTTACAAAATAGGTTTTACTAGTGTAGAGGAAATAAATATATAAGAAGTGTAATCTGAAACGACACATGTTCTTAGATAAAGGAACGTTTCTGTTTCTCATTTGTTTGTTTGATTGTTTTGAATTTCGCGAAAAGCTACACGAGGGCTATCGGCGCTAGTTGTTCCTAATTTAGCAGTGTAAGAGTAGAGGGAAGGCAGCTAGTCATTACCACCCACCGCCAACTCTTGGGCTACTCTTTTACCAACGAATAATGGGATTGACTTTCACAATATAATGTGCCCACGGCTGAAAGGGTAAGAATGTTTGGTGTGACGGGGATTCGAATCCGTGACACTAAATTATCAAATACAATTTTAGCGATTGTACACTGTCCGAGAAAATATGCTTTATTTGAAAAAAAGCCGTTGAGGTACGAGACTTCTTACAATGAAGTTAATACGAAAAACTGAATTAAAAACTTGATTTGGTTGTTGTTAAGTACATAAAAGGAAACAACACAAGTGAATATTCGGTAAGACAGGGATTCGAATCCGCAGCCCTCAGATTACGAGTCGAGCGCTCTAACCACCTGGCCATGCCATGCCTCTTGTCTCTCATCATCTTTGCCTTGCGGTTACTAATAGGACTGTTTTGTGCCTATATATATAAATTCAAATAAATACACTTACTTCATTTGCTTTACAATTGTGCTCTTGCCTGATTCGCCAGCACCTGGAAATGAAGTTAAAATACGTATAGATTATAAACCAATATTATGTTTAGATCAATGCCAACTGCTACACAGATCATAATTAAACATGAACCTGGTAATGAGTGTAGATAATTAAATATATTGTTTTTACACATAAAAATTAGAATGTTACGTTTCATCAGTTCAACACCCTTCCTGTCAATAATGTTTTCGGCAGTAATTCTACGAGAACTGAAATAGATATTAATACCACTGTTAACATTTTAAACGATCCTGGACAGTTTAGAATAAATCGAAGAAAAAATATCTTTATTAATTTTCAAGAAAACATAAATATCACACTGTTAAAATGACAACAATATTATCCTAGATTCTGGAGATTTGTTAAATGTTTACTATGGCAGCAGTAACTACGCTTTCATTCATGTTACTCGTAAAAACGGGTCAGTGACTTTTCAACAACAGCACCATATCTGAGAGGACAAAGTTTAACTTGATTACTTTCCGGTTTGCATTATCACTAAACTGATTGGGTCTATATTTTAACATTGTCAAGTTTTGATATGTTAATATTAGTTTCTCATAAATATAGCACGTTAAACCACACGTTTTGCAATTCAAGAAAAAATTATTTTTAAAGCTGGGGTGGTGGACGCAGCCTCTCCGAATTGGCATCTCTGGTGGCTTACCTAAAAGTAATAGTTTTATGTCCTTAGCGGCTTGCAATCCATCTTCCTTCAGATTTTTTTCTATTTTCTTACTGCGAGTCATCGCTGCTCGCTCTTCGGCACTCATAGTACATCCCATGATTAAGGCTGCAGTTCGCAGCTCTTGGCCCCGGCGAAGTGGCTTCACCTCTTCACATCATACAATGAGTTGTCACTTTTTAGAACACAAAATACTAAGCTTACCACTGATTGCCATTTTTCGCAAACAATTTTTTTTCGTAACAAAGATAACGCAGTTGTTCTCTAGGAACTTGCGATGTTTATAAATCTCTCACCATCAAAGTAAAAATAAATAAAAGGATTTATTACTTATTCAAAGGAATCCAGGACAGTATGATAATAAAATGAAATAATACGTGGAGGTGACCAATCAAGAACTAGTTTGTAGTTTCCAGTTTATGGTTGCCATGATACCGCACCACAGAACTTGGCGGAGAACATTACGTCAAGATGCTTCCTTCACCCAGCTGTGGAGAACTAGGGACCTTTTAAAACTTTGAAATATTTAGTCTTTTGACTGTTAAGATAATTATTATACACCGTTATTGGATAACAGAAAATAATTTTCAGTACTATAACCTTCCGCTGAGCAAATGATTCGTCGAAAGACACGCTCTTGCATCTGTTTTTGACGTACTAAGTATAAATCGCCCTTAACGTCTGTCTGTTACTTTCGAAACCTCGACGCGCAATCGCGGAAATGCTCGGGGCTCCCTCTGTCACGAACTTTAAGAAAGCAATTAAACAAAAAGTTCAACTAATAACTATCTAGTTGTAGTGATAAAAATGAAAACAACATATTAGGTTAGTATTCTTACATTAACTATGTGTATTTGAGCACACTTCAAGTTGTTTTCCAAATAGTTTTATTCGTTGAAGAATATAAAATTTCAACAAGTCATCACACGGAAATATAATTGTTTAAATTGTAATTATTAATAGATATCATACTGAAGAGTATCGGGAACAATAAAATCTGTGTACACATTTTCAACAAACGTTCATTCGCTGTTAAAATGTTGCAAGTCTCAGATCAACAGTAACGTGTAATAATGACGTCACACCATTTCATCCTTCAGAACATTACTACTTCAACTGTCGAACATTTTTCAAGAATGTCTTTTGTTGTTGTTTTTTAACTTCGCACAAAGCTACACGAGGGCTATTTGCGCTAACCGTCCCTAATTTAGCAATGCAAGGCTAGAAGGAAGGCAACTCTTGGATTACTCTTTTACCAACGAATAGTGGGATTGAGCGTCACATTATAACGCCCCCACGGCTGAAAGGGGGGTGCATGTTTGGTGCGACTGGGATTCGAACCCGCGACCCTCAGAATATGAGTCGAGTTCCTTAATCAACTCGCCATGACCGGCCTCCAAAAAGTGAAAAAGTGTTATGTAAAAAGAACTGACGAAAATTATATAAAGTAATGTTGAAGTTAAAACCTTCCAATATGCTCTCAAAAAGTAATATGCATTCATCTAGGTGTGTGTAATCATGATGGAAGTTGGTTAGTTTCGTACATTACACAGAACTAAGACGGAATTACGACTGACTGTAAACTTTTATGAACTGCGGTTGCCTGTGAAGTTAAAGACTGTTTCTATAGTACAGATTTCACCAGCAATTACATTACGTAAAGCGACATCTGCTACTTAAATTTAAAAACCGAAGCGTGAAATTAAAAATGAATGTATTTTACTTCCTCAAGCTTACAAGGAAAACTTTAACATTATCATGGGGAAAATCAGGCTTAAAATATGAAATACATTTATAAATATAAATGAAATTAAAATTATCGACACTTATACAATTTTCAGTTTTTTATTTATCTTTGGAATTTTTATTACTAAGTTTCGTATCGTGAGACAACCTGAATTGTTTCACTGTGAAAACTATTATCAGTACCTCACAGGAATTTAATTATATTCATATACAGTGCAAATAAACAGTTGAAGAAGTACCATGATATGTGCGGATTTTAAAAATAGCCTGTTCTTTATTAAATTGTGTTTAAATGTACCGTGATATGTGCGGATTTTAAAAATAACCTGTTTTTTATTAAATTGTGTTTAAATGTACCGTGATATGTGGGAATTTTAAAATAACCTGTTATTTATTAAATTATTTTTAAATGCACTCTTTCACCCAGTGTCATCACGCATATTAGGAATTTACATTAAACTAGTTTTCACGTTTTTAAAGGCGAGAATGAAATCTATAACTAAAGTTATCGATATTCCAAAGTGAAACTGTGTTAACAGTAAGTTAAATAAGACCACAACAACAAGAGGATTTGAGGAAATTTATGCAAAATATGAATAAATCAAAATTTATCAATGATGTCAAGAAAAGGTTGCACAAGTTACTTCTTCTTGAGACAAAAATAAATTTGATAAATATATAAAGATAAGTGAGTTATGTGACCAATCATTTCTCTCGCGACTTAAAACAAGAAGAGCAGGTAGAGGTCGCTAAAAAATTAATGATTGTTAACTTTGCTGGTACTATATATATAATGTTCAGACTGTGCTAAAACGCTTGAGGATGAATTTAATAGATGTTAAAAGACTAGTCTCATTATTCGAGAAACAAGTGTAGTTTCCTCTGTGTTTCTAGATATGTCTATCCATTTCTCGATATGTCGTAATAAAGCAATTAATGACGAATCACTGGTTACACTAGGCCTAACCTCGCGATAGAGTTGGATATATTTTACGAAATCTTAACGTTTAACTGGAATAAAGATAAATGTATTCCTTTTCTGTGTCATGTAAGGTATCTCAAGATGTTCAAAGTGTATGAAAAAACTAAAATAGCATTTTGTGCACTGTGCTTCTGAAAATGTCAAAAGTAAAATATGTATGGCTGAAATGTCCAGGATTAATATACTGAGGACATTAGACCTGAAGAGTAGGAAACCTACTACACTAGAAAAGTTTTTGTCATCTTTCTGTATAATATTCAGAAGAATCACCCACATATAATTTTGTTGTTGTTGATGTAGGTGTCGGAAGTATCCCGAATAAAATATTTAATAAGATAACAAATTATGTCACTAGTGAAGTTCAAAACATACAGAAGGCATTTTAACACCCAGGAAATCTATAGTAATTGGCATATCACAAAGAAAGGTGTTTGTTTTTGAATTTCGCTCGAAGCTACAAAGAAGGAAAACCTTCTAGAACGAGCTTTTTTTTTTCTGGAAGACACACATGAATCCTGTCGAAGCTATTTTAGTTGAGAAATGTTTTTCTTCTTCTGCTCTACTTTCGTGAATATTTAACACCATGGTTATCATCAATAACTTTTAAGGGTTTAAAATCTCCTGTCTGACATCATTATAAATCACAATGAACAGAACTACACGTGTTTCTGCACTCTAATGGTATTTTTAGCTACTGATTCGACATACTTGCCTACTGCACGTAGTTTCTGGGAATAGCACGTACTAAAATGTAGTGAAAAAGTGACAATTTCTGAACTGTACAAACATGTTTTCTGTGTTTAGTGAAATAACGTAAAATTTGCAAAAGAAATATTTCGGTTGGTCCTCGAAAACAACTTACACGACCAGAACTATAGTCAGTAAGCATCAGACAGTAGTAACGAATATTTCAAAAATTCTTATTGCACGTCTGCTAAATAATTACCTTGTAATACACGTTACCTCCTTCCCCAGTAGCAAAGCGGTATGTCTACGGATTTCCAATGCTAAAAATCGAGTTTCGATACACGTGAGGGGAAGAGCATAGCGAGCGCAGTGTGCAGCTTTGTGGTTAACTTCATGTAACAGCAACATTAATGCATGTTTTTGAATATTATTAAGTTGTTTTATTGCATGTTTATTTTTAGATTAGTCTTCATTATTAATGTTCATCGTTATCAGAACTCTCTTCTCACTTTTTCTTCGCAATATTTTCACACAATAAGACAAACTGCTTTAAACTCCGAATTACGTACTTACGTTACGCTATACATGTAAACTATGTTTATCTTGTTTGTTTCCCTGTTGAGCACAAAGCTACTAAATAGGCTATCTGTATTCTGATTATCCCAAGTAAAGAAACCGAAATTTTAATGTTATAAACCCTCGGAGTTTACGCTAAAGCCTCAGTTGTTTACCATAATCTATTTTGTTTGTTTCTTTTAGGGCAAAGCCACATTGAACTAACTGCTGTGTCATCCGCGCTGAGTCGAACCCGAGATTTAGCGATGTAAGCCTGTCTGTAGACTTACGGCTGCCTCACAGAAAGGTAGCGGTTAATTTATCGGTAATATATATAAGTCATATATATATATATATATTAATCAGTTCATGAATTTGTTGGTTTGAAGTTAAGCACAAAGCTATCCGTATATGAAATGTTACTATATTATCAATCTCGCATAGAGAAGTCACGAAAACAAGTTGAACGAAAAAGCTAATTAGTGAAATGTTATAAAAAGGTCAAAAAATAAATAATTTTCAAGGAAAATTCTCTTAATTTCAATTCCTTTATTATTTTAACCTGTTTAAGACTTATAAAAAAGTATACGTTTTATCTCTTTCTCCAACCAACTTGGAAGGGAAAAAAGTAACCACAATTGATGACGTTAGTTTGTTTATTTTTCCAAATTTTGTAGGGGTCAAGGGTTAGGTGTGATTTGGTAATTAAGAGTGTTTGAAAGGTAAAACGGAGGGTTATGTTCCATGGTCCGTTGTCACAAAAACACAGTCTGAACTTTTAAGATTGTAGGTGAAGATCAAATCCCTCTATTTGGTGAGACGAGAGTTGATGGTGGGTATTTTGACTATTTTCTCTCACCTATCATTTTATAACAAAGGACGATCTTTTGAATATAACAGCACAAAATGAACAGTATAGACTTTTCATTACCATATCAACACAATATCTGTTTTGAGCTGTTAAAGTTCCCATAGAAATGTCGTAGGTATTAAATATTCTTGTTCTTCAGAATTATGTTTGATAGGAGATCTATACGGTACCCACTTTAAGTATCGAAACATGGGATTTCCTGATATGAGCTTTCAGACTTACCGCCGAGCGTAGCCTGGTGGTTAAGGCACTCGACTCATAACCCGAGGGTCACGGGTTCAAATACCCTGCACACCAAACATGCTCGCCCTTTCAGCAGTTGGGGCATTTTAATGTGACGGTTAATCCCACTATTCGTTGGTAAAATAGTAACCCAAGAGTTGGCAGTGGGTGGTGATGATTAGCTGCCTTCCCTCTAGTCTTACTTTGCTAAATTAGGAAAGGCTAGCGCAGATAACCCTCGTGTAGTTTTGCGCGAAATTCAAAACACATAAACAAACAAGCTTCTTAAAAGTTATATTTCAAATGTACTTTTATTTTGTCAATAATTTGTTAATTGATTTAGAATATATAGTAACGCAGTAACGCATTATACAATAAGATATGCAATGAAATACAATAAACTTTTGAAAATCTCTCAAGCTGATAGCGTTTTAGTGCAAAAGAAAGGATTCATTTTCAAGAAATACTGTTTCTGCTTATTAGAGGGCGCCACAACTCTTACTTATCTCAGTTTGTAAAATGCGTATAAATTGATGTTTACACCCTAGACAACACCATAAAATTCACTTCAAACACGGCCCCGCATGGCCAGATAGTTAGGACGCTCGACTCGTAAACTGACGGTCACGGGTTCGAATCCCCGTCATACCAAACATGCTCGCCCTTTCAGTCGTGGGGGCGTTGTAATGTGTTACGATCAATCCCACTATTCGTTGTTAAAAGAGTAGCCCAAGAGTTGGCGGTGGGTGGTGCTGCCTTCCATCTAGTTTTACACTACTAAATTAGGGACGGCTAGCACAGTTAAATATAATTTACTACATTTGTTTCTTGAGTAAAACTAAAACTTTTATCAGGTTGCAGTTCTACTAATTCATGTTCATATTTACTTTCTATTGGAATATGTTACTTTAAAAAAAAAAGTGTTGTTTGGAATTTTGGCGATCGCACATTAAATATTGCCTTGATATATATAATTTACCATCGTCCACTTCTATGAATAAATTAGTTAATAACACTTTATTCTATATAATAATTATTAGTTAGTTTATGTCCTACGTTTCGACTGATAGTCTGCTGTCATTTTAAAGCAGTGTCGAAAGAGTAGGACTGTTTTCTGTGTTGATAGAGACCAAGATATGATCCATGAAACGGAAACCCTACTAAACTGTAACCAATATTCAAAAACCGAAACACAATATGATAACAGTTAACGCTTGCCAAATCAGCCAACAGTCAAACAGAGAGGCAAAACGTCATTTAAAACAATGTTTAAGAATGTGGACTACAGTATAACGGAAAAACAAAGAAAAAACGGTAACATGATAACTGCGTACTTTGATTGACGGTTTCAGTTGAAACTTAATGATTTATTCTACTCTCACTGACGGTTATTGTTTGAATAACTTATAATGTGTAGCATAATTTATTTTATAGGTTGGGTTTTTGCTTTTTCTCATTACACTTTTGTGAAAGCTTCCAAAAGTTTCCTAATTCATCTAATTTAATAAGCTAAACAAGCGGGAATCTTCAATAGCCTCGGAAATTAAAATCTTTTTAGGCAGGAATAAAGTAAATTACTTAACAAGACCTTTCTTTTTCTTTCTTATTGGCTATATTTTTGTGCAACAGCGACACCAAGCGTGGGACGCGCGTGTATCCGATTCACTTTTATTACTCATCAGGATCTCTACCAGTCTACCTACCTTCAAACTGAAATTATTTTGGGTAGGATTAGAGTAAATTAATCTATGAGACCTTGGACGTAATCAAATAGGTTAAACTGAAGGGTTTGACCTCCTGAGTCGAAAACTGTAATTAGATCTCGAATCGGTCAAGAGATAACGAAGCTGTGATGTAAACATTTGTACTTGAAAAAGTCAGAGCCATTTTATGGGCTGATATGCCAAGGCTAAAAGAGTTTCTCCCTAGTCTTTAGTTTACCCTTTATGCTAATCTTGAAGTACATTTTATTTCTTCCTTCGTGTCATCAATTAAAATATTTTCTTTGAATTCTTAAACCATTTAAACTCATAAAAAACCTAGATGTTCAAGAAAACAACCATGGAGAGGAAATTATACTGTAACCATGGGCAAAGAGAACGAAAAAATTAAGTTTTAAATCAGTGGCGGCGCCAGCACTGAAAACGGAGAGAACCAAAATTTGGAAGCAAAACAAGACATCTTTTACTCACGTGTAATTTTAAACACACTCATTATTCTCTCCAAATTTTAGTGTGCTAAATTACGTTAAGCCAATATTAAATTTCAAAAAGGTCTTTGTGTTGAGTTTTGAAGTCCCGCAGTACTCATAGATCTTAGAAAGCATCAGAAGTGTTTGACCATATCTAGCTTTAAAAGTGAATTAGTGAATATTGGCCAAAAGCATGAAGTTGAAGAGTCACCAACCGAAACTGTCCCTTTCTTCAACTTTAAGCTTTTGTTCGGTAACTTAGTAACGAGTCTGTTGACAATGTGGTTAAGATCAAGGAAAGAAAATGTCTTCTGTAGTCGCTACTCACTGTTAGACTCTTCAGCCTCTTATCTGCCATATTGGTTCTAAGATAATTTTTTATCAGTTTTAGTTGTGCTAACTGGTAAAGTTATTGATATCTTTTAACCTTGTAAAATTCAGTGAAAGCCATAAATGAAGGTTTGAGATGTTGTACAAACTCTTCAGCTTCTCCAGATGACGCATCTGAGCACCCAATCCTTCTATTGGGTTGTCTAATTTTCAGTCTATAATAGGCTGCAAGAAATTTCCTAGTCTCAATATCAAGGAATTTTTCAGAATTGAAATTGATTCCCGACAAAGAGCAGAACGTTTGGAGATTTCTTCCACTGAATCGTTTATTTAGTTATCCAAGAAAGATTTCAGTAGTTGGTAATTAGATGGCTTATTTCATATTAATCGAACGTTTGGAGATTCCTCTCCCCCACTGAAACGTTTATTTAGTTTTCCAATAAGACTATCAATGGTTGGAAAACAGGATGACTCGTTTCATACAAGATGAATCTCGTATGGCGTCCCGCTTTCTAAGTGTGGTTAGAACTATAAAGTCGTCCGTGTTTGAGAGTATGAAGCTTTATAACTAACGCCGACAGCAAGATTTCAAGTCCTTTTTGTCACAAGAATGTGGAGCATGATGTGCAGGTTTCTCGTCACACTGGAGCTTTGATTATTATAGGAAACTCTTAACCAAATCTGCTGCTTTTAAATAATGTAACTTGGATCTTTGCAGCGTATCTGATGGTTCTTTGGTTTCACATATGATGTCATTCAGAGACAGCATACAATACATGAATGTCTGGTTGAGTTGCGCCAAATGGATCGGGAATTTGATGCGCAATCTCGATTGCTGTCACCTATGTCAACGTACTTCAGAAATGTAATAGAACAATTGCACTGACAGCACGCATCTAGCAAGCCCACTGCGCTTCCGATATTTAAAAATTCTACAGGCTTTTCGTTTGGCTGCATGTCTTTCCTTTTGAAAAACAGTTAGTTCACTGTGTGTGTGAACATTAGAACCACCATAAAAAGTGTAGCAAGTGTGAAGAGTTGAAAAAAGGTAAGTTACCATGGTAAGATATTTTACCCTTTCTACGATGACCAAATTAAAAGGATGATCAAGACAATGAATGCAGATGGCTTGAGGTAAGATTTCTCTTATATTCTGTTGAATCTCAGAGCACTTGCCGCTCATGATGGCAGTGTCATAATGCCTTTGATCAGTAAGGGTTTGTGACATCAAGTCTGTTGTCCTTTAACTTTCCAGAATATATTTGGTCAACGATTTTGAAACGACTTCAAAACCAAGAAAGTTTTCATAAACTTGTGAATTATTTAAGTACCGAAGTACCATGCTCATCTGCTCTTTTCTGATAGGTCGCTAGTTTCATCGACTAAAACCTGAACTTCTCTTATTTCGTCCAAAATTATGTCACTGAGGATATCCAAAATGGCATCTTGTACACTGTGGCGCGTATATTCGGTAATTTTAGGTCCTTCACACAGTTGTTCATTTAGGAAAAGTCTTTAAGAAGTTTAATATTTCAAAAAAAGTTTCCTTTATTTCCTGCTGTGTCTTCTTGACGATGACCCCTCTTGAACTATTCTTTGGACAGCCGTAAGTCTCGACGTCTCTATAAGTATTTTAATGTATTCCCTATTTTTTCCGCAAACAGCCGGTGAGCTTTACTTTAACGTGATTACAACTGTTTTCTCAGACAGCTTTGATTCGAAGTAAGCATTCTATTTGTAGGCATTGTTCAAATGTGCATCAGACTGCTTGTGTTTGAGAAGTGTATTGTTTTTTTTTTTTGGAAATTGACCTTACACTTTTCCATGTATGGAACTCTTCGGACACCAGAGGTTGCTTGTCTTGATATTTAGCACCTGTAGTAAAATGATGACAGACAAAACAGTTAACCATGTCATTAGATGTGGAATATTCAAGTCGAGGACATACTTTATATCATTCAGATGTAAACGTTCATCCATCAGTCTTCGAAAAGTGAATCTTCATGTACGACTATTTCATTTTTACTCCTTCAGAGCTTCTTGCTTGGTCCACTTGTCTCATTGATAGATTTACCTTTCTGAGAATCTTGTGATTTACGCAGGTTTTTAAAAAAATTCTGATGTCCAAATTCCCAATAGTAAGATTTGATATGTCTACACGTGTACGAACAACACCAACTTCAAGTAACGATTAACAATAGTAAAACGTTTTGTTTAAACATATTATTCGCGACATCTTGACCTAGAAACTTGAATAACCACCTCGCAACAAGTGCTTAGGCGGAAAGGCGAGCGCTGAAGATAGCTGTGTACACAACAAGTGTGTGCTTGTCATAACTGCTTACCGCCAAAACTCGTTTGAAGAAATTATTTGTCTGAGAAGAGCAGACCTAAGTCTGTTGTTAACCCTTTTGAAGGGATAATTATAATATTGTTATTGCTCATACAAAGCATATTATTTATACCTTTCCATTTTAATTACTTACAGAATTATCAAATGGAAAATCAGACCCCTCTTGCCACACCCACCTGTCAGTCTTCCCTTTCAGAACTCACTAATAGCTTTCTCCGATATTAAGCCATTAGAAAACCAAGGATTCTGCCTTTGAACTAGCGTATTATTTTACTTTCTTTCTTTTTTTCTCAATAGACAATGCGTAGTTTCAGTTTCACTTTTGTTTCGACGGAAATCATATCGACCAGCTTTGTCTAATTTCAACGACGTTTTCGTTGTTAGAAAGGCAAAAAAAATTGTAATAATTATGGAACATATTCTGCATTTTTCATGTTATTGTTCTGTGCTCTTTCGTGCGTTAGTTAAGTAAATATATAATTATTTAGTGCAGTAGTGCCATTAGTATAAAAAGTAGGGTTAAAGGAACTGGCTATAATTATAGCATATATCTGGTTGACTTCTAGCATATAAAAAAAACAACAACCCGTAAAACCGTAGTGCGTGTGTGAACGTGTTCTTTTATTATACATATTATATATGCCCTATGTATAAAGAATTATATTTGTCCTCCTTGCCTTCTGTAGCGCCGCACAGTTTGAAACTAGTTGAAAAATGTCACTAGTGGAAGACCTGGGTTAAACCAACAACTACGACGGAGTTAAAAAATACTCTTCCCTATTTAGGAAAAAATACTGTGTGAAGGACCTAAAATTACCGAATATACGCGCCACAGTGTACAAGATGCCATTTTTGATATCCTCAGTGACATAATTTTGAACGAGAAACATCAAAAAATAACTTGGAAAAACATATTCTAGGATATATTTTCAGTAAAACCACACACAACACAGAAAATATACCGGAACGTAAAAAAAACAAAAAAACACCTGAACATATAACATCTAAAAATACAGTTCATATTAGGAAGAGGTAACAAACTCTTATACCTAGAAATAATGGTAACTAACAGACATAGCTCATGTACGCCAAGAGTTTACAGAAAATTCAAAAATACTGGTAAGTACTAAGCCAACAGTCAAACAACTCCAACAGTGTTAAGACAGGTGTCACAGACAACTTAGTTTATAAAGGTGAACATGAGCTACTAAAAAAGTACATCACTCACCTTTCCTTGAAAATGGATACCTGAAACACTTGATGAGGAAGGTACTTCAAGTTACAGAGCTGTGTTTTCCTATATCAGAGGTGTTAAAGGATTTCCACTGTACCTTGGAAATGTTTATGTTTAATTTATTTTAAGAATATAAGAAACCACTCTTCCTGTATCTTTAATTGTTTCTATGACAAATAACCTTATTGTTTAGAAATATGTCCTGTCGCTGTATGCGTGTTGAACATAAAAACACTATTCACCAACTCACTAGGTGAATGTTTACCTTGTTTCACCTAAACATCAAGATCTAAGTCTTTCTTCTCACAGGTGAGATTCCTCATTAGGATGTAAAATATTAGACCCTTGTTCATTTCGAAACTAATTTTGCTCTTCGTTCTTGTATCATTAGTGCAACAATAGTCAGATTGTTAGTGCAACTATTAAAAACGCCTGGCATGAAATGAATTATTAAGATGTTATATGTATTATATAGATCATCAGTTTATTCTACCAGCTTACAATATATCAACCATGCTTGTAATGATTTGATGTGAATTTTACCATGAACTTGCCATCTCTATATAATTAAAAATAGTATGTGATTTTTAAATTCTTGTGGGTTTTTTATTTTTGTGCTAGAGATGTTTGGTGAACATTACGCTAAGTAGAATAGGTTTAACCATATGGTCGTTAAGACACCTCGCATAGCCGTTATATTCGTTCAGAACCCTATATACGTACTGAGTGTCACGTGTGAATATTGTAGGTAGATCATTTAACTGTTTTAATTACTTTAGGTACACAGCAATGCCTTTACAATATATAAGCCTTATACATTCATATATAAAATAACACTTGAAAAGAAACAAATGATTCGTTAATGAAGCACGAGTTCCTTCTCAGTTGCAATTATTACTATAACCCAAATTACTTCTAAAATTTTTCACGTGCTCATAACTAACTTTTAGGGCCCGGCATGGCCAGGTGGTTAAGGAGCTCGACTCGTAATCTAAGGTTCGCGGGTTCGAATCTCCATCACACCAAGCATGCTCGCCCTTTCAGCCGTGGGGGCGTTATAATGTGACGGTCAATTTCACTATTCGTTGGTGAAAGAGTAACCCAAGAGTTGGCGGTGGGTGGTGACGACTAGCTGCCTTCTCTCTCGTCTTACGCTACTAAATTAGGGACGGCTAGCGCAGATAGGCCTCGAGTAGCTTTGCGCGAAATTAAAAAAAAAACAGAAAATACAAAAAAACACAACTCTTTAACACAGGGGTGTGCAACATTTTTCGTCGGTGGGCCATATAACCAACTTCATCAATCAAGCGGGGCCACTTAAAATACAAGCTTATTCGTGTACATGCACAATAAATTAAAAAAAATTCTCAAAATGCAAGCAATAATATTTTATATTTTTGCATGAGTGATCATTTTAGTGCGACACTTGAAATTTAGAGTCCTTGCAGAGCTTGTCAATATCAGCTTTGACAGAAGTGGTTGCCACTCTTAACTGACTGGTCAAATGTTCATCAGTCAGCTGACTTCTACATTTGGTTTTGATGAGCTTCATTTTGGAGAAAAATTGCTCACAGCAGTAGGTGCTACCAAAAAGGGAGGCAATTCTTTGTGCATGACGGGACAAATTGGTTAATTTTTCACGTACACAGAGTTTGTAAAAGTCTAGCAAACTGTTTTCAGAGAATTTCCTTTTAGTGTCCATGTCAGCCTGCAGTTCAATGAGTTCCATTTGGCAATCATCAGGACTGTCTTCCACTGCCAAATCAAAAGGTTGAGCGAACAATTTCAATCTAATTTCAGTTTGTCTGAAATCTGGAAATCTGTTTGCAAACTCATCACGCAGCTTTTGTACACTGGTTCCATATTTGGTGCAATCCAGATTAGGAAATTCCAGTTTCCTGGTTGCAAGACATGTAAAATGGGTCAATATGGCTCTTCTCAACTGAACCTGGAAAAGTTCCAATTTCTTCTCAAAAGCACAAATATGCTCAAACAACTTATTCACAAGTTGACTTTTCCCTTGTAGTTTTAAGTTTAAATCAGACAGATGCTGTGTAATGTCTGTGAGGAATGCTAAGTCATTCAGCCAGTTCTCATTGCTCAAGAAGTCCACATTCTGACGTTTGCTCTCCATGAAGAACTTAATCTCCTCTCGCAGATTCCAGAATCTCTTCAAAGTAGCAGCTCTACTAAGCCAACGTACAGCAGAGAAGTACAAAACATCTGAATACTCACTGTCCAGCTCATCTAAAAAGTTTTAAATTGTCGATGATTTAATCCTCGTGTTCGAATATAATTTACGCATTGGACGACATTTTTCATGACTTCTGCAAAATTCAGAACTTTGGTGCACAAGCTCTCTTGGTGAATAATGCAATGGCTTACAACTACGTCTTGTGCTCCAATTGCAGTTAGAAATTTCTTGGTGAATCCATTTGTCCTACCTGTCATGGAAGGAGCACCATCTGTTGTAACACCACATAATTTATAAGGATTCAGTTCAAACTTTTCTACAACCTTAAGCACTTGTTCACAAATATCCTGTCCTGTGGTTGTGGAGGAAAGGCTTGCCATATCTAAAAACTCTTCGAAAACATCAAAGCCTGCAGTAACAGCTCTGATGAAAATGACAAGTTGGGATGTGTCATTGATATCAGTGCTTTCATCCAAAGCCAGACTGAAAGCTTCACACGAATTCAATCTCTCTTTCAAAGTTTCTTTGATGTCCTCTGAAAGATCTTTTGTCCTGCGTGAGACAGTAAAGCGGGAAAGGCTAGTTTGCTCCACCAAATATTTTTTCTCTGGACATGCATATTCTGTGAATATTGTTAAACAATTTTGAATAAATTCTCCATCACTGAAAGGCTTTCCCTTTTCTGCCATACATTCACAAAGCTTAAAACTCAGTTTTGTCACCAGTTCTGAATTTTTCTTGAAAGTGGTAAAACACCTTGTTGCTTTTCAATGGATGTTTTAAATGTTCAATTTTGTCCTTTCGTGCCTGACCAACAATTTCATCAAACTGGGAGGAGTGCTTAGTTGCGTAATGTCGCTTAATATTGTACTCTTTCATGACTGCAATTGTAGTTTGACAGACGAGGCAGACAACACCTTGATTATGTGGGACAACAAGGTATTTTGTGCACCATTCACTGTTGAATAACCTTCCCTCATCATCAACTTTTCGTTTCTTAACTGCTGACATTTTACTAGCCCTGAAATCAAAACAAAAATTATTCTCACGAAAATAGCAAAGTAGAAAAAAACATAGAATTTATTTGCACATGGAACCTCTTATGGACAGAAACACATGTTTCTAAATTGGCATCCCGATCATAGCCTTCCGGTACTTAAATTAATTGAGAATAGCAAAATACAGTGTGACCTCGCCTATTCGCGGTTCGCCATTCGCGGCCCCGCATATTCGCGGGTTATGCGCGAACTGCGTTTTTGTAGGTCACAGAGACTGAAAGGGCTTTTCGAGGAGATTTCTGTTGTATTTACTCAATTAAGTCGTTTTTATCAATTGTCGTCTTCACCAAACAAGATTGGACTGCTATTGGCTGACTGCCTCAGCTTCCCCAACAACGCAAACGGCAAAGCACAGCCCGGTAACGCACGGTACAATTTAGTGAAATACATGACAGTATGCAATATTGCAACATTATTACTGCATCAATGAGTATAAGTATCATTAGTGTTTGGGAAGCATTTCATATAGTATATAATCGCATACATATACGTTTTAAAACTGCGTCCAATATTCGCGGTTTTCGCTATTCGCGGGAGGGTAAAGAACGTAACCCCCGCGAATAACGAGGTCACACTGTACATAGAATCAGATGCATCTGAAAGCAAAAATTTTAATAAATTCAGTAAAGTCACAACAATATGCTAAATAATAATCAATTTACCTTCAATCTCTTGTAGTAACTGTAAAAGGTAATAAAATTTTCACCAATAATGAATGACGGACAGCAGAGGTTAGGGAAAATTGTCGCCAGCGGGCGAAGGCGAGGTTCAGGACATGACGTTGAGTCGTAGACAATAGTGCTAGTGCACGTCACCTATTCATGCCCTAAGGAGGCCGACCAATCGAATTCGGCCTGCTCCTCTCTAGCAAAGATAATTTTAGAAGTTTGTCGAGTCGAAGCCTGGGAATCCCGTAGGATCGATGCTTTTAAAAATATTCCATTTGCGTTGGATTACAGATCAGGCCACATGGCTAGATTACAACAACTAGGGCCACACTAAATGGCTTGGCGGGCCGGGTTGTGGCCCGCGGGCCGATTGTTGCACACCCCTGCTTTAACACGTTAATAATTTTCTTATATTATCGTAAACTTTAATAGCCTTGGAAATTTCTAAATTGGGGTATTTAACTCTCTACTAAGCAAGTCTTTATTATAAATAATAGTGTTGCAAGGTTTAATTACCCTATTGTTGATTTTTCTATCGTCACGCCAGGCCACACCTCTTTTTAAAGAAAGAACGGCTGACCAGGTATAAATGTTATAATAATATGAGAATATTTAGACGTGTGCGCATGCGCAAAAGAATTAACTATGTATTCCATGACGAACAGTCTTGAAGGTTTTTCACCGCAACCTTCGGTTAACCTGTTTGTTGATGTTTTAAAATTCCTTTTTTGCTTTCCCTGTCTTTGATTTACATCGTGGCTGTGACAATGACACTAGTGAACACACAGAAAACAGAGTTCGGCTCTGGAGTTCTGATTTCCAAGAGGACAATACGATATCCTGAAGAAGAGAATAGAAAAACTTGTAATTTAGATCAGAATATCAAACCTATTCACTTTGCGGGTCAGATTTACAAATAACTGACATGTTTACGGTTCATGTTATCCTAACAACTATTTCTCTTTTCTAACGTAATAACTCATTAAATCCGAAGTCCGAAGATACAGCTTTTGAGTGGATTGTTCACTTTTGTTGAATGTTTTACGACGTTTCGACCACTCTTGTGGTCATCACCAGGTAACTGTGTGTTTTTCGGGAAATACTGCACGTACATTTTGTTCCAGTTTAGAAAACACCTAAAAGTTAAATAAAAATAAATAATCCTCTCCAGAATTCTAACTTTGGGCATTTATTTTAAGTGTATAGAGGATTTCCTTTCCTCACAACAATATTTCTTTGTTGAACGTCACAGTCTTGGCTAGATTCCTGAAATAAGCAATTCACAGTGTCTAACAGTGCGATCATAAGCACGAAGTTCAGAGAAAGTTAAAAATCTGTGAGAGTTTATAAGCTGTGTTAAATATTCAAGTACTTCACGCTGTATGCGAGCAAACACAAAACAAAGTAAAAATTTAAACAATGACTATTGGCTAGTGTTCTGAATATTTACAGTTATAAACATACCTCGTTAAAATAAAAAATATGACTCACTGTGTATATCAACATTACACACAAGCACATAAAAACAATATATATACAAAAGATTGTGTATAATACTACTATTAATAGATCTGGTAAATTGTTCATGATGTTTCTTTTGCTCTTAAACGTTTTTGTGTTGTTGTCGTTTTTTTACGATCGCAGCGCCCCTAAAGAAATTAAATCTGAAACATTAATTTTTTCCATATTACAACTTTTAATTAAATCCACTTCAACAATGATCTGAAATAGAATGTGCTAAATATTGATATCTATGCTTATGGACTTAAGACTGTCATCCTGTGAAATCCTCAGATTCATTGACTTCCCTAAAACTAAACCACAGGTAGAAGCCAGACGACATCTTCTTTTAACTGAGGCGAATGCATTTTTACTGAAAAGGTTTAGAGATGAAGTTGATTGATATTCTTATGAGTGATGCATGTAGAAGTTCTGAAAGTTTCATAGTATTCTTCTCAAGTTGTATTTGAAGATGTTGTTTCAGTTTTCAGTTCTAAGTTGTTCCAGGCTGAGAAGACATAACATTATATAGAATAGTCAGTACAGCTCGTTTGTTTGAATTTCGCGCAAAGCTACACAAGGGCTATCTGCTCTAGCCGTCCCTAATTTAGCAGCGTAAGATTAGAGGGAAGGCAGCTAGTCGTCACCACCCATCGCCAACTCTTGCGCTACTCTTTTACCAACGAATAGTGAGATTAACCGTCACATTATAACGCCCCTACGGCTGAAAGGGCGAGCATGTTTGGTGTGACGGGGATTCGAATCTGCGACCCTCAGATTAGGAGTCGAATGCCTTAACCCACCTGTCCGTGCCGGGCCAGTTAGTACGGTCACTACTCTTCAGGACGCAAATGCCACCCATGTGGCAGAGGGACACTCTTAGTATCAGAAAGAGAGGGGAATGTCCGTCGGGCAATAGGGTGTGATGACCTGATTTTGTAGTAGAAAATACCATTGTTGTTATCTATAACGTATGTCATGAGAAACCTAGTAGATCAACTTTCTGTATTAAGATCTAAGTTTGAAGTATATGGAAATTTAAAAATATGTATCTGGTAATTAAGGGGGATGAGTAAGAAACATACGTTAAGTCTTACGTATCCGCCCCTCCCTCTAACCAAAACTCCTGGCCCATCATGGCCAGGTGGTTGAGGCATTCGATTCGTAATCTGAGGGCCGCGGGTTTGAATCCCCGTCACACCAAACATGCTCGCCCTTACAGCCGTGGAGGCGTTATAATGTTACGATCAATCCCACTATTTGTTGGTAAAACAGTAGCCCAAGAGTTGGCGGTGGGAGGTGATGACTAGCTGCCTTCCCTCTAGTCTTACACTACTAAATTAGGGACGGCTGGCACAGACAGCCCTCGTGTAGCTTTGCGCGAAATTCAAAACGAACAAACAAACGCCAGTAAAGTTTCCAGTTATCTTTTCTGTAAAAAATATGGGAAAACGATGACAATATATATTATATAAATAAATACCATGTCCCCGATTCTGTTTATATCTAGATGTAGCTACATATCATAATCACCATAGTTACAAATCTAAGTTTCTGTTGTTGTTTTGATCAAACCAATGAATGATATGCTGAAGATAAAAGAAAAATAGAAATCAGAAAACAGCATAATATTGTCAAAATCATGATAAATAAAAAGCTGATTTTATCCAGTGAAATGTGTCGTACCTTCTTTATTTTTGATAATCTTAATCATATTATGATATATTCTGATCTCTAGTTTAAGAAAGTTTCAAGAAATGTAATATGATAAAAACATTACTAATTTAATTACTTTATAAATGTCCTGTAATAATTCTATGAACTTTTAAGCGAAAATAAATAGGAATAATTAACAATATGTCAACCACACTATAACTGCCATATCGAGGGTCAACAAAGCCTTTCTGCCAACACCAGGGATTACCATATCGAGTAGCCCAAGAGTTGGCGGTGGGTGGTGATGACTAGCTGCCTTTCCTCTAGTATTACACTGCAAAATTAGGGACGGCTATCGTAGATATCCCTCATATAGCTTTGTGCGAAATTCAAAAACAAACAAACAAAACAAAAGAAACTCCCCTCTCTTAATTAAAATCTCGAAGAAACCACAAGAAATGGAGTTCTCAGGGCAGAGGAATATCAGGTCTATGAACCACTTTAAGGTAATCATGAGGCGAAAGGACAAAGTCATAGAGGACGACATCGGTAAAATGTAGTCAGTATTTAGATTAGGCAAAGACAATACTAGGGTAACAAACAAACAAGCAAAGAAACGACGTCGAGAGGGTTATAACAAACACTGTAGTATTCTAGGTTTTATTTATGCCATCAATTGGTTTAATAGGCTATAATTATAATGTGAACTGAATTAAGTCCGTTATGACACAACATTTGAGTGAGGATTAATAACACGATATTATACGTTTGTTTTTATTTCAAATTATATGTATCATTACTGTTTTTAGTTGAATGAAATCTACTATTATTCAGAAGAATTGGCCAATCAGCAAGCTAGTCATCATGGTCCCGAAGCGAGTCAACGAGAGGAAACTATATTAGCAATTATGTGAAATTACGAGTGAAAGTGAAGGAAGATACATGATAACAATTCTGCCATATCGAATGCCAAGAGAACCATTTATCCAATACCACGACTCGTTTCTCCGGCGGAGATAAGTCAAACATAGCAGCAATTGGGTTGAGATGCTATTTACAAGCTTTTTTTTTTTAGTTTAGAAACTTAACACCTGGTTATTTTAAGAAGAACTCGCCATAACAGAGGTTTATTCTTACTGACACATTGTATGAGTTGTTTTTGGACTATCTGCACATGGTATCACTCAATTTGATTTTTGTAATATAATTTGGAAGAGTTGTTCAGTGTGAAATTACTTTGCACCAGGGAAAGAAGTGTACTCTTTGCACTAGTAATTTTTTTTATTACTTGTTTTTGTACAGAAAGTATTAATGTGAGTAACTTTGGAAATGGACAGAAATCTTGTTTCTCGATGTAAACTAGCGTGTTATGGTTGAATCGAGTAGTTCTTCGTACGAAGTACAGTAATTTGACTTGATTCTAAAAATAATAACAAAAACTCTATACACGCAATAAGTAAACAGTTATTAACCTAGTTTGGTGAAAAACAATATCTCACACAACAGGTGGCGTTCCGTTCTAGACAGTGCTAGGCAAGAAAATGATGGACGTGCTCTAGATGGCCGGGTACAACACAGGCGGTGTCAGGTCTGTGTGAATCATTATCATATGAGATTATTCTCCTTGGATTCCACTCCTATCATTAATCTAGTTATGTTCCGAATAAATTAAAAGTGAAAACTGAATATTTGCAGTGAAATCCCCATAACAGATAATATACATCAAAGTAAAGACATACTTACTTTTGTTGTTCATATACAGAAATAGTTCAGAAACCGAATATCGTATCAGTTGCATTTACATGTAAGAAAATAATGTTTTAATCTCATTAAATGAAATCAAGTCAAGAAAAAAAGGAAATCTTAGAAATAGATTATGCTACACATTCTAAGTTATTTAAACAATACCTGTCGATGATAGATTATAGTAATCACTTTGACATTAGTTTCTGAGTGTTATTTGTTTGAACTCACGATTCAAACTGATGAATAAAAGTACAATTAATTGGTAATGAACATGAAATAACTATTCATAATATGTTACTTGTACATTTTTATAGCTAGATACTACCACGTTCTAGTGTTTGGTATTCTGTAAATAAATTAGACTCTAATTTTTAATTAATTTGTCCTTCGTTAACTCTGTTGGTTAGAATGTTTAATATATATGTGAGTATATTATTTTATCATACATTCATTACGCAAATTATTTTTAGCCTAATATATGAATCTTAGACAGATATAAATCTCCTTTGCTGGCTGAGCATCGTGCTATACTATTGGGATTACGGCCGAAAATATCGTTAACAGAAAAGATATCCAACTGATCAAACAATTTTTTCTAATCTTTATGAGTAAGAACGTGAGAAAAGCATTTGTAATTACCTGGTTGATTGTTTTAAAAATGGGGCCCCATATGGCCAAGTGTGTTAAAGTGTTCCACTCGTAATCCGAGGGTCACGGGTTGGAATCCCGGTCGCACCAAACATGCTCGACCTTTCAGCCGTGGGGGTGTTATAATGTGATGGTCACTCCCACTATTCGTTGGTATAAGAGTAGCCCAAGAGTTGGCGGTGGGTGGTGATGACTAACTGCCTTCCCTTTAGTCTTACACTGCCAAATTAGGGACGGCTAGCGCAGATAGCCCTCGAGTAGCTTTGCGCGAAATTCAAAAAAAAATTTTTTTGAATTAACATACTTATTTAATTTTTATTCATATTGGTAGCTTGCTTTGATAAGGTTAATTTTAATTAAATACCATGGAAATATTCTAGGTTTAGAGATAACACTAGAACATAACATTTGACTTTTTCCTAATAAAGCTATAATGTACTCTTAACAAAATAGATGTAACTCAGTAATAATATAGCTCACTTATGAAGACACATGATACCTAAGGTTAAAATTTTTGCATTGGCGCACCTGTCACGAGCCAATTGTATAAGAAAGGATGGGACACAATGTTATATCAAGATACTTGAACAATAATGTGTAATTTTTTCATAATTTTGTAAAAAAAGAGGTTATGTAATATATATAGATGATTTTGCAGTAAAGTTGAGGGATTATAATGCTAAAATATGAGGTTAGACCCCTGTGATGGTCTCAGCACAGACTACTCATTGTGCAGCTTTGCGCTTGCGCTGAAAATACTAGAAAATACTACACAAATATCTTCTTGGAATCTTTCTATACTTTTTTTCTGCAACAGTATAAAATCGCTAATTACGTCATTTTATTAATCACTTACACGGTGAAATTGACATAAGTATTTTATTAAGGCACAGCTTATATTAATTTATTATATTGAACAGAAACAGATTACATATAATGATATCCGGCTGAAATATTATTTTGAACTATTCTACCATGAGGTTTCAAGCTGAAGATAATTCTCATACTTCATTTGAGCTGAATCTGATACGATAGACTTACTTCAAATAAAGACAATTAAGGCACAGAGTACATTAACTTATTATATTGAGCAGAAACAGATTGCATATAATGAAATCCAGCTGAAATATTATTTTGAACTATTCTACCATGAGGTTTCAAGCTGAAGATAATTCGTAGACTTCATTTGAACTAAATCTGATAAGATAGACTTTATTCTAAGAACCGTGTTTATTTCAGGTTGAAAGAACGAGAAATATATAAATAATGTGTTCTGTTTAGTTAACAAGTCTGTTGCAGAGAAACTGTAATTTTTTTACGTAATTATAAAAAAAAAAAACAGAGAGAGAGAGAGGGGGGTTCTATAAAAGTTATAAATCCAATTTAGAAGACAGGTGTGGCTTCGTACGCTACCACAGTGAAGCCACCTTCGAGCTAAGTACGAAGTTCGCTCATTCAGGTCTAGGCGCGAAGGACGACGGCCTAGTTACATTTCTCCGAGACGTCTCCTTTCACTTTCTCGGTATCAAGGTACAAACCTTGCTTCGCTCTTACCATTCTCTCTATCTACATTCCTATTATTCTGTTTGTCTCTTCATGCGTGGAAAAAAAAAGTGAATGGGCCAAAGAGCCACGCCTCTCACGGTGCGCACATATATAAGACTGGGCCGTGAAAAGCCCCAAGCAAGCAACTTCTGTAATAGAACTTTAGTTCAAACATTTATCCAATTTCTCCTCCATCGCAATCATGAAGGCCGTGGTGAGTTTCATTTTGTGTCAAGATATAGAGAACTTTTGTGTATGATATAGTTACTAAACCAACGGATAACAAGCGACATTCTCGTGTTTTAATATGTCTTATACAATATCATTTTCATTGTCCATTGTAGTTTATGGGAGTTAAGACAGTAGCTTCGTCTCTTAGGAAATTCTATTATTACAAAGTATTTTAAGAACTTTAAGCCAGCTTTATAAGTAACTTTGTATTATATGTTTAGATGGGTTAATCTTATCTAAATAGGAAAAGTGTTCGTAGTAACATGTTTTCGTTGTATTTTTATCCAGTTTGCTTCTGTGCTCCTTCTGATGGTTGCTACTTCCGTCATGGCAGGCTATCTAGGTTACGGAGGAGGATATGGTGGTTATGGAGGATATGGGGGCTATGGCGGACGAGGATATGGTGGTTATGGAGGATATGGGGGCTATGGCGGACGAGGATACGGAGGCTATGGTGGTTATGGTGGACGTGGATACGGTGGCTATGGAGGTTATGGTGGACACGGGTATGGAGGATATGGTGGATATGGTGGACGCGGATACGGAGGTTATGGTGGACGCGGATACGGAGGATACGGTGGTTATGGAGGTTATGGTGGACGCGGCTATGGAGGATACGGCGGCTATGGAGGATATGGAGGCTTTGGCGGATACGGAGGTGGACGTGGCTATGGAGGCTATGGTGGTTATGGTTACCATTAGAAAAATATTATATATTTCCGGTATTAAAAAATACAAAACATATATTATGTTAAGATTGATATTAAATTTCAACTTTGTTACCCAGTTTTCTTTACAGTGGTTTTTCTTAACAGTTTTCTGCATGAAATGTAACATTGACTTTGTTCATAAAAGAAATGGAATCAGTTTCAAATACGATTCTAATGGTTTGAAAACTATAGGTGTAACTTCTCTTAAAAATATAGAAGTCATGGCACTCAAATGAAAAAGAAAAAAGACAAATAGACGGATATACATACATCCAGCGCTATAAATATAATATTGTGTTGGACTAACACTATATTTTCACGTGTTATATACACACATGCATATAATTTGTTCGCAATATTCAGTTTGTAAACTACGTGCTTTTCATCAATCTCTCAAGTTCTGCGTCCTAATCCGTTTAACTAACTTGTGAGACAAACATATAACACAACTGTAACTAATATTCACTATTAATCTGTTGCACTGGAGTCATTACACTTGCGGTAAATACTAATATTCATGAACGTTGTACCTGTGAGTATGGGCGTCAGCAGAAGATTTTCCAGGGGTGGATGACAATGTAGAGTGAAGTTGTACGTTGAATAAAAATATTCGTACACATATGCTGAATGAATAAAGAAAGAATTATGCTTCTCATTTCCCTTGGGGAGGGGAGTAAGTGCCCCCGTATACCCATGCCTGTAAAAAAACCAAAAAACAAACAGACAGTTTAAAGTAATCCTTTGATCTTTTTTCTCTTTGTTCGTTGTCAACAAACAGGGCAAGTATTTCTATACACTTTCAACAATTGTCTCAACAGAAATGTGCGCATTAAAAACTCAGTAAATATGTGTTTATAATACGATTTTGTTCATTGGTACGAAGGCGTCGCTAGGACCGTGTCCTGAATTCTAGATGGTGTTTTGGAAAAATTCAGAATAAGAAAGCATAATCGATATCGTACTGTTTGTTTGATGAATTTCGTGCAAAGCTACATGAGGGTTATCTGCGCTAGCCTTCCCTAATTTAGCAATGCAAGACTAAAGGGAAGGCAGCTAGTCATCACCACTTACCGCCAACTCTTGGGCTACTCTTTTACCGACGAATTGACCGTCATAACACTCCTACGGGAGCATGTTTGGTGTGACGGTGATTCGAACCTGCGACCCTAAGATTACGAGTCGAATGCCTTAATCACTTAGCCGTGCGGGCTAATATCACACTGAAACGCTGTGAAATTCCCGTGCCTATGTGTCCAGCCCTCGAATCTTGTAGCGCCTAGTGACGCTTCTACATTGGAAAGAAAAAAAAAAGTGTTGAGTCTTACGTTTCGTTTCAGAATAATTTAATTCAAAATTAAAATTATAAAAAAAACTATCACATAATAAGCATTGTTTCTCTACGACATAATACAGACTTACACTTTCGCTTCTACCTAATTACTAAAGGTCCTGTCCTCTGATAAAATTTTATTAAATATTTATCAAGAATTAATAGTGTATAATGTGCTAACTCTCAAGTTGTTCTTCCAGATAGTAAATATTCATGATTGAAGAGAAGTTTACAAATACACCAAAACTTTTACACACACACACAAATACACTTATTTGTTCATTAACGTAAAACCAATTTCTTGTATCCTTCCCTAGACACTGGCCCGGTGGTAAAAGCCCTCGACTTATAATCGGGGAGTCGCGGGTTCGAATCCTGGTCGCACAAAACATGCCCACCCTTTCAGCCGTGGGGGCGTTGTAATGTGACGGTTAATCCCACTCTTCGTTGGTAAAGAGTAGCCCAAGAGTTGGCGGTGGGTGGTGATGACTAGTTGCTTTCCCTCTAGTCTTACACTACTAAATTAGGGATGGCTAGGGCAGATAGCCCTCGAGTAGCTTTGCGCGAAATTAAAAAAAAAGATTCAAAATAAAACTTCCAAACAATTACAAATTTTATCTCTTGCCATAAACAGTTAGTAAGCCCTTGCATAAATCTCAGTTGCATTAATTTGAGTAAATAAAAGAATTAGGGTGAAGAACCAGAAGAAGAAAAACCCAGTTCCAAAAAAAAAAAACGTTCTTAAACTATACTTTTACTAACGAATACTGGGTTTGACTGATACAGTATAACGCCCACACTGCTGAAAGAGCAAGCATGTTTGGTGTGACGAGAACAAGAAGTCACAACCCTCAGACTACGAGTCGAATGCTTTAATCAACTGGCTATGCCAGGCCTAGCCTGAATGAAGCTTAGGTATTAGAATGCAATAATACTCGGTGAAAAATCTATAAGCGCTAATAAAAATAACTAAATTTAACATTCACACCGTACCTAAACAATCTAAATCACGACATTTGCATTAAACTAAACTTACAGTTGTGCATATCTAATAAAGTTTTATGTCAATCCTCCATTTTCGCAGATGCTTGCCATTATATGCTTCATAATTCTGACGAACTGATACAGATCGCTCCTGACAAAGTATTCAAAATATCACTTATATTTCAGAAAATCAATAAAACTAATCTGCTACACCTAACCCGAAAAATTAATGGTGTTAGTGTAACAGGTCGTATTGATACTCGGCCAGATTAGTCAATAATGAATGAAAATATATGGCTAAAATTAGGAAGAATGGCATAGCACTTCAGTTAAAAACTTGGAATATAGGTAATATGTATTTTGCAGATGGATTGACGAGCTGTTAATCACTGAGATACTTCGAAGCAAAGTAATAGTAACAAATAGCGTCGTGAACCAATGCTTTGTTGTCGTTAAAACTTTGTTCGTATCTTCTCGCATTCGATTAAGCCGTAATGAGCAAAATGAAGCTACCCTAAACTTTTTCAAAAGACATACGTGAGTTAAACATGTCACCTGGGAGGCATGACTACAACATGTTTACTGTTTTTTGTTTTTATTTATGTAAAACTTGTAACTGTTTGAAAGTTTTGTACTTGGATATCTGATATATTTTAATACATTGTTTTTGTTTAGCATTTTGTTAGAGTCTGTTTCAAGTTATTGTTGTTTTTGTCCTGATCTTTGGCACATTTTCCACGTATTCAAATTCTTCTAATTTTTTGTTTTTCTTTTGTTGTATTTATTGTAAATGTTTGTCTTAAAAAATAAGCATTAATATTTTCCTATTTAATATTATGTTTTCATTTCTGCTTATTTTAGGGCTTCTTGGTTCGAGAGTATTTATTTCACTGAACCGCAAGGAAATACTGTGGAAAGTGCTTGTATCTGCAGTTACAACTAAGTTGACGTACCATCTGTACTTCTGATACTATAGAACGTTTAGATGTTGCCAGCATTGCAGTATAAAACGCTTTCTAAAAACCAAACAGAATCAAATGTACCTGGATTTCTTATTAAACTTTGGAAATTAGTTGATGATCCTAGCTGCGATGACTTAATTACCTGGAGTGCGGTAAGCCTAAAGTATTAATTTTGCAAAATCACGAACTAGGCCTAGTAGTAGTCTTATTATTGATATTTTAAGTTTTGTTTTTAATGCCGAAAACCAGCGATATATTGAAAAACCTATTGTTTAAAAGTACAATTTGTTATTAAAACGTATTAATTGTCATTGTTATCATAACAATACTAGTAATACTAATATAGTACTTGTTTTCGTTGCCATGATATCACTACAACTAGCTGTGACTAACTTCCTGTTTGCACCCAGATCGTGCTTGTAGTTGTACTGTTGTAAAATTACCAGCAATACAAAGAATTATTAGTAGTTTAGTGTGTCGTAGCGGTAAATATTTTTGTCCGGATCATGTAAAGATTTAATTCTTAATAAAAATTAAGAACCTTTCGACTAATTTAGCTACTACTCTTTCAAGTGTATGTATGCCCCTTCCTATTTTGTTTCGTAAATTGGAGCATTTCTGTGTGAGGTTGGAAGTTTAAACCACCCTGAAGACTAGGTTATTAAAGTACAAACATCCTGAATTATACCACTCTAAAGGTTTATATCAATAATTAAATATTAAAAAGTATTTTAATTTTATTTTGTAAATAAACATAAATATATCACTGTAAGCTTATTAATCAAACTGTTAAAAATTTCATACAAAATTTCAGTACCAAGAATTAAAACCTGAAGCATAAGGAAATTTTGAATATAATGTGAATAAATGAAAGTTCCAAATTGATATTTCTCTGGAAAGAAAATTTTTTTCTCACATGATATTAGTCAATAAAAAGTTGTAGGCCTTTTAATCAAAGGTTAAATTTAAGAATGTAGTGTGTAAAGTGATATCTGGCAAAACTTTCTTCCATTCTAAGGTAAGGTAAAGTAACAAAATATTTTAATCATACGCTATAATATTATGCATATTATTCCATATGCTATGTTCTGCAAGCTTAGAAATATACATCATGATATTTGGTAAAACTAACACAGTATACTTTCTAGTAACTGTTGTGGCTTAACTTATTGATTACTCTCTCTTTCAATACTACTTCATAAATTGTGAAAAAGAATGGTTTTTTCATCCTTATTGCATAAAGTCCTATCTGGTATCCAAAAAAGACCAGAACTTCAATTTTGAATATGGAGCTAATATTGTGAAATGGTATTTGGTAACTAGAAGCCACTAAACATGTTTTTTTCATACTGTCCTTTGACTTTTTAACACCAAAAATACATTTTTTTTTCCATAAAGCATTTGTCACGTTATTAGTAATATCTTCTAAATACAAGTCTTAGTCGTTTAGAAGGAAAAAGTTTTGTCCCACTACTAGTGTTAATACATTAACACTGTCCTAGTATTGTAAGGTTTAACTTTCTCAGTTTGAACTGGGTCCCTGGGACAAACCTTGTAACTACTTTGTGTTTGTTATAGTTTTCAAACTATAACTTTTAATATTTGAAGCATATCTTCATGGAATTTTGTATATTATCAATAAAATATCTTGTGAACAAGATATTTTTTTTAAGTAATGATTTGCTCATGCATTTTTGTTTTTGAATGCTAACTATCTGGTATGTAGAGTTAATTTGATTTTATGATTAAAAATACTTTAATGCATCAGAAAACTCTCATATTTCATGTGTAAAAGTTTTTGACTTGTTAATAACCTCTAGATAATTTTTAAACATTTATATTTTTGTTTTATTTATATTCATTTAGATTTTTTATTTAGGTTTTGTTATTTTTGCTAGTGTATTACTGTTTGACCAACCTTGTAACCAAAATAAAATGTTAGGAAATAGAAATAAAATATGCTTCTCAGTTGACTACAACTTGTGTTCTCAGTTGACTACAAGTTATAACAAGAAACCACAAATGTTTAGTCTAATTGCTTAAATCCCATAAAGTTAGATGCCATGATTAAACAAAAAAAAAAAGTATACTTTTATTATATTGATCTTCAAGCTATATTTAGGTGTTCTTTTTAATATTTACTTTTAAATTAAAGAATTAATTCATATATTAAAGTTTGAATTATAATCTACAATTTGATTACAAACTTATTGACTTTAATTCAAGAAATAGTAATTCAAATGAATTTGGAATTCAAGTTAACAAATGCAGCGACATGGCCTGTGACCCATTGCAGAAAGGTTAAAAGTGCTAATAACATAAACTAGCAGTAAACAACTTATCCATCTTCAGTTACTGAAGAAAGTTAGATGGATACTATTTTAAAAAAACATGAACAGAGATGAAACTACTGTTTATCATATTGTCAGTTTTTTTTTGTTGTAATGTAGTCTAATTGTAGAGCTCATCCTCTGGTCTGGTCTGCCTGAGCCTTTTTTATCCCAAGGCCTGCTGATTTGGTCAGCCTTGTCCTGTGAATGTTGTAGGGGGGGGTGTCTTAGCTTTATGATCATCTTCAGTCTTTAGCTATTATTGGTTTAATCTCCAAAAATCTTCCACTATAAGTACAGGACAGTGCATTGGAATCTCACCATGCTTTCTTTTCGTTTTGCCACTTCTAACCACATTTGAGAGTGTAACAGTTCTACAGATAAATGAATACTGCCTGACTTTTTTTTGATGATGAGGGCATTCTGCTGAGAAGTATGTATTTTTTTTCTTTTTTAAATGCCCTTATTTGGCCTCCATTCTTATAAGGCTTGACCATTTGTTTTCTCATGAATCTATCTGTTTCTTCGATTCTCTTTATCTTTACTTAATCACACATTCAGATGGTGTCATATAAGTTGTCAGTTTCTTGCCTAACAGCTCAAATTTTGATGCACTGGTGACCAATATTTAACTCTGATTCCCACTTCTATTGCATTGTGAGTATTCTGGCTTTTCATGTTTCAGCAGTAAGCCTGCCAATTTAGACTTTTACATCATTAAAACTAACTTAAAATGAGTACTTGCATCCCAAATACATTACCATCCATTTCTCCTCACTTGAGAGATGTGGTTTTTTACTATGGCTGCAACTTCATGATGTGGATAATAGTAGAAAAAGAGAATTCATGTGTCACCTGTAACACAAGCACAACAAGTTGTGAGAGTGGAGAGTTATGGTTAAGTTGGTGCATGCTTTGCATTGTGTCAAGGATATTAAGAATTTTAATCACATTTGTTGATAGTAGAGGACAACGTATTAAGGTAGGGTTTTTTTTAATGTTGGAGATTAGTTCCTGTTTGAAATACATTTTAATTCTAAAGGTGTAAAAATAATGAAATATACTTGAAGACAAAAAAAATACAATAAAAAATATATTTTTTCTGAAAAAAAAGGGGGAACTTATTTCTTGATAAGGAGTGAGGATTTTTATTTAAGGCAAAACCTAAAAATAAAATCTTGTATGTTACATATAAGGAATATCAGCAACTTAAACTTTAGAATTTAAAAACTTTATTTGACTACTAATGGTGAATTGATCATGTAATTGTGTAAGTGTTCCTAGTTGTATAGTTCACACCATGTGTTGACAAGGGATCTAGATATTCAAGGATGATATCAAGTATGTTTTAAATGCAAATAACACATGATATTAAAAGTTAAAATATGAAATATTTGTTTGTCTTAATAAGTTTTGAAATTAAGGTTTGTCATTTTTCATGAAGATTAATAAATAATAAATATTTTACAGGATGGAACAAGCTTCATCATAACTAACCAGGCACAGTTTGCTAAGGATCTCTTACCAAAGTATTTTAAACACAACAATATGGCAAGCTTTATTCGGCAGCTGAACATGTGTAAGTAGATAAATACTTATCTGGGTATAGCCGTAGATAAATTAAAATTCATAGGTATGATAATGCTTGTTTGTCAACACACATTTCTATGTGCTGATACAATTTATTTTTTTATATATATATTCTTGTGTCATTTTATTGTTGAGTATTTAAACTAGCAGAGACTGCAATACATTTGTTGTTAAATTAATATCTGTTGCAATAGTACTTCTTTAAAGACAAATTTCTAGAATAATACAAAATAATTCTAGTCACAGACACTGAAGTAATAAAAAGTCCACTAACCTTTGGCCTAAAATTATTTAAGTCTGTTATTTACAACTTGTATGGAGTAAAGAAATAAATTGACCCTAATTTGTGTACATTTTTTGCTTTAGTTTAGTTGCAGCTAAAATTTACAATGCGTAATACTATCAGTAAATAAATGTATAATGTTATTTTACAATCTAATACTATACCTTTTTTGACAAGTTTAAGCTTTTAATATGTTGTTGTTGAAAATGTTATAAAGTATACTTAAATCCACCTTTTGATTACATCTGTTGAAATGAAGTGTGAAAGTATGCACATTTAGACTTTGTGTGTGTGCATTTTCAGGACTGACATAAAACTGAGTATTATTGTAACAGATACTCCAGTCTATAAAAATATAACTAGTTCTAAAGATAACTATTCTGAAGCTTTCTCAGAAAAAGTGCTTTGTCTTAGTAAAACAGCTACTTTTACTGATTTTTTTGATGTACTTGAAAAATTGGTTTGGCAAGTAAATAAAGCATTGGATTTTGTTTACAAGAAAAATTATATAACAATATTTTCTATGATTTAGTAAATTATGAAGGACATGAAGAAAATGGTTTTAACTCTAATAGTGAAACCTTTAAATGTTTAATACATGTGTGAAATGAGCCACTGTTAACTCTAATTGTGTTCTACATAAGTTAAACAATACTTTTTTATATTATGTAGATGGATTTAGAAAGAGAACAAGTCTGGAGCATGGTAGTCTACGAGCGGAAAAAGATGAACTAGAATTTTATCACAGATTTTTTCTTAAGGAACAGGAAAATTTGCTTGAAAAGATAAAAAGAAAGGTGTAACATTAACCTTGTTTCTTTATATTTTATTTAAACTCCTCAGTTCTGTTATTTAAATTTCAGTGAAACATATAGTTTTTAATAAGTTGGACAAAAACTTAAGTTGTAAGTGAATCAAAGTTAGTAATACCACTGAATGTTTTCATATATATAATGTGTGTGTGTGTGTGTGTGAGTGTAAAATATAGTTACATAATTAAAATTGTTACCTATAAGCATCAATTATATTTGTTAGTGTCGCAAGTAAATCAACTAATCAAAATTGTTTTCAGTTGTTACTATTTTGGGTTATTACAACAATCCATATAGTCAAGTCAGTAACTATTACTAATACTGTTAGTTTTGGCTGACTGTTGCAATATGGATCTTTTCTGCTTGTACAGAACTCATGAATGTGAGAGTATAGTCTTGTTGATTATGTAACTATGTTTGTGTTTATCTTGTATGTCTAATAGGGTAGCTTTCACACAGCATATTGTTTTTTTATTACAAGTTAAAACTATAACCACTATTACTTGGTGTAAAACTGGCAAGTTAGTATTCATTATTTCTTTTAAAAAAGAGTAGATTATTTAGAAACTTATTTTAACTACCTGAATACAGGCATGGTCAATATGACTGACCTTATAACCAACATATAACTATGAAACTGAACATACTATAACTCTGAATCTGCTAAGTGTATTTTCATAAAATATGGCAGGCAAGCTTTCAATAGGTATTACAAATCTATTGTACACAACATTCATGAATACTGAGTCAGTCTGAGAAAAAGGTGGTTTTCGTAGTAAGAATAAAAATACTTTTTTTCATATTTCATCTGCAGAACTTCTATAATCTCCTAAATTAATATCAAAAATTGTTTTTTTCTTTGTAAAAGTTTTTATTTTATCTTGTGTATTTTGTACGTTAACAACTAGTGAAACTATCAGTGTACAATGAAATGGAAAAATATAAAATGCAATGTATCTAGTTTTCATGTGAGCTATAAATATTTTAAATTCGATTAGCTGCTGTTAATCACAGACAAAGAATCTAAGGCCAAGTTTCTATATATACCAACCAAAAAAGAAACTGTAGTAAGCTTTATGTAATGTGAATCTGCTCTTCTGTTGGTTATAAACATGACTATCAATCAAATTTATATACATCTTGAATTCTTTGACAGATAAGAGGGTTTTTTCTGGTGGGTTTGACAAATTTATTGATATCTTAACATATCAGGAGGGTAGAAATTTCAGTTATATTATTGAAGATGTTAAATCTAAAGGGCCATTTCAGAGGACATACACATCATGCAACACAGAATTGAAAAATTATAATTTTTTAATCTTTTAATTTCAAATTAGGGAATTGAAATTTAAGTAACAAAAAATATTAATTATAAGTTACATTTTAATACCACTTTTATTAACAAACATTAATGATAAAGTTGTATAATTAAATTTTAAAGGTAACATAGTAAAACACTATGACAAGCAATAAATGACCAAGTTCATTTGCGAAAAGTTAACTGCTTGTCAGAAGTTATTAGACATTGGCTAATAACAGTCTGACAATGTAAAGTTCTTAACTCATTTAGAGAAAAGAGTTTAATTATGAGTAGCTATAGCTAGATAGGAAGCACTTAGAGGGTAAATAAATGTTAGTGCGACTTTCTTGCTATAAGTAGATCAAAGTGTGTGTTACAAGTTTTTAAAGAGCTATATTTAAAACTTGATTAACATAGTTTATTATCATTGTATATGAATAAACTTGACATTAAAACAGTTTTGAAATCAAATTTTGATATTGTAAGTTATAAGCTTGTAATTGTGTAAGGAAACACTAAAAAATCTTTCTCCTAGTATGATAATTAATAATTATGTAGGTCTTTCACTCATTTTAATTTATTTACCATCACCCCTGAGAAGTTACAGAATTTATTAAAAATACTCATAGATATCGCTAAGGCAAAGCATAATTTTTATAGCTTTCAATTTCATTTGTTTATGGAGCCATAAACTAGAAATTAGGCCCATGGGCCATGCCAACTTTTCACATTCTCATTCACAAATTGGTGATAGTTCTGTCTGATGTTTCATACTATGTTATATATAAACAATATAAAGCAAAAGTGTTAATCTATCAAATAACATTGTATTTGTTTTTTCATATAAAATAATGTCTATTTCATGTTCAGTATGAACAAGTTCTCATGCAATTTTAACATGGGTCAAAGAACAATAAAAACAGTACAATTTAAGTATAAATAGATTTATTCTGTTACAAGTTGTAAGCTATTTATGGCATTTAGGAAATTAGAAAAAAAATCTAAATATTTCTTTAATATTATAAAAAATTTAAAATTTGTTATCTTTTGTTTCCACCTTATGAATTATTTAACCTCTGCAAAGAGGTGATCTAGTATCATGTTTTCTTGTCATATAGCACACTGGTTTTGTTTTTCAGGGTCAGAGTAACTGTTTTCTCTAGAATTATTTGTTTATTGCAACAAGAATGTGGACTAGTTTTTTAACGTAGCATCTGAGGATAATTATTTTCACTGAGATTTAGTTTTAATTGAGTCATCTCGTGAACATTTGTTAGGATAAACTCATTGGGCACTATTAGTCATATTTTGTAACTTGTTACAGGTTTTGTACTTAAAGAATTTGTGTGTGCATGGACACAAACACATGGTAACTTTCCTTTTATGACAATTTAAGATTAAAACAAGACCCTAAATTTTGCACCTCAATATATCATATCAGTTTTAAAAGTTTGTGTAAAATGTGTTTCAAAATAAAAGCTAAAACTGGTAAGATTAATAGTTAGTCTCAAGTATGAATAATTGAATGTAATTTATTATTGTTACACTAATTGCCCAGCTTAACTTGTAAACATTGTAAATTAATTTTACAAGAAACTATTTTAAAATTAGTACATAATTTTTTAGTTCCTTTACTGCTGTTATTTGGTGTGTCCACTTTTGACATTTTCTCAAAATAGCTGATGTAGTCTGATTCCAGTTTTCACATGCTTTAACCTAAGTCTTTCTAGAACATTTAGCATTTTTGTTAGTTATGGTGTTTTTAAATATCTAGCACCTCTCAGCAAAGCATTCTGTCAAAAGATGTTAATTTTTTTAATTTTAATTGCATCTCCACATTGAGCTATACCTGATGATGCTTCTATGAAAAACTAAAAATGTGAAAAGCTAATTTTTTTTTTTCTGTGATGTCTGGTACAGAAATGAGGGCAGTTGTGCGACACTGTTATGTCACTTTGCATTCAGATTAAACATCTTTTAAAATTTTTGGTGGAGTTAATTATTTGTGGTTATATGCTTATTTTCTCTAAACCTTTTTAATTTGTAAAATTAAAAATTCACAGATAAAGTAAGGAGATGAATAACTTATTTGTTTTGATGCTTTTTAACACAGTTTGAATCTTCAAAAGTTTTATTTAATATAAACAACAAGTCAAACCTATAGAAGTTATAAGAGGTTCTGGTATTTGTCACTTTATATCTGGTTAACTACAAAAAGACCACTTGGTGAATGTATCATCATTTCCTATTGTCATTAACTAGGCTTCTAGAATAACCTGTAGGTAACAGCTGCACATGAAGTGGAAAAGTTTAAAAAATGTAGCTTGTTAATAAGTTTGTCTTTGATATGTGTTTTAACAGTATTATGTAAATATTATTGTACTACCTTGTAACTTTTATTTGTTTAAATGGTGAAAATACGTCAAAGCTTTGTTTTGGTTTGTAATTTTAAAAATTCTACGTATTTAAAAAGTTCTAATTGTACAGCTAGATTAGCCATTATACCGATATCTTCATGAAGTTTTGTATAAATGAATTGTAATTACAGTTATCTGAATAAAGATTTGTTATTCTGTTAGACAACATCTAAAACATTCGACAGTACTCAAGAAATGACTAAGATACTACAAGAAGTTTTGTTTGATGTGAAGAATATTCATGGAAAACAAGATAACATGAATTCACTTCTTTCAAAAATGAAGAAAGAAAATGAGTTTTTGTGGAAAGAAGTGGCTATTTTGAGACAAAAACACCTAAGGCAACAACAAATTGTAGATAAGGCAAGTGTGAAATACTTAGATATAGGTTCATAGATGCAAGGTAAGACTTCAATTCCACAATTGCTAGAGGCACAAATATGAAAAAAATTACACATGCACTCACTGAATATGCTGAGTGACACATGAACTAACTGCAGTAGGTACAGGGTGTTTGGAAAGTCACTGTGCAGTTTTGTAATCATATGTCTATTCAGTCTATTTCAAGCCAGCAACTGATAGCAGTGTTTAGAAACAAAATAATAAGGATCCAAGCCTGTATTGATGCCAATGGGGGTCACTTTCAACATTGTTTATAATTGTCATTCATATTTACCTCCTGTATTCTATATTGAAACATGCCTGTTAATAAATACATAAGTGCACAGTGACTTTCTGAACACCATGTATAACCAGGGACAAAAGTAAAAGTTTATTAAAATTATGAAATTTCTCAAGTTACCTTGAGAATAAAATTATAACTGGAATAATAAGTTTGTAATGTAAGTTTTATTAACATTTATTTTTGTATTAAGTAATTGAAGAAATCAAACATAAGTATAATTTTCCTTTTTTTTTGTTTTTTTAACCCAAGTTTTGATTGTTATTGAAATTGTGGAAATCATTAAATTTCTTGCTAGTACAGATACAACTTGTCAGTGAATGAAACCATGTCACACATTTGACACCTTTGCATTTGTTTTATTCTTATTTTTATCATAAACAGTTTGAAAACATTAAATGTTTGAAGTTGGTGGTGGCATTAGGAGCTATAAAATTTAACTACCTGCATATTTTGTTTCAAAGTTTTCAAGTTTCTTAAGCTGGCAAAATTATAAGTATATTGTTTGAAATGTAGCATTTCCTTCTTTTCACAGTATATTTATCTTAGACTACTCTTGCTTCACTTTAAGGCACACATTGAGGTTAAGTTTGCTTTTATTTTGTAGGCTAATAATTGTTTTCTTTTATTTGTAAGCTACAGAAATAAGGTAACTTAATGGATTTCTCTCTATACTGGCATTCTCCTTTAGCAAGCTGTCTATTAGCTTGTCTTTATTTTAAAGTAGTTTTTATATTAGGGAACTTTTTTGATTAGTGTGACTATTATTATAGCAATTTTCAATTTACTGCATTTTTTTTCCTTCTAAGTAGAATATGGAACTCCAGTGTAGTTGAGTATGTGTGGGATGTTATGTGCTCTGTTTTTGTGGTAGCATTGCTCTGTGTGTAATGGTATGCTCTTATTTTCAGGTCTATTCAATGTTGCACATACTACTTTGATGTGTATCTAATTAATACTGTAAAACATGCCTAAAAGGTTTATGTCCAGACAGTTTTAGGTTGGGAATGCATTAACCTTGTTAAGGGGGAATGCTGGTATTTATTATATTGGAGTAATTGCTTTGGAAGTTAATATTTTCTTTACAAGAACTGAAGAGTTATGTAACTGAAGATTATAATTAGTGATTATGTTTTGCTTCTGGGGCAAAATAGGGACAACCTCTTTTTTTTTTTTTTTGAACATGCACGTAAATTACAAAAATAGAGTTGAATCAGTTTTAGTATGTAATAGAGTGAGATAAATATCCATTTGTTGCTTCTAATACTTTAGATGGTTGTTTATTTCACTGTTTCCTTTAACAAAATGGCAAAGTACATCATTAGTTGTGTTATGGTATATGTATGAAAACTGGTTTTTAGATGACTGGTTACCTGGTCTGTAGATGACTATATGGTAAATAATTAAGTAGTAGCTTGTGTTGAATTATAAATGATAAATTGTTCCTCATAAACTGTTAATTCTCCAAGAAATGATTTAATTTGACCTCTCTTTATTACTGTTCTAACTTGAAATTACTATAAAGTTTTCACATTTGGCACTCAAATCTCTAAAATAATGAAAATTTACATTTTCAGCAAGAAAGTGTAAACATTTGTGAAAAGGGTTCTATAATACATGAGCATAAATTTGACCAAACTGATTCAGTATGAAAACAAATGTATTTCAAAAGCATAAAATTGCATTTTATATATATAGTTTTATCATAACTCTTAGAAGTTGTGTGCATGTGTCGGTATTTTTTATATTTACTAAAATGATTTGGAAGAAGTCACAAAATATAAAATTGCATTTCACACATGCACGCACACACTTAAACCACTTGTTATGTAAAAGAAAACAAAACTTTACAATGAAATAAAGCAAGACTTTGTTTCTAATGAGTAATTCAGTTATTTTGAGTGATAAATTATTTTTGTTCATTGACTAAATGGTTAACTGATTACCCATTGCAAGTGTTGGCATCATAGATGGATCAGCTGAATCTTGTTTATGTTAATGTCTACTGATTTCACTTGTAAATGGAAACTCATAGGGATGTTTGGCAGCCATATCAAGAACAGGAAAGATCTGTTGACTGTTGCAATGAAGAAAATGTTTTTAGCTGCCATGGAGGAAATTTGATTTCCATACTTAATATTAATACAAGTTCAGTTGACTTTATTCGATTTTTGTAGTGAAAGAGTTGAAAGGTCTTACAGATGTCATACTGTGTGTGTGTGTGTGTGAAGGATTTTTGTTTTTGACATGGTGACTTTTGAATTATTAACTTTTATTGATGCAAGGTTAGAAGTGTACTTGAAGTCACATGGCTTTGAAGTTTAAATTGTATGTAAAGTTATGAAATGTGTATGGAAGGATATTCATGCATTATTAAAAATGGTTAAATTCAGTGTGTTAGTCCTAGAAACTGTTTTTTGATGTGTATCTGCTTCCCTTGCAAATTTACAATAACTACAGCATAATTTGCAAATGTGAAAAAATCTGGCCTTAAATAACTTTTCAAAGTTTTTGCTGAACTTGTATTTCACAAGATTGTTTATAAAAATGTTTACAACAAATTGATTTAGGTGTGTTTTAGATTAAAACAAACTACCTGTGATAATGTGAAGCAATTAATTTTCTTTCACTAACTTAATGAAATTACTGAAATGAAAACAAAAATGTTGTGCCATTTCATTGTGATCTCACATACAAAAGTGTTGTGCCATTTTACAGCTGATTCGGTTCTTAGTCACTTTGGTTAAGACAAATGGAGTACCTGGAATTAAACGAAGCCTTCCTCAGGTGTTAAGTAATGAACCTAACAAAATGCCTCGATATTCCAAAGATCTTACCAGTGGAGAACCAAGCATGGTAATTTGAACTTATATGAAGATATTCCATCATAATTAATTAGTTCTTCTAACCATATGGAGACAGGCTTGGTAAATGTAAGAACTTTTACTAAAGCTTTGTATGAATGTATGAAGCCTTTACTGAGTCAGTCTGATTGAAAGATAGTTTTCATGCTTAGAATAAAACTATTTGTTCATAAATTTTATTTGCATAATCCAGAATCTCTAGTTTTTTGGTAGAATTTTTTATCATAATATGTGCACCTTGCACCCTTCATAGGATTAGTGTATGTAATTTATAAATGTGCAAGATAAATGTACTTGTACATTTCCAATTGACATGTCCCAAATTACCGTATGTGCTTTTACAAAAACTACCTCCCTAGTAGTTATGTCATATGTTTTTATATTTGTTTATTTATCATTACTAAAGCAGTGAAAACAATTCATAATTGATGCTTCTTCATAGTATTTAAGTACAATAATGTTTTTAAACCATAATTAACAATAAAATGATTTCCTGAAAAATTAAGAAACATTTAATAAAAATTATGAACCTTTTATAATTTAACTTTCTGCGGGTAAGATTTTATTAAACTAGTAAAGTGTGTTATGTTCCATATCATTATAGTCAAAACATTTGAATGCTTTTTCAGCAAGATTCCATGTATATTTAACCTGTTGACTGCCAAGTATTTCAGCTGCTACAATACAACTCTAAAGCTTCTTCATTTTGTAACTTTTTTACGTGACACCATTTTGGATTGAAAGTGAAACAATTTGTCAGTTGGTCAAATGCATGTATGTTGCTGATATCTAGTGTTGAAGTTAGGTATTATTGAGAAGGAATTAACTCGTCCGTGGCACTGTGTCACCGATCGGCTTGGACGAGTTATCTCGTCTACGGCACTGAACAGGTTAAACAAAGGTATTCTCTTTAAATATCGGGGAAGGTATTTATACAAGGGGTTCTAACGTTGTCAATGCTGTGTATTTTATACAATTAGTAAAAGAGACAGGTTTTGCTTCTGTTGCATTTCAGTACTGTGTTTTTAAGCTTGTGTGAATTATCTTGGCAAATAAATGTTAAGAGGGCTTTTGGTTTAAAATAAGTTAAAGGGTACCTTGTTAGCTTTAGAAATCACCTACAGGCTAGGAGTTTGGGCACCAATTAGGAATGACAGTAATGAAATATGTTTTTGAAGTAAAGAAAAACTTGAATAATTTTCAGTAAGTACTATACAAGTGTTTTTCAAAAACATACCATCTGTTAACGTTTGTAGCTATTTCTTGACCTTCACTTTGCCGATCTGAACATTGAATACGTGGGTTCCGTACTGGACTTTGTGATCACTTCTGTGTATTTGTTTTAATTCCCACTCTTGCTCTGAGATACTTTTCTTCCTTCCCCCCTCAACAAACTTGTATGTTGCTGGGATTTATTGAGTTATATACCCTGTGGGAAGGAGTTCTATCTGTTATGGCCCTCTGAGTTATGTGATGCTGCTCTTCTTTATCCCCCGATGTTTGCTCTTTTTCTTATTGTTGTTAACCTCTAGACTTTCTTTGACTGCTGCTGGTAATCATGGTGTGATTACACCTTACATGTTTTAACCCCTGATTTCTGTTCTTTACTTTATAGATTGTCAGAATAGGTTCTGTTGTCAATTTTGAGGCTCCTCCACTTGGGCTAACTGTTGCCAACAGTGTTGATGTTCACTCTCAGTGGGTGAGTTCTGTAGGAGCGAGGTTATTACAATTGATGGGCACCTGGCATTCCTTTCAGCAAATCGTGGGTATTCCAGGTTCTAGTGTTGGTTCTTCTGTTCACTTTTCCACCTCACTTATTCTCTTAACCTATGGTATTTCCACCCTCAAGATCAGTGGAGTATGAATTTTTCTTCTCTTTTTGTATTCTTCAAATCTCAGTTTCCTTCAGGTTGAGCACCATGCAGTCCCTTTAGTGGTCACTGTGCAACCAATGGATCAGGAGTTCTAATCCACTGAATCATTGTTTCCATCAGAAGTTACATCTTAGTTTTTGAATGGTAGTTGGATCAGATTAACATTACCATCAGTGTACCTATACTTCCCTCTGTCCTGAGTGTCATCATTTCACAGATGCCTCACTTCCAGAATGGGATGCATATATTGAAGATCAGGAGCTCCAGGGTATGTGGATGGAAGATGACTCTTCCTCTATATCAGTAACTTCAAAATTCTTACTGTCCAGCATGCTATGGTTCAAAGTGTAGTTCAATTGCAAATGAATGTTATGATACTTTCAATCACTTCCATGGTGGTTTCTTAATTTTCCTGTTGTAGGAGCATATGTTCTTGGAACATTTGTTGTTAAACAGTGGTTATTTTTCTGTGGATGTGCTCTCAATTTGGGTTTCCAATGATTGCTGCATTTATCACTCTTTGACACTCAACCATGTGCATTTTGATCCTGGAAAGATTTGTGATCACTCAAACCTTGGTGCTCTATAGAACAGTTGATACTTTTTTTTTCATTTTGGGTGACTTTAAGGGACACAATACCCTTTGGGATAATTCTGATATTAATTGGGTGGGTGTCTATGGAGCATGTGCTCTTGGATTATGACTAGTCTCCTTGATGGCAATTTTTTTTTTACCTCATTTCATTCACTTAGTCTTTCATGACTGTTGATTTATCTATCTGTTCCCCTTCACTTTTTTCTTGTTTTTGTTGGAGGGTTCATAGTGACTCACTGGGCAGTGATAATTTTCCTATTGTTTTGTGGGAGATTGACTGTGTCATGATGGAAATTGTACCAGGCAGACTGACTCTCTTTCACCTCTCTAAGAATTCGATCATGCTGTTATTAGTCTTCCATCTGTTAACAACTGTGTAGAGTCAGTAACTGATCATATCATACAAGCAGCTGTTTCTCATGTACCCAAAACCTCAAAACTTTTCCAACAATATCTTCATCCATAGTGGTCTCCAGCCTGCCAGCAGGTACAGAAGTGGGCATGGGATACCTTTTGCAGGTATCCTGCTTTTCTAACTGCATTGCTTTACAATGGGCACATGTCCATGCTTGGCAGGTCTAATGTTAAAGGGAAAAAAAAGCAATCTTGGATTCAGTTCACAAATAGCATCTCTTCTACCACTACTACCAAAGTTGTATGGAACAGGTCAGTGTTTTCCATTCCTTTTCTGTCTTACTCTCCAATGGGCAGAAAGTTGCTGACATACAGAGAATCACCAATACTTTCAATGGAGTGCTTTGCTTATCTTCCTAGCACTTATGTTTATTTCCCTGCATCCTTGGCCATTAAGGGCAGAGAGATTGCCTCTTTCCTTTTGGCCTGATTGTCTCTGATTTTATAATTACATCTTTATACTGGTGAAACTTAAGCTTGCTGTTCATTGGTCTGGCAGTACATTGGTCAGATCCAATGATGCTCACTATGAGATGCTACACCATCACTTTCCTGCTTTCCTTAGCCTTCTTCTGTTTGTTTTTAACCAAATATAGCAGGAAATATTTTTCCTGATGCTTGGCACTAGACTGTCCTACCTTTTTCTAAGACTGAGAAGGATCCCATGATTCCTTCTAACTATCATCTAGTTGTTTTGATTAGCTGTCTTTGTGATATCTTTGAGAGGATGGTTAATGCTCATCTTGTTTGGTTTATTGAATCAAACAACTTTCTTTTATCCAGCCAGTGTGGGTTTCATCAACAGTGCTTCACTGCAGATCATCTGTTTTAAGAGAGAACATCTTTTTTCTGTTGTCTTTGATTTTGAGAAGGCTTATGACCTAACTTCAAAGTATAACATTTTCTGGGACATCCATTCATATGTGTTATGTGGCTATTTGCCCATTTTAATTTGTAAGTTTTGCACAACAGGTTATTCCAAGTGTAAATGAGTTTAACTTTTTCTTGTTCTGTTTGCAGTATCATGAGTCCCTCAGGGTTCTATCTTAAGTGTTAACACTATTACTTGACTTCCTCATCTCATGTCAGGTATCAAATGTGTGGTTTATTGAGCAGCAGCTTCAAACTGTTCTAAATTACTTGTTGGATTGGATCATAGCAAACAGTTTTACCTTTTCTTTCCCCAAAACCATTTACATGTACTTTTGCCAACAATGGGGTTCACATTGATCCTGAGCACTCTGTCTTAGTGGTGATGTTATTCCCATGGTTCCTGAGCAAAGTTCTTAGAGCTTATCTTTAACCATAAGCTTACTTTCATTTTTCACATCAAACAGCTTCATGTCAAATATAAAAGGGCATTGAACATTCTGTCTTATCTTCCACCTTTTGGGAAGCAGGTTGAAATTCTGTGCTCAACATTTATCATGGCCTCATTCTATCCAGACTGAATTATGGGTATTTGTTCTGTTCTGTCAGGGCCTCTGCCTTGAAGACGTTGCACTCTATTCACCTTCTTGGGCTTCAGCTCTGCATAGGGGGTCTTCCACAGCTCTCCAGTACAGATTTTGTACATACAGTCCTGCCAACATCTTTGCTTCTGCTATTTGCAACTTTCTCTGCAGCATGCTCCCAAGTTTTGATCCTTACCACAGCATTCCTCCTTGGGTTGTGTCTTTCTTTCTCTATTGGCTGTGGTATTTGTGGAAACAAACTGAATCTGCTCTGGTGCTGTTACAACAGCTTAGGATGAATAACATCATAACAAGCTTTTTTAGATCAAACCTACTGTTACTCTCTGCCCATCTTGTCTCTGTAAGGATCTAAAGAAGAAAGTTAATTTGGCAGGCTATGCATTGGTCACTGTTTAACTCATTGTTTTCTTTTATCTGGTACTGATCCAGGAACGTGCAGCCTTTGTTACACTGAAGTCATAATAGCCCACATCTTACTGCTGTGCCATCTTTATGATCAGGAGGAATGGTGACACCATTTTAGGTGTTTTTTCTATAGGTTTACTTTTGATGTTGGACTGTGTTATTTGCAGTGGTGACACTATCGAACTTGATTATGTTTTTAGCTTTACATGGACCTTCAAGTCTATCTGAGATCTTACCTATTTTTTTACATTGTTTAGCTTTTAACTTCTTTTTACCAGAGTTTTACCTTTAGATTTTATCTTTACTCTGGTGATTTGGTGCAGATAGCCTCATTGCTTTGTACCAATGAACTTCAGTAGCCAATAAGCCAAGTTTAATAAGAATATTTAATAAGCCAATTTAATATTTTATTTTAAAAAAATTACTTAATGGTGATTTTATCCTAGCTTCATACCCATTACTGAAGTATATTAAGTGTATGAGGCCACAGACTTAGAGAACTAGTCATAGTTATCTGGGAGTTTATAATATATCCGAGATTTGTGAATATGATAGAATTCTAACATTGTGAATCAGTTATACTTTGTATTAAATGTAATCAAAATCAAATTAATCACCAGTTTTTGTACATTTATTATAAAAGCTAGAAAAGTTTCAAAAATATGCCTTTTCTTGCTGTATTTGTAACTACCATCAGAATAACAGTATATTCTACAAAAAGCATTCATGTGAGTATCAAAAGTGACATAATTAACTTTCACTTTGGTTTTAGATGAATTACAAATGTCTTGCATGGAAATTTGAAAAAAGGAATTTTCAGTATTTTTATATTTAACTTTTTAATTTCCAGTTTTTGCTACCATAAATGATCCAGATAAATGTTCCATGTACCAGCCCATTTTGAAACCACTGAATATTGCAACCGATTTTATTTTTTGAATTCTGTGAAAAGTAACTTGACATACATGTCACTGATTTTCATGATGGAAGGTTGTTTTAAAATCTGGCAAAAATATATTAACAATAAATGATTCCACTGGTGTCAAAGATAACAGTATTTTTAGTTTTTAGTGTTAAAAAAAGTTTGTTTTTTCCAGCCTGAAAACAGTACTTTGACAATACGTGATGTCACTGATTTTCTTGATGGAGGAATGGCCAATCAAGACCCTCATCCTATTGTTTCTTCTCCTGAAACCATTTCTCATGACTTGGAGACACTACCGGTTAATGTGACCTCACCTGATGATACAGTATGTTTTTCTCCAGATAACCTTGAGCCTTCAACTACCTGTGATTCACTGTAAGTATCTAAACAAAACCACATTCAAAGTTTTATCATTAACTGTGTCAATTTAAGTGTATTCTTTCGATTGTGTTAATGCATCTGATAGTGAAATTATCTTGAAGGGAAGATGCTACTCTGTTATGATAATTACACTTAAATTAACAGTATACCCAAATTTCAAAGACTCGCTAGTGTCTATATTACTGTGTTATTGCTTTTTTGTTCATTTTTTGAATTATTAGGTGAAAGTAAACCAAGTCCAGTCCATGTAGTGAAACAGATTAGCTTCTACAAGTTTTCACTTGTACATTGTTGTAACTTGTAGGCCTAAGAAAATGCCATGCTGATATTACTGTAACTAATAAAAACACTATGTGACTTGTACAGTTTTATGGCTGATTTAACAAGTAACTTAGTAAACTAAATATGAGCTGCTGTACTTTACTGAAGCTCTACCTTTGGTGAACAACTGATAAAACTATCTCAATACTTACTTAAACTTCACCAGTTGTTGATTCACACATTTATAACTAACACTTGTTCTAGATATATTACAAAGCCTTTAGGTCATTACATCATTATTAGGACCAACAGCTCCCTCCAAAAGCAAATTACTAGTTAAAAACATTGCTTATAATATTATCTCTTAGATTGTGAAGTATCTCTACACCACTCTAGTTTGTATCATTTGACTTATTCATTCTGTAGAACACCATCCGAAAGTTCCTAGATATTCCTTACCTTTACTGAAATATCTGGATGATGTGGCTTCTAGGTGTCTCTTCAGATTTGTTGTTCTATTGGTGTTTATCTCCAGATGTGTGTTGTTCTCTCCTGACAGCTTGTGGTCACAGTGTTTTTTTCAAAATTTGTAGTAAAAACTTTAAAAAGTGTTTTGTTTATCATGTATAAAATATTGCCACATATCTTCTCCAAAAAGAAAGCATTTTCTCTGTCATTTAGCTAGTCTCAGGTATGCTGTGTCAACCATAGAGTATGTCAGTCAAACACTGGCTAAGAATTGGACAAGCGTCAAACAGGCCTCATCAGTAGTTGTTTTGTGAACAACTGATTTTAATTAATGCAGTTAGTGAACCATTTGGAAAAGTCATGGATTGTGTGGAATTTCATCAGCTTATTTTCATCAAGAAAGCTAATTTAATCTATTCTCATGGAGTAATTTAATCAGTTTGTGAGGTCCTTTTTGTCATCATCATCATCATTCTTGAAGATATTCATCCACTCATCATCCTTGTCGATAAAAACAAAAATTTACAAACATTTTCTTCTGTATATTCATCAACAAAATTATTGCTAATTCAATTAGTTTGTGCTGTTTTTTTTTTCTCAACATAATGAAAATATTCTTCTGTTATGAAAAAAAGAATATTTAAGCATTTGGCTTCTTAGTTTGGCAATCAACTAGACACACAGTGTTTTGTCTTGCAAATCTCAGTTTCAATGTTAAATTTAGAACTGATACATTTCTGCAAGAATGAAGCTAAGTAATTTATGCAATATGTATAGAGCACTTACTGTAACTGTAGAAAACTTTGAATGTTCTTACACTAAGAATGATAAATGTGCAATTTGTAATCCTCTCTGTTATTTACATTTCTTTAGGTATAACAAAGTAATTAAATATCTGTAAAGCTAATGCCATATTGAGTAGAGCATATGGTTGGTCAACAGTATTGGGTTCCAGTGGAAAAAGTATCCAGTGTCTTACAAAATAATCTGACTATTTATATCTCAGAATTGCTGGTATGGGTATTAACACTTTTACTAATAAAGCAGAGAACAACATTTCAACCTTTCTAGGTCACTTAGGAAGTGCATTTTTACTTTATGGGTTTCTCGTCATCAAGAATCTGATAATTTCTCTGATATAATGGAAGTATATAGTATAATTTTTTTGCTTGACTGTATTTAGTTTTTTATATATAAAGTGATTATAAAAAAGATAATTTGTTTATTATAGAAAAATATTTCTATATGCTTTTGATAAAAGAGAATTTGTTTGTTCAAATTTATTATTCTTGTCATTAATATGTAAAAACAAAAGTAAATGTCACAAGAGAAAGCTGCTAGTTTGGTAGGATATTGTTAAAATTGTTGAACATAAAAAATGTTTTTGCTGTGAACATTATAAAGAAGTACACACTACACTAATAAATAAATTCTCCTGTTGTAGTAATTCATAATGCTTTTTTATTATTATTTTTTTAATTTTTGTACAATTTGTGATCACATAAATTTAAGTCTTTGCAAAGGAGATGTACATGCAAGTATTAGAGAAGGAGATAGAGGGCTGTATTTTGTTTATTATTTTGTTTTTGAAGGGACCCCAATCCAACAGAAGGAGGTGATACTAACTCAGAAGGTATACGTGAACCTTACCTTTCTAATGCTCATTTAGATAAACCCGAGTTCTTTGATGCAAACCAACCAGAACCAAGTACATGCATCACCAGTTCTACACTAAACACTCCATCTCCTCCACATGTTTCTTCTCCCATTTCTTTGCTTGCAAGTCCTGACAGTGTGGTTTGTACTGTATTACCAGTCCCTGTTTGTTTGGAGTCAGATAAAAACAACAACAGCAATGAACGTGAAGATGGTGATGTTGTAGAAAGTGTCACAGAAAAAAATAAGTCTTCTAACCAAGAAAAAGAGCTTCAGTTATCAATATCTGAACCTATGAAGTTGAGGTTGGTATATTTGAAATACAGATCTAAAATAAATCATTGATCAAGCTAGAAACACTTTTGTTTACTTGAGAGCTTAACTCATAGCTTTCCTAAGAAAACTTGTGTAATCAATATTTATATAAGACTTTCCTGCATTATGCTACTTAGTACGTTATTCAAATTTATTTTCAGTAATTTCTTGAACACGTGCACGTGTATTTTGTTTGATCTATAATATTATTTGTGTATTTCATTTTTAATCTAGAAATTGAATGTTGTTAAGGTGATTGCTCTAACACACATTATGATCATCACCTATGCTGTGAAACAATAATTTCATGTTTATCTGTATATAAAGTTTCCAACTAATCAACCCTTTATCACCAGTTACTTTAATTATTTTGTTTTTTTACATAAATTTTATAACAATTTAATTTTTGTCCAGTTACTGTCAGAAAATGACTCATTCATGCCATCCCTCGTGAAACCAGTACCATGCCTGACATGGTTACCTTTACTAGTATACAGTAAAAAAACAATTAGAATCGTATATTAGTTGCATGTTTGATGATGCAATTTAACATCTTCCTAATTCATGATAGTTTGTAAATTAAATCCTCACTCAAAACATACACTGAAGTGAAATTGATCATCTAGAAATGAATAAATTGTATACTTGTATAATCTACAGGTGTTTGTGTTTGGATGCTGTTATTTTTAGTTGTATTTTTTACAAAATGTAGTATGCAACTTGTATTTATTTTCTCCTTTAGACAAAACTTCACTAACTATTTAGATGATATTGAGACTGAACTTGATTGGTTCCAAAAGTTACTGTCACAAGATTCTTTGAATATTGATACAAATAAACTGAATGGGGTAAGTTGTTAATCAATTGATTATAATGTTATTGAAAATAGATTTGATTTTCATGTAATCATAATTTAATGTCAGTGTAGAAACAGTACATAGAACTGTATATAGTTTTTGTATATTTGAAGTTTTGTCACCATTGACTGCTGTTACTGACAATGAAGTTAAGTTTTACCTTTAAAATATTACACTATGCATTTTGTGAATTTTAAATTAACATTTATGAGTAGATAGTAAGTTTTCATAGTTTCTTAATATTGCAAATTAAGTATTTCATATTTAGTTAATAAATGACATCAGTTTAAATATTAACGTGTTTGATTATAAAACTTGTTTCACAGTTTAGTCTTATCACATGTATATTCATAAAAGTTTATCAATATTTTGATTCTGTTAATAATAATATCAAGAGAATTACTGCAAAATCCACTTATTCACTTTGTGTAATAGTAGCAAAGAAACAAAGACCAAGTTTGGAAACAGGGCTGAGAAATTGTTCATTTGGTGACTGTTAGAAGGTGTAGCTGCTGAACAAAACCTTCAAAATATAACTAATCTCACAAAGTTCAAAATAAGTTTCATCCCTTTGTTTTCTAATTATCAGTATTTATAAAGATAAAAATTTTCATATAAATATAAATGTTTAAGACACAAGATTAATAGAACATAGAGAGAGGTTCTAGTGTTCCCTCACCAATTTCAACATTTATTTTAATGCATGTCAAAGTTAATTCAAAACTGGCTATCACTGAAAGAAATTGTAGATACACTTAAGATATGTTTCTATTTAGAATTTCTGTGATGACTAAAAAAAATTGACCTATTGACATACTTTAATGAATTAATAACAACACTATACCTGGGAGAATAAATCAAACTTATCTTTGAAGTAATGACCACTCATTGACTGTCTTCCTTTTTTGTATATGGAGCTCCTCAGTGTTATTTTTATTAATAAATAAAGGGTGTTTAAAAAACATTACAAATTTCAACACTAATAGTTTCACCAAAATATGTTGTAAACAGAGTAAAACATTATATAAGGTGAACTGAGTTTTGAGTTTTAACATCAGTGTTAAGTAACACCTGTTTTTATTCTATGGATGTTTGAAAATATTCTTCACCTCATAAACAACGAAAACTTAGATGATTTGATATTCTGTAATCCTTTCTTTCTCTATCTTTTTTGTTTAGTTATTGCAGTTCAAGTTTGTAATAAGTATTTCTCAGCAGATTGATGAATAGATCAGTGACATAATTAAAAACAGTCATAAACAGTTAGCATAGCCTTGCTACCTTTTAAAAGTTGTGGTTTAAAACCCAAAAGTTGACAAAGCATTAGAAACCAATATGCCTAGAATTTGTGACATTAGGCAGTGATATATCTGAATTTTTTTTTTTTCATGTTTTTGACGTGGAATCCACGAATGAAAAGGTTAACAGGGTTGTGAAAACTAAACATTTGTAGCTTACTTTCTTTATCATAAATGACTGATTTCTAATGTGTTATCAGCCTTTTAAAGATTTACTGAAAAACAAGTCTGAAATACTGTTTTAGCAGATATCTGATACATAGTCAGAATTGAACTTCACTACCTTCTGCAGTCAGAACAAGAATAATCTTAAACATATATGAGAAACTTAGAATCTCTGTTTCCAGGCCTAAATTCAGTAAAATAACTTTACTGTGATAAATTGTTTATGTACATAGCTTGTTGTACATAATTATTTTATTATTTCAATTCCCTAAAATTTGCTCTAACAGAAGAGGTAACCATTGATGGAGAAAGATCAAAAGACTTTAAGTATTACCATAGACCCTCAAAGTGAAGCAGTCTCATTTCTTAAGTACTGTTTTATCCTTAACTAGTATTTACTGAATAAACCACAATCTTTCAAATGCATAATAAACATGAATTTAATTGTTTAGAACAAAAGTTGGGTGTAAAAGTCGAGGTTACGATGCCTTAAATTTAGAAGAATAGTCATCAAATTTATAAAAATAAAAGTAAGCCCTTCATTTGGATCGAACAACATGACTGTTTGAAAGCCTTGGCTCAGAATGCCAAAAAATAAGTTTAATGAAGTTGGTTTGCATTTGTTAAAATTTTGATTTAAAGAACAGAACAGGAAAGTACTAGATGTTTTTCATTTCAGACCATTAGAAATCTTTTGATGCAGAACACTGAACAAGATTCAAATAACAGCAAGAGGCAGAATAGCAAAGTAAGCAAAGCACTATAGTTTGTTTAAAAACAAAATCTTTGGGATTGGAGCACTAGGATATTTTTATGTTTGATCCTTCATTTAGGAGCAAGGAAAGCTTGGCGTTCCAATCTCCATGTTAAGATTGAAACACATAAAACTGTCCTAAAGTTCTTCTAGCAGTGTTTACTTATGTGTATCCTTTATCCCGTAATTAATTCAACACGACTGGCTTTTAACCTTACCCATCTTCAGATTGTCCAGTTGGTTAAATATTTAAATGAATGTTGTTGTTTTTTTTCAGAAACAGAATTGTGAACCATAATATAATAAATTACTTTTAAAGAAATTGATTTATAGTCTTTAATAAGTACTGTTACATGAAATATACATAAATCAGAAACATTGTGAGACTGACCAATGATGAATTCCTAATAGCTATGAGAAAAGTAGTTTACCTGTTACAGTTTCTGTTTATGACCAATTAGAATTCATATTGTACATATTTGATAATATAACTAATTGAAAGTTTAGTTCAAGAGTAGAAATTTCTTCACACCTATTTCTTCTTCACTGGTTTCATTAGATAGTATACTGGGACAGTGGGAATCTCAATAATCCATTCTTGTAATCAGTGATTAGATGCTGAGGCATTTGGGTACCTTAAGAGAGTCATACATACATGGATAATTTTTTTACTTTGAATTGATTTATTTATATAATAGCTATCTTACTTGCAGTGAGACATGATAAACAGGATTTTGACTTTGTGAGTTATAGAGGGAAACAGCCAGTTGTTACTTTTGTTTATTTTAGAAAATGTGTTAATGAGTCTTTTCAACATGAAATGTACTTGATGTAAATGTAGTATGTTGGATATATTATTTCTGGTTGAAGTTACTTTATCGTACAAGAACGTGTTGTACTGTAAAATTTCTTAAGTTATTGGAATTGTGTTAAGTTTGGCTAATAAGAGTGGTCCTGTGGTATCGTTATTAATATTTGGTACGTGTGTAGTGAAAATATTAAGTTAGCCTTCCAGAATGTTCTAAATGCTTTATATGTTAAATGGAATTTTTTACAAGTGTTTGTGGTTATATTAGTAATCTTAGAATGAGACTCAAGCACAGTAGGTTGATATGTCAGTAGGACAGCAGTAAGCCTACACACTAAAATCCAATACTTTGTTCCCTGCATGTAGCCCACTGTAGTTTTGCTCTAAAATCCAGGAATCTTAGTTTTTCATTTTGAGTTTGTAACTTTTGGATAGTTTGTAATGAATATAGAAGTGATTTTCTGTTCAGATAATAGCATTGTGTTACTTTTTCACATCTGTGAGCCACTGGTTAACATTTCAGTTTGATCTTTCCACTTAACACAATGTTTCCAAACCTTAGCACTTCTTCAGACATGTGAGAAGAATCAATATGTTCTGTCTGTTATAAAGATTTAGCTATTCCATAGTAATCAGATGAAGCTTGCTAATAAATGTTTCAGTTAATGGAACAAAATAACAGTCACACTAAATCTGTGTAACATCCATAGTATTTAATGTTTTGTTCTAAAGAATGTGCAACTTTTTATAATTAATTGTTCAGTTTGTTTTTCTTTATTTGATTTAAGCATAATGAGCCAGTTATGTAAAACATTAATTTTAGTTAAATAACTTATTTTCTGAATAAAATAAATGACTAAACATTGATCTAGTGTGACATGAATAAACAAAATTTAGTAAATATGAACATTGAAAGATTCTGTCACAGGTGTATGCATGTTAATTGTATTTTCAGATAAGGAACTTGGGACTTCTCTATAGTTTATTTTTGTGTACTTTAGGTATTTCATGTGATACCTAACTGTGTAAGAAAGATGAAGAGACACTTGGAAACAAGTAGATTACGATACTACACATTAGAAATAATGTAGGGGTGAACATGAAACTATACATTTGAAGAATAATGTAGTAATCAGTATTGGAGATAATGCATTATAAATCAGTATAAACAATGGAAGAGGTTTAATAAGTTCAAGTAGGTAAGAGGAGATAAGTGTTAAAAATCATTTTAGTGTTCAGAAAGATGTGAACTAGTGTAGATTAAAGGCATTAAATTAGCATAGATAAACCAGGAACTTAAATTTGTTTGCATAAAGGGTAGATATTTATAAATTTTCATTAAATACATGTACATAAATTTAAATGTAGCAAATGAAGAAAAGCATGAAAAATTCCATGAAAGAATGGAGGTTAAAAGAAAGTAGTGGAAGTACACCAATTATAAAACTTAAACAAATATGTTAATAATTGGCTTTGGCTAAAAGTTAACTTTAGTAATTAGTGTAAACTTGATAAAATGAGAGAGATAAAATTTTCTTAGCAAAGTCTTTAAAGAACTACATAAAAGATTGAAGGAGTGCATAAATGAATGACTTTCCATGTTAACTAAACTATAAACTCTAATAATTATTAGGTATTCAACAATGAAGGTGATGCCAAGTCTATAAACACCAAACTGGTAAGAATATGATCTGCAACTTACATCTTTAATTCTCTTTATTACATTCTAACTAATCAATACCCTAACTTGTCCCTCCTAACTTTGCTGCTGTTTCCAAGTGATATGATTGTGAACTAATTATTTCTTTGAGAATTTTTGTACATAAGATTTTAAAGTAATTAGAAGAAATTAGCATAGATATTAAAGAGTTTTGGCAAAGGATGTATCTGTCCAATTCACTCAGACTGAAAAGGAATCTACACTTAAATTGTCCTTTACATTTGTTTAATTGCACAATAGTAAATAAGAACTTAACTCTGGTGACTTAGTTATCCATAGCCTTGACTAGAGGATATGTTTATGATTATTTAAAATTTACTTATCCCACTTACTAGAATGGTTGGAGAGATATAGCAATCATGCTGCCTGTTCATCTACTTGTAAACACTATAACTAGGGTTCTGAACATCAAATCTAATCAAACTTCTCAGAGCATTTCTTTATGAAAGAATCCTAATGGCTTTATGGTATTTTAAGAAACAAAGTTGTTTTCTGTGTAGTGAAAACTGTGAAATGGCAAATTTCAGTTGGATTTCACAGATCACACCCTAGAAGTAGGGGAAAACTGTGGCTAAAAGGAAGAATTGTGGTTAACATATCAATAAATAGTAATTGTATGTGCAAAAGAAAATAACTACAGAATACACAGACACACACACACAAAATGACCAGAGTTATGAATTTTACTGAAAGGGTAAAGGTTTAACTTGATTTAGTAATGTTTCACATTTGTCTGTTGTGTTTGTAATATCTGTCATGCAACAGTAGCACATCTGAATAGTATGTTTTCATACATGTAAAAAAAAAAAAGTGCAAATAAAATAGTTTGTTCAAGCCATTAGGCTTAATTAATTATAATCACATCAGTTGTAAGAGTTTTAGTATTGAAACACTTGGAGAAAGGTATAGTTATCTTACAGGAGCTTTACTAGAACTAAAGTAAAATTTACACTAAAAATATTTCTGACAAAAACAATCTTAGGGAAGTATTAATGTGTTTAGTGCTGTAGTTACAATGTTTCACTTGTTTCTGTTGTGTGCAGTATTATGTATGAACACCAAGCAATTGAACTTAAGGACTATCTCCTTAATACTTGTTTGTAAGACAAACTACTGCACTCGCAAACAAAGTTTGTCCTCAACCCAACTGTATGGTTTCGAGATGAGCTGCACTGTGTGGTATTTTAATTTTCGGTTGTATATATTTCCTCATCTTGGATTCAAACATGAGACCCCCTTGCACGCGCACACACACACACACACACACACACACACACACACTATGCAAGTGCTCTACAAGCTGAGCTCAAAGGGCTATCCTCCTAGCAGTTGCTAGTAAGAAATTTTTTAGTGATTCAAACTACTAAATTTGTGAGAAAAAATCTTGTATACAAAACTACTTATTCGTATTGTGTTTTTGGTAGTTGAGGAAAGCTTAACGAATTAAACTTGTTATTCTAGTTGAATATAAAATTATAACTTTAAAAACATTTGAAGATTATATAGATTTTGTAATGATTCCTCTGTGCTTCTGTGGAATTTGTCCTCTCTCTGTCTACATTATACTGTTTTATATTTTTAGGATTCAAAGAAGAATAGTAAAGATGATTCAAATGAAATAAAAGGTCAGTGGTGAGATTTTTTTTTTCTGCCTTAAGAATTGGACAGAAGATTTGTTAATTTCTGATTGTCTGTAATATTTGATAGTTTTGGTTAGTGACATGTAGTCCTGAACATGGCAAGAACAAAAGTATTTACTAAATTTAAGAAATATATAGATTCTGAAATATTTGCTGGTGTTTTGTTTTCTATTTATGTACAGATGCATGTATATGCTTAGAGATGTGGTAAACTTTCATGAAACAGAAATTACCTACTTTTATGTACTTGAAAAAAGAAATTCCTTGTGAACGATCTTCTTTATTATGCATGTTAAAACGGCTCGTTTGGGTTGAGAAAAATTTTTACATAGACCTGACGATGACCGAAGAAGGTCGAAACATTGTTCGCTCCTCTATGTAAAAATTTTCTCAACCCAAACGAGCCGTTTTCACATATATTTTTCTTTACATCACTGAACTTGTTTATTACATGTTTACTCTGTAATTTTTTTGGGAAATCAATTTGTAATTATTGTTGAGAAAGTCATAAGGTTATAATTTAAGTGATTCAGAAACAACAGTAATGAATTAACACTTACGTAATATGTTTTTATAATTATCTGCAACTAGGAAATGAATTGATTCAGTACAACCCTGCACTCATAGCTAGCAGTGACAGCTCAGACAACTTGAGTACTCTATTATATAGTCTTTCATCAGACACCACACCAGTAACTAGTAATAACTCTCAGACACATGAGCAACCTACAGTTACAACATCAGCCAACATTGGGAATACTGACATGCCCATTGCCATTGAAGTTGATGCCAGTTTTCCTGAAGTTTCACTGAATGAAAGTTTTAATGAAGCAGTACCACCTTTGGGGATTGATACTTTTCTGTTTGACAGTGTTGTGTTCAGTGATGATGAAAGCTTAGTGCTGTAAAGTACATCTGTGTTTTGTATGATTCTCTTCTCCCAGTAGGAAAAACAAAAAATTCTAACATAGGATTTAGATTAATATAAAAGTAGTCTTGCCCCATCTTCCGTTGTTATAATAAAAAACAACAACCCATTACTGTGTGTGTGTTTTTTTTTAAGTTTTATCTCAGGTACAAATGATTGAGGTTTTTCATATTCCACAGAAGATGAACATGGACTCTGCATTGCTAACAGTTCTAAATGCTTTTATTAGATAAAAAAAAAAACAGCTTACATTTAAAAGTGTTTTTGGTGATAAGTACAAATATTTTTTATATATCTGTAATTTTCAGCCTTTCTGATAATAAATAAAATGGGTGTTTTACTTTAGAGAGAAAAACTGAGGTGTTGAGATTGGAAGTTTGATTGTAAGAATATTAAATGCAGTAGTGATGAACTATTGTAAATAAGTTACAGCTTGAAGTGTGATAGTCTCACCGTTAAAGTGCATGAAAAGTTTAATAAAGAATTGAACTATTTGAATGTTGTTGTTTTTTATTATATATATGTATGTGGAGTCCTTTCTACAACTTAATGTTTTTTTCTGTCTTGTTGGTGATTGTACTGACACTTACAACCTCCATATCTAATACATTTTAAATTACTAGAAACCTATGGAAAGCAAAAGTTAAGGTTTCTTTCAAAAGCTGTTTAATCAAGCTTTTTTGCTTTTAAGATTAAAAAAAACAAACCAAAGAGAAGTTATTGTATTTAACAGGGCACCAAGAAATTGTGTTGAACATTCAAGATTGATTGTAATTAGAATTATGTAACTAACTACATTTTCTGATAAAACAAGAAGTTCTGAAATGTTATAGGTGTTTAAATTAAAGGTAATATAAGAAATGAGTGAAACATAATAAATACAAGATATTTTTAATTTCACATAATTCTTGATGAATACAATAACATCAAATGCTCCATTTTCTCTACTGGATTTGTTGAAATATTGACTAAAAATTATGAACAAGATTTACAGTTAGAGAGAATAATAGTTTTATTTCTTGTGAAAGAGGAATATGGCTTACAAATATATGTACATCTATATATTTAAAACCTTATGGTGTAATATGTCTGTGATTATATTCAAAACATTTGTAACTGCACAGTTTTGATATTTATTACTAGAATTAAGAAAAAAATGTGTGACATTTACAATGTATCAGAGAGAGAAGTGTTATTTCAGAAAGCCAATGTCATACATGTGCCTTTACTAGTCTATTAAACACTGGGGTTCACTGTGGAAGCTCTCTGTCTCTGGATTAAATATTCCAATGATACTTTTGTTGAAGCAGTCAGTAGAATACATGTTGTGTGTTGGCACTAATTGGATTTTTTTTTTCTATTTATTTGTACTTGACAGTATGACCAAGAGGTAATAATGCCTTTGCATCTGCTTCATCTTTGTTTTTTGCATTCCTTGATCACAATTGTTTGTTTTATATATATATATATATATACAACATTTAACATTTTCATACTTGTGCCCTTTTAAAACTAAAAACATCTGGTATTAGCCAGAAAGCCACCTATTTTTCCAGTATAAGAGACCAAGATGTTTAAATTAAAAGACATTAGATGTTAAAAGATTAATCTTGTGTTGATATAAACATCACATACACTGTAGAGCTAGTTGAATATTTTGATTTTTGTAGTTTAGTCCTTATAAGTCAGACTGTTTCGTGTTAATGTACAAGATGGTATGGCTAATGTCTGAAAAACGTTATTTTAAAACTCATTAAACCACTTAATTAAACTGTCCCTTTGTATGCAACAAAAAGTCTGTTTTTCACAGACGATGCAAGTTGTGGTCTTGCATTATTTTGGGAGGTTTACATATTTTACATCATAGTTGTTAGGACACTAACATTTTCATTACCTTTTTGTTTTGTATTTCTTAGGAAATAAAACACTATTCTATTTTAGTAATTGTTGTATTTCAGTTCTTTAAAACTGTATATGATGGTCACTCCTACTGACCACAGTGAACATTACGTGACAAAGATCTGACCATGATGACATGTAAGAATGTTAAGTATGACGGAAGACCAGTGACATCTCACTGGTTAAAAGTTTCAAAAGATAATGTTTCAAGAGCATACGTTTTTGACATTTCTTGGATTCAAGTTTTAATACGTTATGCAACAAACTTCCATCTCGTTCATTATGTTAACGAATTCATAGAAGTATGTTAAATCTCCATGCTATACGAAAACGTATACCATTGAAAAATCTCTTGTACACTGAAAGCATATTTACAGTTAACTGTACTTTGTTAGAACAACGCCTTCTCTTTTGAAACTTGGGCCAGGAGTGGCCAAGTGGCTAGCAGGCTGAAATGTGAATTTTAGGATCTTTACGATTTGTATCCTTTTCTTGCAAAATCTTTCTTCATACTTCAAGACCACGTGTGGTCTTATAAGTGATGTCAAGTCATACTATTTGACTAGAGCTGGCAAAGGGTATTGTGTCTAGGCTATCACATAGAATTAAAGAAGGCTACTGCAGATAACCCTTGTGTAACTTTTGAGTGAGAACCCAAAATAAACTTTTCCAATCTTCACACCATATCCAATTTCATTTAACCATATATGTTTACATAGTTTTTATAAACCAAAGCATTGACCCTTGACTTGTTTTGGTTGAGCACAATGATGATCGTTCATTTTATAGTTTATAAAAACTTTTCCAAATGATATAACGTTAAATCAAATTGCATAACGTGGCAGTAATGATATGGATTCTACTTATAATTGTAAGGTTTAAAATGACTAGGTTTTTTTATAATGTTGCTAGTATACATCAATCTCTCTTTCTTATTTATAAGTTTATAAAAGTACTTAGCACTGTTAAGATATTCTGTGAGTGACCTACTTGGGTTAATGAGAGTTGACTTAGTTTTAAAATACAAATACCAATAGGTCGTGGTATGTGGTAACAAATGTGAACTGTTCGAATTCTATGCCAGCAATTTAGATTTATTGTTAATCCAAATAGGTTGCTTTTATACAGAAATGTGTTTCAGTATTCCTTCAAGTTAACTGGAGGTTGTGGTGAATATATTCTTATATTTTATAATTTATTAGTATGTACAGAAACGTTGTATACTCGGTGTAACGTGCTTGAAACATCACGGTATAGGTGAAGTGCTGAAAGTTATAAATAAGATGTATGCATGTTTTATGACGGAACAAAATAAAAGTATATATATCTGATTCAACATAATTATTGTAATTAATCAAAAGTTGTTAAACATCATGGGTTTGAAAGATTGGCTATGAAATCGGATGTGTGTAGCCGACCAGTCAGATGAAACCTGACAGTTGAAGCCAAGCTACAAACAAAAACAAAGTTTAGAACTGAAACGAAAAATACACAGAAATGTGATATTAATAGTTGTTAGCTAGAGTACCCGTCCATTGTACGGGTGAAGAAAAACTCATTTGTAACAAAGGATATGAAATTGTGCTTCTATTTTTTTCTTGACATAATAAACATTAAAAGTGCAATATAAACGCAAAGGTACCAATACTGAAAAGAAAGACTTACTGCTTTCAAAACTTCTATCAATATTAAATTATATGGAGGGTGGGGCCCCCACTCCCCTCGTGTTATCCTGTATCATTGTCAAGTTTGGCGCTGATTGATCAAGAAATCTGGAAACTAATAAGGAACAAACATGAAATTTAAAGATATACGACCATATTTTTTCCCTAAGACAAACTTCAAATAGTAGATGTGTGAACATTGCTGTTAGCCGTTTTAGAACATGACACGAGTATTAGTGCTACTGCAGACAATTTCTTCCATAACTCCTTCCAGTTTTCTAAGTACAAAACCGTATATAGGGTTTGTAATGATTTTGTTACATGGTTTATTTCTGAACTTGCCACGCTCAGGTTAGCAGCAGTTATACGCCTTGTACCCTCAGTTATAATCTAAAAGATAAATCGTGTTACGCAACTGTCACTTTTTAATAACTGATAAGTGTTTAAGCGATGTTATAGCTGAGGCGTATAATATCGACATCTAACAGCTCACATTCAAGGAACGGAATGAATTAATAGTTGGTCTGCGTTCTAGCTTTGGTGCTGCGAACTTTTTACTTTAAAACTGTTATTTGATTTAATATTGTGTGTATGGGATAATGAACGTGCTAGGATATACTGATTCCTTATTGGCTACATTGTAGAAGTGTATGATCTTCGATTGATTGTAACAGCAGTATCTCATTTCACTATTGCTGTGTCTGTTTAAAATGATAAACCAAACATAAATTTTGAAGACGGCTTAAATGATTAATATAGAAAACAAGTTTATTATAGGGACGTCACCTTTATATTTAACAAAATTTGTCTCAAAGTGAGTTCTTTGTCATCAAACTTGGCAAGCTGACCAGCCGCGCGTGATATTTTGCATCACTTGTAATGGTGTATGTATAGTAAACGACTTTGTGATTTTGTTCGCCACTCTCATTAATCAGGGCTGAGCGTTAGCTAATAGTTAATATTTTGGGCCGTGGAATGAATGATCTACGGTTCGATATCTGATGCTTTTGGATTCGATTCAAAGAGCCAAACAAATTCCTTGTGACGATGGATGCTGCTGATTGGCTAATAGGGTAAGGATTAAAATTATTTTCAATTAATAGAGAGTGTGAACAGTCTTAATATCTTCATTAACTTTAACTCTGATATAACTTGACTAATTTCCTGCCTCTTAAATCAGTAAGTAACAAAAAGTTTAACATACGCACACGGCAGACATTTTTTTCTGGTCAAAAATAAAGTGTTTTAAGTTATTCATTACCTCGTGTCCTTACTATGCTTTGAGATCGTGTACCGTATTTTGCCACAGAATCTTGTTTAACAGCAGGTTGCTATTTGCACCAGGTGTTAACTCATTTAATTAGCTCTTGATTTCAAGGTAATGTTGCCACAGTCGTAGCGAGCAGCAAGGTCAAACAGTACTCGCTGTCTCGAAACACCATCATGAGTAACGTAAATGAAAACCATAATCACCCCTACTCTGTTTTTATGTACTGCTAAACAAAGTAACAAACTTCTTTGTTTATGTATGTATGTATGACTTTATCTATCCAGCGTATTGCTTATAAGCTGTTGAAATGCATAGGTTTCCATGCATTTCAACACAATAAAACACAATTGCTTTATAAATTTTAACCTCGTTTCTTGCTACAAAGAGCTTGTGTATCGTGCATGTGTTCTGGAACTTTGTAGAGTAATTTATCAAATTTGATATCTACGTATGCTTACAGTAAAACACTCCAGTGGCAAATTCACAACATTAGAAACCGGGTTTCGATACCCGGGATAAACAGAACACAGATAGTCCCATTTTAAACAGACGCAGCAATAGAGAAATGAGATACTGCTGTCACAATCAATCGAAGATCATACACTTCCACAATGCAGCCAATAAGGAATCAGTACATCCTGGCACGTTCATTATTTCATACACACAATATTAAATCAAATAACAGTTTTAAAGTAAAAAGTTCGCAGCACCAAAGCTAGAACGCAGACCAACTATTAATTCATTCCGTACCTTGAATGTGAGCTGTTAGATGTCGACATGTAGCTTTGTGATTGATTACAAACAACAATAAACAATGTTTACGACGAAACGCTTATTTTACCTTTTCATACATTGTAAACGTTCTAATTAGTTACGTTTATATATAATAAGCATAACCAAAATTATAACGGGTTTTATTTAAATATATCTACATCAAAGTTCATACGTTTGTGTCATGTTAAAATATTTTACTGTGTGTACTTATTGTATTTCTGTTAGAGATGTAAATGAATACCAATTAGTGGCTATTGGTGTTTCATTTCACTGACAAAACTGGAACTCTGAAGTCGTTAAGACGTGCAAGTAAAGTCGATTCTGTTGTCGTTCGTAGAATATCAAATTAGTTTTTAATTTCCTTAAAGAAATATTATAGCATTTTAATGTTTCAATCCAGTAGTTTATAAATAAAGTCTGGTGGATTCACTATTCCGAAAGTTTGAATAACAAAGTGTTTATATTCTCAAAAAAGCACTATGGTAATACATCTTCCAGTTTTATTTCTCCGACCAGACACACGTAAGTTTTACAGTACCCAAGTATGTTAAACGGGTGGTATTTATGCACTGTCATTTTTGCTTGTGTACATATGGGTACGGTTTCATTAGTATTAGGCCTGGCATGGCCAAGTGCGTAAGGCGTGCAACTCGTAATCTGAGGATCGCGGTTCGAATCCCCATCACACCAAACATGCTCGCCCTGTCACCCGTGGGGGCGTTGTAATGTTACGGTCAATTCCACTATTCGTTGGTAAAAGAGTAGCCCATGAGTTGGCGGTGGGTGGTGATGACTAGCTGCCTTCCCTCTAGTCTTACACTGCTAAATAGATAGCACAGATAGCCCTCGAGTATCTTTGTGCGAAATTCAAAAAACAACAACATCATCATTAGTATTACGAATATTGCCATGGAGTTGCTAAGCAAGGATGACGCAAGATTCGCATGTTCTTAAACCAGGCAATAGCAGCAGTAGAGACACGAACAAAACATCAAGGTTCTAAGCCGTATCTGTCAGTCACACAGTAGACGAAAAGATTATAAATAGTCTAGGACTTTCCAGCGTTAAACTCAAATACAAAACAGGAGACTTAAATGTAGGAGGGATCACTGTGGGTTCAAGTTTTGATTGTGTAACAGCGAGATGTGTCGCAGGACGTTGGCTTTGTCGATATGGCTCTTGCAGTGTGTAACTTACCCTTTATGACACGGCCTTACACTTCGCTGAGCTTGTAACCACTCTATAGAGAAATGTTAGAGACTACGCCTATATTTACGAAGCTTTCTTGCTCATGTGTGCTTTATTATTTGTTTTCATTCCAACATAATATGCAGTTGGAGCTCTAAGTTCGCTAACCGCATTTTGGAGTCTCGCTTTCCAAACTGCCCTTTGCTGACCAGTGACATGACGCTTATAGCAGCGTCCCTTGTATAAGAGTGTTAAAAATGTAAGTATTGTTTTGTTCTTCTGTCATTAGAGGTCAGTTCCAGCTTGCAAAGAATCGTGTGATCCTTTATGGGAAATAATATTTTGCAATCTTCGACTCGCGCGTTAAGGCCGTTGCTGGCAGTGGGGTTGGGTAGGTAGACCCCACGAAATTTGGTTTTCCTTTCCAAAGTGATATCGTATATATTAATCTGATTTTAGATTTAGCATCATGATATATCCTACTGACCATCAACTCCCATCCAAGCTAAGAAAAGCTGAAGCCAGGAATGCCATGCGTCATGGTTTAGTATATTACATCTTTGCATTCATAATTAATTAGATATACTTAAAAGTGTTATTCAAATTAATCTGTTAAATAAAATTTTCTATTACATAAACATTTACTTGTTAATACGTCTCAAAAACTCATTGTCTTCTGTTTAAAATACATTTACACTTTTTAGTTTGAGTTTTCTATTTTGGTTAACCTTGCAGAATCTCGTATAATTCATATTTGTTTGCTTAGCTCAATCTTATGCTCATAATCTCTCTTTCTAGTGAGGGTCATGAATTTTTAACTAGCGAAGGCGTTGATGGACAAGTCGCCTGTAAATCACACTTTTTAACATAACCTTGTACATTAATCCATAAGCTACCTTTAAGGTCGTAACTTATCTCTGAATGTCAAGTTGCTTTGCTGCGTAATGATTCCACCAAGAGCTGGTGGTAATGTTCACAGTTTATACACGAACAAGGAAAGACGAATTTACCATATTCAAGAACTTGGACTTCAAAATACGATCATGGTCAAAACGCTCGAGAAAAGTCACATACGAGGGACGCCTAATATTTTAGTAATTAATTGTTTTTGTTATTAATTATTACACTTTTTGTTGACCTTTGAGTTTTATAGTTCTTAAAGTATGTGTTAATAAAGACTAGAAAGTAATTTCAATAGTATCTGTAATCATTAGCAAAAAATGTCACTACTGCAGTGGACATAACTGTTTTAAAGTGATAACGTATTAATATACTTAAGATTAGGAAGCTACTTCGTAGTTACTGGTTACGTTTCGTTGGACACAAAGTTTCCAGTAACGTTTCTGAAACAGGTACTCTCTCTCTCTCTGGTGTTTGGGTATATATATATTCTATACCCAGGAGGGTCAGGTACACCAGACCTCTTCCTCCTTCCATAACATTGTTGGAATTGACTGATTATTATGCAGTAATATCAACTTTAGACTGGTCCTTTTCAGGGCAATGTCCATTTATATTTTTCTTTAATTTTTTTAAGTCTAGTATGTAGGTGGCTGTTTTATTTTTTAGCACTATTTTCCTAATTATTATTATTTAAATTTGATTTTATCCAAAAATCAAATGTACAAATTTTAACGGGGAGAGATGTTGGAAGCAATAGCACCCTGGATATTGATGTGTAATAGTGTGAATTTATCCATGTTTAACAGAGTTCATGACGTATGTTAACATTTGTGGTAGGTATGTTTGGATGCATTTCATAATTATTTTAATGATTAAACTGTTAAACTGTTTTCATTATTTCGATTTGTGTATTCTGTCAATATTTCAGAGAAGGTAGAAGTAATGGCATTGGTTAGTGTGTTTTCAGTATTCATAGGTGTGGTTTTGTGTGTGTCTTCAGTTGTTTTAGGTAGGTCTTCATTACTTGTTGATGTTTTTCCCTGCATGAATGATGTTTTATTGACTACTGCAGCATATGAGTTTGTTTGTGTGTTGTGGTGTTTGAGTAGTAGTTGATTTTGATTGTTCTTGGATTTTGTTTGTTTGTGGCTTGTTCATGTTTGGATCTTTAAGTTCGTATAAGTGTCTTAATAGATTTGTATTTTTGGCATCTTTTATAGTTTGCCGAGTGTTCTTCCCCACAATTACAGCACTTAGGTTTGGGTTTTAGTTTGGTACATTGTGATATGTGGTGATTCTCTCCACAGCCTACACAGCGCGCAGTTGCTTGACATGTTGCTGCTACATGTCCAAACCTTTGGCATTGGTGACTCTATGTTACAACCACTGAAGGTGTTTTGGTTTGTTCTACTGTGTATTTGTGATACCACATTGTGATACCATTATTTATTAGCTGGTTTTATGGGACTCATTGTTAACTTTTCTAGGTTTGTTTTGAATTTCGCGCAAAGTTACACGAGAGCTGTCTGCGCTTAACTTTTCTAGACAGGTTCTTATTGCTAAGTTTCCTTATGTGGGTAATTATAAATGTTCCTTAAATTAATTATTACTATGTAGGTACTTACTGTTAACTTTTCACAAGCAGCTTCCTACTGGCAAGTTTTACGAGGTTTTAAGTATGAACGTTTCATACGTAAATTGTTAGTAATATATCTAGGTGGATATTTAATGAAAATAATTCCTAACGTATAATTCACTTTCTAGAGAGATTAGCGCTCCAGTAAATGCAATTTTAAAATATCACCGTATATGTAGTTCGTATAAAAACTACCACTGTACCATCTGTGGTTTATAGAGACAACTGCCATAGCATGTGTAGTTTGTATAGAAAATACCACTCCAGTGAATTTGTTTGTTCATTATTAACAATAAATTAACCGACTGTTTAACTAAATCTTTAAAGTCTAGACAGGTACTTCCTCCTAAGCATAAATAAAATTCTAACATTAAGAAATAAAATTATTATTTTGAAAATTAATTTCAAAGTCTAAGCTTAAGTAAGGTCCAATTCAATCTAAACTTTGATCAACGTGTGTTATTGGGTTATACTAATTTCTAATATTCAATTCGCCACTAAGTTGTATTAGATGTTCAGTCAGTATTTCCCTTGCCATATACATATTCAGTTCGGTCGGAATTTACCATGCCACATATTTACTTGGTTCACTAAGAAGTTACCATGTCAGCTATCGACTCAGTTAAGTCAGAACATATTATACCACAAGTTTACAGGTGTTTACTTAATTCAGTCAGTAGTTACCATGACAGGTCAACAAATACCACGTGTTTGTTTTGGAATTTCGCACAAAGTTACTCGAGGGCTGTCGGTGCTAGCCGTCCCTAATTTAGCAGTGTAAGACTAGAGGGAAGGCAGCTAGTCATCACCACCCACCGCCAACTCTTGGGCTACTCTTTTACCAACGAATAGTGGGATTGGCCGTCACATTATACGCCCCCACGGCTGGGAGGGCGAGCATGTTTAGCGCGAACCCGCGACCCTCGGATTACGAGTCGCACGCCTTACGCGTTTGGCCATGCCAGGCCTAATACCACGTGATATATAGGAAATGAATAATACATCCTATTATAATTCGTTCATTTCAATAACAAACTTTGTTATTTTAAGTTGATATTTGTCATAAAATGGGCAAGCTCTCTATAAACTACTGATCATTGAGGAAATTAAAAGTAATCTTCAAAAGTTACCTATAATCTCTGTTTATCTGGTGAGCAACCCTCGACAACAGCGTGTACTATTATATATCTTATGTCACCCTTTTGTATGTCTAGCAATGCCTAAAGTGCGGCCCGGCATGGCCAAGCGTGTTAAGGCGTTCGACTCGTAATCCAAGGGTCACGGGTTCGAATCCCGGAAACATGCTCGCCCTTTCAGCCGTGGCGGTGTTATAATGTTACGGTCATTCCCATTATTCGTTGGTAAAAAAGTAGCCCAAGAGTTGGCGGTGAGTGGTGATGACTAGCTGCCTTCCCTCTAGGCTTAACTGCTAAATTAGGGACAGCTAGCGCAGATAGCCCTCGAGTAGCTTTGCGCGAAATTCAAAACAAACAAAGCCTAAAGTGCATTAAAAAAGACACAAAAATGTTTAATCTGGTTAAATTGTCGTGTTAATTACAAAACAGTTTTGGTTTTAAAAGATAATTCGATTCAACGTGTTTTGCCTGAACGACATTGTTCCTTGAAGTAAAGGTATCTTGAAACTATAATTTAACAAGTAAAATGTTTCAAGTTTTCAAATAAATTTGTGCAAATGTGTCGTGAACAAACACGAAACTTTGGTGTTCATTTTCATTAATTTGTATGACTTTATAACCTGCTATTTTAAGCCTAAAACAAAATTCTAAACATATTTCGATACATTTGTAAGTAACTTGTAAGTTGATATTGCAGATTAACTCCTTTTGAAAGCTTAATCAAATTATATTAAATCTTCTTGCCAGCATAGTTTTCATCTTATTTAATTCCAAGGAAGAAACGATTAAGGTTGCAGCTGAATCCATCTATAGTAACCGGTTTTAACTGGTTTAAGAAGGAAAAAAAGAACATTACTATATCTCCTCTTTTTTTTTCTGCTGTAATCTTTTTTATTCTTATTTCAACTATTTAGACAATTCGTTATTTCACAAGGTGTGCTATTCTGAAGAATTAATATCAAAGTTAATATGGTAAGCGTGTACTTTATTGTTTTTGTCTGGTATACAGACCTTTATCAGATGCTCAATTTACATTGAAACAAACGTCCCACTTAGGTAAAAAGACGTTCTTACTTTTACCTCGTTTGAGGTTGTTTTGGTATGATAAAAAAGACGGTCAACTCCCAGTATTTGGTCAAAAAAGTGTTCACAGAAGGCGCTGTTGACCAGCTAATTATCTTTCCTTTAGTCTATCATTTCAAAACTTCGAAATTGCCTTTGAGTAGTTTGGTGCGTAATTAAGCAAAGAAAAAAACAAAACAAAAACGAATACAATTTGTATTTATGACAAAGCTTCTAAGGATATCTACTGCCGTCTCTAATTTTTAACTACTGACCGAAGCGACAGTAACCAGCCAACAGCAACTTGTCTTCTACAATTCAAGCTAAGGGATTGACTGTCACTCTTTACAACGCACCCACTGCTTAAAATGCAAGGAACATTTTGTAGTATCGAAAGGACTGGAGTCCAGTTCTCTACTAGTCTACTACAAGACAAACCCGCGTCCAAAGTGAATACCGAGACTTTATATAAATGTCATCATTTTCAAATAGTTTGCTCATCTATCGACCTTACGTTAATTGTAATCTTTGAAAATGTATGTTTTACGTTAGCTCTAAATTCTGTTCGTAATCAAATACCACATTCTGATCTAATTTATGCAGCCTTGCAAAGTGAAATGGGTTGTTTGTGACACTGCAGTAAATAGAATAAAAATAAATGATAAGAAATTGTAAGCATTAACGTTAGAAGATAAATTCACTTGGACTCGTCCCAATACAAAGCATCAAGAATCTGATAAAAAGAAATTTAAATAATTCATGAGTGTTTACCTTAGATCTCTTTATGGCTACGAGTTGAAACATGGTTAAATTGCAACCCTATAAGGTTTGAAGGTTGTAGTACGCTATCGTTCCGCCACGTGGCGTAGCTTGCAAGTCTGTTTACAAAGAACGAGAGCTACGTCTGCGAGCCAACGTTTCCTAGCGATTCGTCTGATGCAATTGTAGTTGGTTGATGCAGTGTTTCTGTTGTTGTTATACTGTAATTTATAACAGTTCTATACCAAATGCCTATTTTATATTGAAACTCACTTCCGTAAAAAGACGATCTTTCCGTTACTTAGTTTTATTTGAAACACGAACTTTTTACTGAAATAAATACATTAAAAATTCCGGAAAAGCTATATTATTACCAAGAATGTCGCGCCACGTGGAAGCACAAGGCTTGGACGGAAACGATAAGGCCGCTACAAGCAGAAAAGGAATGGTAAAACTCAAGAGAGAAATAACTTTGGTGAATGGCGTAGCAATTATTGTTGGATGTATTATTGGAGCAGGCATATTTGTTTCTCCACGAGGTGTTTTTGCTTACTGCGGTGAATCAGTAGGCCTATCGCTTATAGTATGGATACTGTGCGGTATATTTTCTATGTTGGGAGCTATGTGTTACGCTGAATTAGGAACATCTATTGTGAGATCTGGTGGAGATTACGCCTACATTCTGGAGGCATTCGGGCCTTTACCAGCGTTTCTTAGATTATGGGTAGCTCTTCTTATAATTCGACCGACAGCTCAAGCCATATTAGCACTTACCTTTTCCCATTATATCATTGAACCCCTTTATCCACAATGTGAACCGCCTAATGCAGTTATGCGGATCCTGGCGGCTCTTGCTCTCGGTAAGGACTAATATTAATTTTTAAATATTTAAGTTTCATCATGTTTATGAAATTAACACATTGATAAGATTTAAACTGTAAAAAAATTAGAATAAAGGTCCTGTTGTAATGTTTTTACTCTGCATTGTACAGCTATATGCTAAATCTACTGAAAAAGATATAATTTAAACCCTACCAATAACAATAAAAGTTGATATACAAAAAATATGGCCTACTCTAGTATATTAATAATTAAGTTAATTACACATTTTTATTTGACTGAAAACTGCATACATTTTCTCATATTTGAGCATGCTTTATGTTTCAGCAGACGAGAAAATTGCGTCTCGAAGTTTTGGTAACAATTACAGGAACAACTAATAATAAAATGATCAATTACAAACATCTTTCGCGCAGTTTGAAGCTTGTTTATTATGGAATTTCGCGCAAAGCTACACGAGGGCTATCTGCGCTATCCGTTCCTAATTTAGCAGTGTAAGACTAGAGGGAAGGCAGCTAGTCACCACCACCCACCGCCAACTCTTGGGCTACTCTTTTACCAACGAATAGTGGGATTGACCGTTACATTATAACGCCTCCACGGCTGAAAGGGCGAATGGGATTCGAACCCGCGACGCTCAGATTACGAGTCAAACGCCTTAACACACCTGGCCATGCCGGGCCTCTGAAGCTTGTATATATTTGACAAAAGTGTGTTAGTGTGCCCAATTATAAATGGCGAATGTAGGACCGATTATCACCGAACGTCACCAAGCACGAACGCAGGAGTTAAACAGAACCCCCAGTTTTATTATGTAAAAAAAAGCTTGTACAGCTGTAGCAGAATGCTTATGGTATTCAACATTTTCTACAAAATTCCCATTTTTGTTATAAAATATTACCAATTTTGTGGTTTGAAACAGTCGCATGCCTCCAACCCCCGTGGCATTTGCATGCTAATTTGTGATTCGCATAGTATGCGTTAGTTTTTATATCACAATTTAGAACCCCCATTCCAAACATTGCGCATGGGCCTAATTACATGCACTCTTAGTCCCCAAGGAAGCGATATGGGGCCGGGATAATGATCTAACCCTTTATGTCTCCCTGGGGTTCTATGTATTCCCATGTATCTAATTTTCAGACTTACAGTTTTTTGACCCATTTCAACTACAGCTGGCATCCACTGTTAGGATTCTTTGATAAGTGATTGGAAGGAGGTTCCAAATCTTATCCTCCTGTGCCACCCGACGACCCGACGACCGTGGGGGCGTTATAATGTGACGGTCAATCCCACTATTCGTTGGTGAAAGAGTAGCCCAAGAGTTGGCGGTGGGTGGTGATGACTAGCTGCCTTCTCCCTAGTCTTACACTGCTAAATTAGGGACGGCTAGCACAGATAGCCCTCGAGTAGCTTTGTGCGAAATTCAAAAACAAACAAGCACAGATAGCCCTCGAGTAGCTTTGCGCGAAATTTAAAACAAACAAACATAAGGTTTTCTGATCAATGTTATTAAATAAAAATTAAAGTTTTCTTCCTGTTATTGTTTAGTCCTAAAAACTGCATGCTTTATGAAAAAACTGCTATCCGTTCTTGTATTGTTTTTTCAGGCTTTCTGACGTATATAAACTGCAGGAGTGTACGTTGGGCAATGAACGTTCAAGACATTTTTACCGGGGCCAAGCTGTTAGCCCTAGTTATCATTATAATCACAGGCGTAGTGAATCTGTTTCAAGGTAGGATATAAATTGTAGATACTTGTTTTAATTCTGCTGAGGTTTTGTTTCTTAATTATTATAATTTCCTGGAGGATAACTGACTTTTTACATGTTACTAATAAATAAGTCTTTAATGTGTTTTTTTATTTACCTTTAAACCTATATTTATATAGGATTTGAAAATTATGTATTGTTGACTTTACTGTTTTTTTTTTTTTGTATTCTTAATTATTTATCTGACAAGAGTCTAGAAATAAATATGGAGTCCAATCTATCATTTGTTTCATTACTTCTCACTGAATTATACTGGTTTCGGGATATTTCGCCTCCTTACCAGTAACCCTAGGCAAGGGTAGATCGAATGTATGATGTTAAAAATATTTTTATAAGTTGTTCACTCACAAATGTGATGCAATTTATATATATGGATGTTATATGGATATAATTTGTTAC